>NC_136500.1:142327117-142669617 GCF_053919585.1 Euprymna scolopes | reverse complement strand
TCTTTAAACTTTAACATTTTGGCAGCCAAATCCTTTCCCCAAAATATATTAAAATGGTTTGCGCATGTCTAAATACCTGTCTTATAAAATATCAAATGTTTAGACCCAAAATTTGCTGAGTAGTTTTCTGGATACCGTAAATGTCAATTTTTTTTAACTTTGCCCCCTTGGTAACTCAAATTTTCGACTCAAACGGATTGAAAAGCTTGTCATTACTCTGAATACCCTTTATGTAAAATTTCAAATGTTTAGATGAGAAATTGGCTGAGTAATTTGGTAGAGACCGCAAAAGTCAATTTTTAAAAAATAAATTTGACCCCAATTTTGAATTCGTTATATTTATTTATAGTTTTTCTATTACCACAAGCAGGTCGCACCGTCGTAAAATGCAAAGAAATAGTATATTTTAATTAATGCTGGATTCTTATTTTTTATAAATAAATATATCATAGATAATAAACGGAAAGTTAAATTCTTTTGGAACCATTAGGTAAAAAAATGAAAGAAACTAAGAGATGTGCATGCAAGTATTATGTTTTTTTTCTATACAGTTTATTCCTTGTAAGTAAAAAAAAATACTTTTTTTTACATGATGGTCACCACTTATCAAGGCCCAGAAGCCACTCGGGGGTAAGGGTTATTGTGTGTACAGTAATCAATGGGGTAGTATCGTAGTAATAGTTAGTATTGGAGATTTGATAAAGTGTCATTACTTAAGGGGGCGGTCCATCAGGTATTTTGTTACAGAATGGATTGAGAGAGAGAGAGAGAGAAAGAGAGAGAGGTGAGTAAACGTGGAGTGTAGACAAGTTTACCAGAACCGAGGGTCAGCTGACCAGATTACGTATGAGTGACGTGGTCAGGTTGGCTAGATCTGTGAGACTGGATTTGGGCTTTGAAGAAGACGGACGGCTTAATAGCTGTTCCCTCCCCTTCACTAGGGGTGGGGGACGCTGACGTGTTCAAAGCAAGCAAGATTCACTTCCATATTCTGTGTCGACATCTGGAAGGTAAATAAAAAACTATAAAACCAATTTATCGTCTTGAAGTGATAAATCTTCGTCTAACAGGTACCAGTATCCCTCCAAGAGAAGATGAATTACAGATGGATCAACATCGACGACACATGAAGTACGGTATGTCGAAGAAAATGCATGTCACACACACACACACACACAAAAGCATATGAACAATTAGATATGAACACACACAACCGCATATGAAACTAGACGATCATACGCACACGGAATTCTTTTATGACACGCATAATCTCCTTTCATTCTAATAATAATCATTCCATGACAACAAATACAATTATGGTCCTCCCCTTTTATGTTATACACTCAACGTCAATTTGGTGCCCCTCTATGATAACCCTAGTGATAACTTCAATGATAACTCCATGTAACAATTTGTTTATGTTGGACTTGAAGACATCTAGGTTGTAGTCGGGAGGGAAACAGGCAAGCGGCAGAGCGACCAGGGATCGAAATCAAAACCTAAAAACAGTGAGTCAAGAACGATAACAAATTAGGCCAACTTGATAAAATCTTAAAAGGATGTTTGCAAACCTACTTGTTCCTAAGTGAACAATTCACGCATGCGCATTCGTGAAACAGTTAAAGAAGGGACAAAACGTTGATGACCCTCGCTGATCAATTTTTAATTTTTGACCACTTAGCAGGCCTTTTTTACCGGATAAAAACAGTTAAAAACATTTTCCACATGTCGGAATACCCTACATACCAAGTTTTTAGTGTGTGGACTATTGAAACAGAACAGAACAATAACACTGTCGGACACATTTTTTATTTATATTAATTATTTTTTGAATTTTTTTAAATGAGGATTGATAATTTGTATTATTTGGATTATGCAAAATATTGTTCCCATATTGAACGTTATTCTACCAACGTTTCGGTCGATGTAACCTCTGCGCGTCTTCGTGAGTATCTTTATTTCCGTCGAATCATGCAGAGACAGTCGCATATAAACAGAAAAGGAAAGCAGTTCGACTCACTTTTTTCTAGTTAGAAATTAAGGGCAATTATTAACAGTATTATTAGCAACAACACATTGCAGCTAGAAAGGACTTATCCTGCCTTGATAGAGTTCAAAATAGACTTCGTAGCCTCGTAGGGGATGTCCTTTTCTCTTCCCTGCAACCTCTTTCTCGCAGAAGAGATGTTGCGAGTTTGTCTCTGCTTTATCCTTATTTTCATGGCAAGTGCTCGGCTGAGCTCCAATCTATGGTTTCCCCTCGCCAAACGTTCACAAGAAACACTCGTCTATCAGAAACCACTATAACTAATTTCCTCCACTCTTTATCTGTGCCTGAACCTAAACGTAGATTGCACGAGAAAAACTTCTTTCCTAGAACTGCACGCCTATGAAATTGTCTTCCGTTTTCTTGCTTTCCAGCTGACTAAAATATGGTTGTCTTCAAGTCTAACGTAAACAAGTTTTTGATGAGCCGTTCCATATAAGTTAACAAATTTACCGAACTTCCATTACTAACGATTACAATATTGTTCATTTTCTACTGAACACTCTTTAACCCTTATCCTCGAGTGGCCTCTTGACCTTGATAAGTATTGATGTATATGGAAATTAAAGAAATTAGAAAACTCTATGGGCCGTGCGCCTGTCCATGAATCTCGTCTTCGACGATTGGACGAGTCCAGCTTTTAAAAAAGGGATGAGAGATGAGTGTATATATATGTATGTATATATATATATATGTATGTATGTATGTATGTATATATATATATATATATATATATATATATATATATATATATATAAAATCTTTTTAAAAAACTTTGGAAGGATTAGATGTAGGTAAAATATTTTCTCATATTTTTCCTTATAAAGGAAATGGATTCACTATCGTTCATTGATAAAGTGTTTTTTATTCAATACGTCTGATGAAAGGCTGTTCTCGTGAAAATTTTCAAACGAGATAGGGTTTGAATTTGTTCGAATAGTCTTGAAGCAATTGTAACTAACGATGAAACACGCTATTTGTTGCTACCAATGTATCCCTTGCTGTCTTGATCTTGGTAAAATAACATACATGTATATATATATATATATATATAGGTATGTGGGTGGCACTATTTCTTAGTGTCCCGGTTGTGGTGGTGGCTGTTAACATCCTCTCTAGCATTGCCAGGGGTTAATTTAGCGGTAAGCGGAGGGATGCAAAGAGATAAGCAACCAGAATGCAATCCCACGATCCGCTTTCTTTTCTCGGTCTCTTTTTCGTCCAGACAGCATGGGGTGAGATGTACATATTTGTCTCTCCGTAAATCAGAGTAGGAGGCACCCCCTCAGCATTAATTAAGGTTAGTTTTAATTGTGGAAGTTAATTGTCACTTGTAAATTGTTTTTGTAAAAATATTATATTTTTCTTGTAAAAATAAATAGTTAATTATTTTCTCATATATTGTCATTGTGGCGTGCGTCGTTTTTTGTGTCTGTCGTAAATGTGTTCATTAAATAACAAGCGGGCCTGAAGCCGAGGAAGGTTCCAACCAGAATGCCACCAGAGTGAAGACATCTTGAGAGAATGAAGGTGCCACATAGCCACATCCAACATCTCAGCTGTGTTTTTCCTATTGATATTCAGAGACTAACGACTGGCCCATATTCACATCATCATGGGACCGTTTCTAAAACATTTAGTGTAACACTTGGGTATGTCACACACCAGTGACCGCCTGATCGTGTTAGAACGTGCATATATATATATATATATATATATATATATATATGTATATATATTAGTGATGAGATGATTCCAAAATTTTTCCCGATTCTGATACAATTACCGATTCCGTTTTAAATTTTCGATTTCGATTCTGATAACAAAAGCGCCCGAAAAAAAAAACACAACTATCGTATGGGTTAATTAAATTGCGTCGATATTTAAAGCGTTACTTATCGCAGAGAACAATGATTTGAAGATATAAATGTACCAAATGTATTATTTATAAATAAACTAACAATTTGTTTACGTGAGTTTTTTTTTTCTCTTTAATAGGTTTGTGAAACAAAATCTCTAAATAATAGACGTGTTCATTTTTTTTAAATTTGTATCTCACTGATAATTTATATATATAAAATACGAATTTAGGAAATCTCGTCCCGGAAAAAATCGTGTATTTTTGCTAGGTAGGAAAAATGGTCCATTAATGAATAAATATGGATTGAAAACATAGTTTATGGCCACTTTGAAGGAGATATAATTTTCCAAAGAGAATACACATCCCATAATATTTTTATTAAAACATTTTTACTAGTTTGCTGTTGTTTTAAAAATCAGAATTGGAGTGTTCGTTTTCTACATTTTTTTTTGGGGGGGGAAGTTTTTGGTGGTTTAACTTATTTTAAAGAGTTTATTTAGTTTAAAAAAGTGATTTCGAGCTTTACTTTGGAGAAAATAATGTCCAACATGAGAGGACCTCGTCTTAGGAGTCTCGATAATTGCTCAAAAATAGAAAATTAAAGAAAATACTGAGGTAGATATAGTTTTAAAACGAGCCTCCCCTTCAAAAGCATACATTTGTTGACTCGAATAAGAGTAAAATCACACTCAATCATTTTAAAGCGTTAATATTCACTCCCCCAAATGCCCAGAAAACTGCTCTGAAACACTAGAATAGCTCACAAATTCGGGTCATCTCTTATGTTAAAGTTATGTGAAACTCTAACTTCTAAAAAGAATCCAGGTTTGTCTTCCTCGACAAAATGTTCAAGGTGTTCCTGCCTGATCTCACGACTACAAGGTTATGTTTGGTTGTTTTTGTTTTACACCATATCAACCCTTTCAAGTTATTTAATGCCGAATCCAGTTATTCGGAAGAAAAAAAACTTTAAATAGAATTTCTGTTTAAGTTCGTTTCTATTTAACTCATAGTTGGGGTCCTAACAGGTACTACCACTCCGGATCAAAGTAGACCTGAGAGCAATGGCAATTATAAGGTGGCTCCACAATCCCCAAAGTCCGCAAGCTCGGGCCTCACTATCGGATATAGTTTAAGGTCATATCCATGATCATACTAGTACAACAATAATATTTTTATATAGTAAAATAATCCACTAAACTTTTATATATACATAAAAATATACAATTAAATATGAAATAAAAGATAAGAAAAAAAAATTAGTAAAATATATTTTCAATGTTTTTTTTAATATACATTTTTGTTGACAGTATTAGACTCCATCTGTGCATTTGCGTCTTATAGGTGGAAAGAATATAAACTTAACTGATAAAATTGCTTCAATTATAACCATGAATCGTTTCTTACTCGATTTAGTTTGTGGCCTATATCATCAAATGGAAAATTTGTTTTTTATGACAAGTAAACACTAGTAATATACAGGAGATGCCGAAATCAAAGAAGCGCTGGCGCCCAAATGTTTCTAGCGTAGAAGTTGGTAAACCTTCGAGATCCACTAATTCAATAAAGTTTTTTTTGGTCAGGTTTGTCAATGACCAGGCAAAAGCCAACTTTTTTTTTTAGCAGAAGTAAAATAAATTTACATAGTTTTTTTTATGTTATTATAATGAGTACATATATCAATGTCACTAGATACTTAAAAACAATAAATGTTAATCATTTTATCTTAAGTTCCAACAATGTAAAATTGAGTTTTATATGTTGCTTTTTATGAAATCGGTTTTGGAATCAGAAACAAGAGTATTTTCCCGATTTCAATACCGATTCTGATATGCTGAAAATGTCCTATTTTTCCGATTCTCGATTCCGACTAATCGTTTCCAACACTTATATATATCTATACACATGTAAATATTTATATATATATATATATATAAATACATATATACATATATATATATATAAATGCACACACACATATATATATATATGTATATAAAAAAAGAATTTATATATACATATAAATGTACGCATACATATAAATATACATATGTAGATATATATATATATATATATATGTGTGTGTGTGTGTGTGTATGTGTGTGTGTGTGTTTTGTGTGTGTTTGTATATATGCGTGGATCAGAAGCTAAGCAATGAGGCTGGAGAGCTGTATGTTTTGTTTCAATTCTACTTCAAATATTTTTAAAAAAATGAATTTCCAAATCATATATTGGGTTCAACATAAGCATAGATATATAATTATCTCTTTACTAATAAATACGTAATCAAGCATGAGTTAAAATATCATATTTACGCGTATTTTACGACATGGCAACGCCTGGCGATCTCCTAGTCTGTTTTTTAAAGTTTGTTTGTTCGCATGTAGCTTAAAAACTCAGTCATATTGAACACGTGCTTTTTCTTCTCCCGTCTCTATGCCTGCTTGTCCTGTCGTTATGAGGGTTTTAGATTTCTCATTTCGAGCCGTCTTTGGCTTGTTATCTCGCCACGTTTTTTTTTCTTTCTCCCCCCACCCCCACTGCAATGTCTGCAGATCACCCCATGGCACACGGGGTTTTTTTTGTTCAAAGTTCTGATTGCATCTTGATTTATATATTCCTTTCGCACTTCCAAATTCTCTGGTTGCCCGCCTGGTTCCTCGCTGTCGCCGCACACATGCTTTTAAAAGGCTCTTATGCGGCCACGTTTCCAAACGTCCGTCTCACAGCGGGACGTCTCGCCAATCCTTTCACCACGTGATGGCTTTTTTCTCTACTCTTTTCTTCGCCATGACGTCAGCTCGCACACCGGTTAGGTCATTTGCATATGTGTTACTACTGTTAAAAACAGATTACATTTGATGAAGATCGAAGGTTATAGCGTCAGAAAACACTTAGAATGAGAACGTAGTCATTACTTTTTAACCGTGTCGTACTGCAGATAAGAAATAAACAAATCTGACTCGACACCTTTTCTAAGCTCAAATGAACTTGTTCATGGTTCTTCCAAAACAACACATTTTATTATCTTGCAAAAATTTGTGTGCAGACACATGTGCTTTTTAAAAGTCTCTCTCCTCGCCACTTCACGCTGATCGTTAACCAGCGTTTTTTTTTTTTTTTGCCTTTGACTTTATGCGTCGGTCTTTCCCGTCGCGCACTTTGCTTCTCCCCCTCGACCATGTGTATTTTTCTCTTTTTCTTGTGACGCAAGGTCGTGCACATTGCTAATTGGCAGATGCACCTGAACCGTTGTTGCTGCTAATATTTTCGCTATCTATCCTTCGACTGCAGATGATTCTCTTACTCACAACCGAACGCATTCTGTTACAGTTAATTTAAGGATATGAAGATTGCCGCGTTCGACAAAAAACATCTGAAGAAGATCGGAGGTTACCTCAACCAAAACGTTGCGACACTAACACTTAAGAGGAGAACAGTAGTCTTAATTATTCAAATGATAAAACTTTCGATTTATTAATGAAAAATCAATCCAAATAAACTGAAGTACATATAAAAATCAGTTGATTCCTCATTAGCCAAAAGACAAAACATTTGCGATTTGCAAATCAAAAGAACGTTTTCAGCAATCGAAAAAAAAAAGTAATCACGACTCATTAAATATTAGAGTTTTAATTACTCGACAAATCGAAATGTTTCTTTATGGCAAACGGCAGCCATCAATATTTGAGTCTAACAAACGAGTCGGCATTTTCTCTTCATTAGCAAAAAATCTCGATTAGACTTTATGCGGAATTCGTCCGGTTACGTGCGTCAGATAACAATGTGGACATGGAGGACGGGGAGGATGCGGGTCAGAGATGGAAAAATAAGATAGAGAGGAGAGAGGAGAAGGAAAAGGTGATGACGTAAAAACACGAGGAGGAGGAGGAGATGATGATGAACAAGATAAGTTACTTCTAAACAAATAAATAGAATGGAAGGGTACAGAGACTGTGATTGTGTGTGAGAGAGATGCAGAGAGAGAGAGAGAGATCTGGAAAGAGAGAGAGAGTATATATATGCTAGCAGTTCAGCCCAGCTTTTCTCGGACCCTTTTTACTGTTCATAACTTGCCGTACGTGGGAAAACACTTTATGTAAGGTTTCAAATGTTTAGACCAAAATTTGTCTGAGTAATTTCGTAAAGACCGTCGATATAATTACTTTTAACTTTAACCCCAATTTTGACCCCTTAACATTTAATACTTTGTCTCAAATCAAAATACAAAGTTTTACCCATGTCTACGTTACCTACATCTAAAATTTCAAGTCTTTAGACACAAAAATGGCGGAGGAATTTTGAAGAATCTGCAAAGGTCAACTACCTCAACTTTGACCATCTGGCAACCAAATTTTTGTTCCAAAACGGATTAAAATCTTTGTTACATGTTTGAATACCCGTTATGCATGAATTTCAAATGTTTAGATCCAAAATTGGCTGAGTAGTTTGCTAGAAACCACAAAGGTCAAATATTTTGAACTTTGACCCCTTGGTAGCTGAAGTTTTCGACCCAACCGATTAAAAGCTTGCCCTATCTCTTAATACCGTTTATGGAAAGTTTTGGAGTTTGGTAGAGTTTTCAAAGGTAATATCGTTGAACTTTAACCCCTTGACAGCTAAATTTCCAGCCGAAAACCGATTACAAGGATTTTTAAAAATCTCAAGACTCCATAATAAATATTGTATCTTCAGCTCTCACATCCACGATCAAGCACTTTATTGGATTTTTTTCATCACCTCCTGACACGATATATATATATATATATATATATATATATATATATATATATATATATATATATATATATATATATATATATATATATATATATACTCGGGGTTTTTTATATTCAAAAGTAATGGACTAATGAATTCAACGAGGTTGTTAGATAGTGCTCAATACAAAGAGCTGATAATACTTGTTTATTGTTATATAAACATGCTCACATCCCGCTGCTACAAATAGCCACTTGTTTCAATCAAACAACAGATATCATCAGGCAGCGACTTGACTATTCAAAAGTTCAATGAATAATGGATTTTTATTTTAGGTAGGCACTCTTTAAAAGTTGGAGTTAAAAAACTTAAAACACAGAACTTTATTATAAAATGTAAAGAGGGAGGGGCAATTAAAATAAAGTTAAAAGATTACAATGGAGAGAGAGTGATTGAGAAAGGAAAAAAAAGGAATAGAGAAAGAAATAGAGAAAGAAAATAGAGAGAGAATATATATATATATATATATATATATAATATGGAGAAGAAAAGAAAAAAGATATAAATGGTTATTATAAAGAGAATAAGGACTAGAAGGGAATGGAAAGGAAAGGAAAGAATGATGAGATCTAGTTAAAGAGAGAAAGAGAGAAAGTAAGAATTTGACAGTATATAGAAAAGGGAAAAAGAAAAAGATCTGCGTGTCAACCAATTTATGAACAATTATACAATTCAGTAATGAAACATATTATTACAAATACAAACAGAAGATACAATCCAAGCGTCAGAAATGAACATGTCAAAAAAGACAGCGAATGTATCCAGCCAGCATATTTATCATCTTACATACGTCCACGAGTAATATCAACGCAGTTCAAACATACGTCTACAATTAATTAGGCCCTTTATGCTCAATGATATAAGTTTAAAGTTTTCGCGTTTTTATTAGATAAATAAATAAATAAAAGAAAAAAAATATAATGATAAACAATATTAAAATTATTATTATTAATAATAATAGTAATAATAAACATAATAATAATGATAATAATAATAATAATAATAATAATAATAATAATAATAATAATAATAATAATAATAATAATAATAATAATAATAAAAACAGAATAAAATTAATATTTATTATCTTTTTAATATAACATATTTAGCCATACGAGGGGATTAAATAAATTAAATAGGGCCAATAATTATAAATAAAAATCTACTAATATTTATGTATATAAAAAGAAGACAATACATATATGTATATATACACATACACACACATATATATATACACACATATACACATATACACATATATATACATGCGCATAGGTAAAGTTGTAACTATAATATTAATAGACACGAAATTTGATATATATGGTACTAAGATTTGGGAACATTTTTGTAATCCGTTTTCGGAAAGAACTTTTGTTGCTAAGGAGTCAAAATTCAACGGTTTGACCTTTTAGAACTCTACAAACCCTCTCCGCTAATTTTGGGTCTAAATACTTGAAATTTTAGATAAAGGTTCCCTGGACATTTATCTAACGTAATAACCCGATTTGAGCCAAAAGCGATAAATGGTAAGGGGTCATAATAGGAGTCAAAGTTTAAAAAATTGGCCACTGCAATCTCTACCAAATTACTCAGAAAATTTCCGGTCTAAACATTTGAAATTTTACATAAAGGGTATTCAGAGATAGGGCAAGTTTTTTAATCGGTTTGGGTCGAAAATTTGAGTTACCAATATGTAAAATGTATGTATGTATGTCTGTATGTATGTATGTTTGCATGACTGCCTAAAACTTTCAACAGAGGCAACAGATTTTCACAAGATCAGTATCGTTTAATGATTAAAGTTAAATTCTGTAGACTAAAATATATACAAATGTAGATTTTCGCGAAAAAAAATAAACAGTGAAAAGAATATCATGGGATTTGGAATATATATTCTTTGGGTTTTTTTTGTATATATCTATATATAAAGTTAATTATATATATATATATATATATATATATATATATATATATATATATATATATATATATATATATACGATAGCTCGTAATATATGTTTCAAATCTATATATAAATTTGATATATATATATATATATAAATATATGTTTCAAATCTATATATAAAGTTTATATATGTAGCTCTAAATATATATTTCAAATCTTTATAAAATTTGATATATATAGCTCTAAATATGTTTCAAATGTATATATAGAGTTGATATATATAGCTTTAAATATATGTTTCAATTCTATATATTAAGTTGATATATATATATAAATATAGCTTTTAATATATGTTTTAAACTATATATAAAGTTGATATATATGCCTCTAAATATATGTTTCAAATCTACATATAAAGTTTATACATATAGCTCTAAGTATATGGTTTAACTATATATTAGTTGATATATATAGCTCTAAATATATGTTTAAAATCTATAAAGTTGATATGTATATATATATATATCTAAATATATGTTTCAAATCTATATATAAAGTTTATATATATATATATATATATATATATAAATATATGTTTCAAATCTATATATAAAGTTGATCATATAAAAACAAAATTTTTTAACCTTTATTTACAAAAAAACACATATAGTTTTTACTGTGGTCACCGTTCGTTTAGGACCGTTAATTTCGAGTACTGATGTTTACTGGATGTCTTTACAGCCGTCACTGTCGGTTACTCGCGTTCTTTTGCGGTCAGTAGCCGCTAGTATAGCCCTATATTGGTCTTATCAAAAGTAAATTGGCTGTCACTGGACCCCAATTGCGAGAACAGGTGATCATTGGAATTTAGTAGTGTTTCAAACGTTTTGTGGCATTTGCAAGCGGTTACTAGTCTTTATTCACTATACTGGCGTGCATCGATGAGCACTGGCCTCTTCTGCAAGTATCGTTCATGGTTGGTAAATGTTGATCGTGACCATACTCTGTGTCTATTGGATTGCTCTCTAATGAAATTTCCTCTCCTCAATTGTCGGCACTGCTGGTAAATAGCGGCCAATGTTGGTATAAAATGGTTACTTACGACTGCTCCGAAATCAAACTGTCTGTAAATAGCTGTCAGTGGATGTCATTGGCGACTAGTAGGGGTCAATGTGTTTAGTGTTCATTTAAGGGGTTTTAAGGCGTTTGGTGGTAACTTGTTGTCACTGTATTATCGGATATTGATGGTCATTATTGATCACGACCAACCTCGGTGTCCATTGGACTGCTCCAAAATGAAATATCATGTCTTCAAATGTCGGGCACTGTCATACAGTGAAGCGCACAGCCATCCTGTGGCAGGCACTGTTATTCGTTAGCAGGTGCTGTTCATTCAGTTGTAGTTATGACAGTTAATGGCAGTAACTTGGAACCACTGCGCTTTTTAATGTTGTTACTGTCCCTTGATGGCGGTCGCTGTGTTATTGACGCTTTTACTTGCTCACGTTTATTGGCGTTCACTTGTTGGCACTGTCTAAGTTAAATTAAACTGTATATGGTATTTAGAGGTGAAAAGGATAATGACGAAGCAGAAAAGTGGAGGAAGAAAAGGTAGGATCGAATGAGTTAAACGTTGCTTGCTAATAACTGCAGAAAGCGTGTTTTTATCGTATTTTTTTAATTAAGAGTTGCCGACAAAGACCTGATGTAGATAATCGTTTATAAGTTGATTAATTTATCAATGGGGGTACGAAGGACATTTTAAAAATACTCAATAGTATACATGCAATCAGTTTAAAAGGAAAGTGTAAAATCTCAAATATAAATATATGGTACTCATGCACTTATTGATCCGTGCTAAAATAATAATGTTATTATTTAAAAAGCCATTCTTAACATGGGGAGGGGAGGGTTGTGTTGTACCTATTGTGTACTTTAACCTTACAACTGAATAAAAGACATATCATAAAACTGTAATTAAACTTGGAAATACGATTTAAAAAATATAACGCGGATCAGTAAGTGCATTAGCACCAAATATATTTAATAGGAAAATGATTTATAATCAGATTCTGTCAGTGTTCGTTAACACTAACATACGTGTTATTGTGCTGTTCGGTGAATGCATTTCAGAAGTCATTTTTGATTAATGTTTACCTAATGTAAATTTATAATATGGCAATTGTAGACGCGGGCAAAATGCGATTAAATAAAGATGCTTATTACTTCATCTTATTGCCTCTATCCCAAAAATGATTAAAGAAATAAAATGATGGAAATGTTGAATGAAATACAAAAAAAAAAGACGTGTACGTAGGTCTTCAAGTAAAACTCATATTTGACATAGGCTACTCGCAAGTAAACAATGCCGATAGCAATTGGTCGCGTGCTCTCGTATAATGAATGAATGCGTGAATGTAGGATTGACATGAAAATTCTTAAAGATAAACTAAAATGACCGAAAAATCGCCTGAAATGACTATAATAAATAAAAAGTAAATGACTTAGAATGACTTTAATGAACTTAATGATGAATTGAATGATCTTAAGAATGACTTGAATGCATAAAAAATAACTGAATTCCTTCAAAAACAACTTGAATGATCTGGAGAATGATTTGAATGGCTTCGAGATTGACTGGTTATAAAAGTGGTGATCATTTTACGTTAAATTAATACAGAAAAGTGATCCCATACTTTATATCAAAATAAGTATAGCATGTAGTAAGAACATATACTACACTTTGATCTTTGCCAAATGGCCAAGAAAAGCTTAAAAAGCTAAAACAGTATCTATTAATAACAGACCTCTGATCTTAACCAAAAAGGCCAAGCACAAAAGTGTTACGGAACAGACACCGACCGACCGACCGAGTGACTTATAGAGTCGCTTGCACGCGACTAAAAACCCCCATTTCTATTTACTTATAGACATTAAAGACAGTGTAAATAAAGCCAATGTGTAAATTATGCATTTAGTGGAAATGAATCGTTTTGTAGCGTAGACTTCAAATAAACTAATGAAACTCTGTGTATTGTTCACGGTTAGCAGTCTGAATATCTATGTCATATTGCTATGTGTTGTAAGCGTAGATTTCTATGTTTGCTATCGAAGCGAGTAAGGAGAGAAGCCATACTGAGTTTTAACAAATTCACTTGAATATGTTCGTAAAAGCAATCTGCTAATTCGCTTAACTACTCTGAGCAGCAAAATAAAGTGCCTAAGTGAAAAATTAGAAACGAAAGAAAGCGTTCATTATTTGCATAATGAATAAGTATTATATGATAAAAAGAAAAAATAACGGACGCATGTGAGAATTGGACCTCATAAAAAATTTGGTGACGGTGTAAATTAGGGTAGGAGAAGGATATGCCTATGTAGGAGGAAGTACCTTGCCACTTTTAAAGGTGACTGGTTTTGGGAGAGTGTTCCTTCTCAGTTATTATAGGATATAAGTATTGAAGTAAATGTATTGAGAATTATAGGGAA
This sequence comes from Euprymna scolopes, assembly GCF_053919585.1. Lineage (NCBI taxonomy): Eukaryota > Metazoa > Mollusca > Cephalopoda > Sepiida > Sepiolidae > Euprymna > Euprymna scolopes. The sequence goes on along the minus strand of NC_136500.1, from coordinate 142,655,532 downwards.
ATAGACACCCAATGCATTGACACGATGCGTGCCATCTTTCTGCGCATGCGCTAATCAAATGTTGTTTGTTAAACAACGTTATATTTTAGTTTTCGTATACATATGGAGTTAAGTTATACGCTAACGGATAAGGCTGGAGAGTAATATGTTTTGGTTTAAATTCTAGCTAATGGCACACAAGTCATTTTTTTACTTTTAAATTACTAATATGAACTCGATAAAATAAATAATCGAAAGAAATGGCTCTATAATAATACTAACTCTGCATGAATTAAAATATATTTAAGCGTATTCATTCACTTGGAAACGCCGATCAGCGTGCTAGTATATGAATAAAACGAAGGTTCACAAAAAGTGTAATCATTTAACCCGCCTCTCTGAGGAGATGCAGTTTGAAAAAAAAAATGGAAACAGATGAAAATAGTGATTTTTATGAATCAGAATATTATATAAAGGTTATAAAGTTTTGTTGTTAATAGAAAATCGAAAGATGGAACGGTCACGTAAATACAGACACAGAATCTTTATGGTTAGAAACAAAGTGTAGTATCTGTTTTGATCCTACATACTAATATGGTCAGTTAAGGAGACTCCTTTCCAGGTAGATCTATTTTTTTTTTAAATTATGTTCCTATGAAAAGCGACACTTTTGGAGAAGTTGTTTTTTATTTAATTTTTTTTATTTTGCACACATTAAAAACCGACCCTGTTTTAAACTGAATTCTTAATGGAGGAGCAAATAAATAGAAAGGGATCCGACTTACGACTCGGGTGTGACAAATTCGAATCAAAGCTGTTTCATAGCACAATTATATTATTTAAAAAAAAAATTACTGGGTTGCTCCTAAATGTACAAGAATCTACGAAAGACGTTACAAAAGTAATCCGTCCTGTTCTTTATTCCGCCCGAATAGATCAAAGAGGGCATTGTAAATTGCATTGTTATGATTACTGAACTTATGCATTCATCACCTGAAAGTTAGCCCTTATTTTTTTTACAGATACTCGCCGTATACGACGTTAAGAAAATAACTCCTGACATGGGTGTGCGTCAGAAGCAGGAATGCATCATTATGAAAAAAAAATAAAAATAACCGGTGCCTTTTACACGTTTACTAAGCCGATATAGTTTGTTTTTTTTACACAGTGATCACCACTTATCAAGGCCCGGAAGCCACTCAGGGATAAGGGTTATTGCAATTACATTACGTTAGTGTGGAGATTTGATGAAGTGTTTACTTAAGGGGCGGTTCATTAGGAATTTGTTAACATTGGACTTGAAGACATCCAAGTTGTAGTCCGGAGGGAAGCAGGCATACGGAACAGAGTTCCACATGCGTGCAGTTCTAAGAAAGAAGATTTGTTCATGGAATCCGCGTTTTGATTTAGGCACAGATATAGAGTGGGGGAAATTTTTCACACTGGATTCAGCTAGACGGGGGTTTTTCGTGAAAGATTGGCGAGGGGGGACCAGAGATTGGAGTTCAGTACAGTGGCCACAGAGATATGAGTGACAAAACGTGATCCGGACTTTTACGACAGCGGCATCAAAAAATGGCTGGTCAAATTGCATTGAAAATGGTGGTGACGATGTAGAAAAATAAATTTTGGAGCACAAATGGTAACTCCTTTTAATAGAGCTACTGCCGTCTTTGGAGATCTTCGGTGTTTTAGTTTTTACCTAAAACGTTAGGAGGTATTACTTTTGGAACGACGCAACCAGGGTAATCACTAAACAGAATTGAGTCGGCTATAGTATCGGATATACTGTTTTACTTAAAACATCGGATATACTGTTTTACTTAAAACATCGGATATACTGTTTTACTTAAAACATCGGATATACTGTTTTACTTAAAACATCGGATATACTGTTTTACTTAAAGTCAAGCAGTACGAAACCATCACCTCGAGAAGTATTGCATGTCAACACTCCTCGCCCTCGCCCACATCTTTTTGTCATCAAACGATGTCGGTAATTTTTTTTTCTTTTAATTTGAGCTTTTTGTAAGAATTAAAGATGTAATAAATTTTTGTACTTTAGTTTTTAATAATTCAATGGAAGCAAATGTGATTTTGTTCATTTTAGATTCAAACTGCTCATAAATTTTACCGCATATTTCGTATAAATTGCTTATATTACACCGGCCTGTAATATAAGCCTGCAATGTCGAAAAACGATTACGCCGGCCCGTAATGCAATCCTTTGATGTCGAAAAACGATGAGGCAAACCTGTGATATCGAAAACCGATTATGACAGCCTGTAATTCAAGCCTGTAATATCGAAAAACGATTATGCAAACATGTGATATCAAAAAACTGTTACGCCGAGCTATAATGCAATCATGGGATGTCGAAAAACACTTAGGCAAACCTGTGATATCGAAAAACGATTATGCTGGCCTTTAATGCAGCTCTGTGATGTCGAAAAACATTTAGGCACACCTGTGATATTGACAAACCTGATATGTCAGCCTGTAATGCACTCTTGTAATTGAAAAAAGGATTACGAAAACCTGTGATATTGAAAAAAATGATTATGCCGTGTGATGTCGAGAAACGATTACGCAAACATGTGATATTGAAAAACGATTATGCCGGACCGTAATGCACACTTGTAATATAGAAAAACGATTATGCAACCATGTGATATCGAAAACGATTGTGATGGCCTGTAATGCAAGCCTTTTATATCGAAAACGATTATGCTATCCCGTGATATCGAAAAACGATTATGTAATGCAATACTGTCGGAAAATGGTATTAGCAGTTTTTAATACAATCCTATAATGTTTAACAAACTAGTCCATGAAATTGGATTAAAACGTCATTATTATTCAATTTCGATTATGGTATTTTAAAAATGACACATAGTGTATTTTATTATCTTCTGCTTCGCTGTCTCTATGCCACACGTTGCTTACGAATATGCGGATTTTCATGCCAGCTTTCTGCACCTTACTACTTCCGTGCTGGTCATGGAAAACTGGGTCAGGTTTTCATTGTTTACGACACCACCACTAGAATATTACTTCATATGACCAACGGTTTGATTTTATCCGTTTTTATTTTTGCAGCAGAGCAATCCTCTTTTCTAGAGGTACTGCCAGAGCCACCTTTGACGAGCTCCATTCACTCACATATAAGAACCTTCCAGAATATCAGAGGAAAATAGCGAGTATTATAGCATGCATAATGATATCAATCTCGTACGCTAGTCAAATCTAATTCTTGTATGTGTACAGATTTTCAACCGGGCGTATCTAAGCGTCCGCTCGGCTTGTAATGTTGTGACCCTTTCAGGCTGTGATCATAGCGTAGTATCTGTGTTAACTGTGGCAAGCAGGGCTAAGGGCCAAAACATTATTATTATTATTATTATTATTATTATTATTATTATTATTATTATTATTATTAATTATTATTATTATTATTATTATTATTATTATTATTATTATTGATTGTTTTGAGCGATGGATGGTCGCTGGATCAGTTATTATGATTAGAAGAATAAACAATTAAATTGTAAAAGAGATGATTGGCGTGGAATCGCTAAAGGATGCGAAAATAGATATAAACATTATTTGGGGTTTCGATAAACAAATAACTGGATGGGGATATTAGGTGGGTCTGAGATACAAAATGTGGCGGCGTTAAGGAACACGTGACGTAGTTAGTTTTGGAGAGATTCAGGGAGTTGAGGTTTGACCACTAAAGCGGAAAGACGATCTCGACAGGGGTGGACAGACAGCTAGGGGTGGGCTGTAAGAATAGAAAATTTAGACGAACTGCAGATCCTGTGAAAACCATTTGAGACAACTGTAATAAATTTATATTATAAAAATATAAAGAGTTGTTCTGTGGTGTAACATGTAAGAACAGGTGTCTCAATTGTATGGTGCAGATCGCTTCATGGTTCGTCAGGGAGCAGCGGGAAGATGCAGAAGAACTCTTTATGACGCATATATTATTCTTCTTACATATGAACTGTAAAATATTCCCGTGTGATAAGTCTGATACAACATGACTCGGTTTACCCGTCAATATCATATCCTCCTGGCTAAACAACATACCTACGATTTATACGTTTATTATCTGTCCGTTAAAAGAACAATATCTCACATCCACTAGATAAGCCATGACACGTTTTAATATATCATCTCATCCAATATAATTATAATAGACAACAGGCTTTGCCCGAAACATGACGCCAACCGCTCGGGTTGACTTGTTGACGTAAGACGTCAGGCAACGAACAACGTAAAACGCCGAGCAACCAGCAAACGACTTTCGTATAAATATTGGAAGAAAAAAAAAAGAAAAAGAAATTAAATGCAACATGAAAAAATGGAGACACTATGGATTTATCAATGCTAGACAAACAACTGTACATTCCTGAAGTAGTTTTCCTGCCAAAATAAGAAATTAATCGGATCCCAAATAGAATTGCATTACATGTGGCGTGATAAATGCATCATTGCTTAGAAAGGATCCGGAGCGGCGGATGTGGGCGGAGGTGCACAAACCTGTTCTTTAACTTTTCTTTGACAAAAAAAAAGCACAATCGAACCCTTTTTAAAGCCTTAACTTACAATTTTCTTTGAAAACAAATTTTGAAAAAAAAAAAATACCTGCACACATTTATTTTATTCTTTGAAACTTTAAAAACGTTTGGACTAATGCAAAAATACATAATTTGTTTTGAAAAAAAACCCAAAAAACTTTGTTTGTTAAATATTAACTTTTTTTGGAAATACAAAAACGATTATTGTAATCCCTCTGGATAAAACCTGGATGTCTTCAAGTCCAACGTAAACAAATTCCTAATGAACCACCACCTCAAGTAAACACTTCAATAAATCTCAACACTAACGTAATGTACTTGCAATAACCCTTATCCCCGAGTGGCTTCCGGGCATTGATAAGTGGTGACCACCGTGTAAAAAAAAAACATGTTTGCTCTGAAACATTAAATAAATATTAAGAAAATTTACGGTTTTTGATTTTTGTCAATTTAAATTTTTCTGTTTCGTGCCGTTTAAGATTTGATCATCTGCGACATTCGGCATAGTTCGGGGGTTAACGTCACGTTCCGGACAAAGCCAAGCGGGCGCTTATATTTCTCCGGTTCTAAATCTGCACAACAAGTTTTTAACGAAATCGAGTTATCGTGTATAAGTAATTGTTTTTCGGCTAGATAAAATGATTGTATTTAAGCATCTCTTTCGTACGATAAACAATTTGGCAATCTTTTGAATATAATAATTTGATTTGTGTCCGGTTGCAGCTCATTCATAATTCGTGTCGGATACTGACCGGAAGAGATACTGAACTTAAGCTAAAACTAGAAAATGCTATTGTTTTTTACAGGGACATTACCACTTATGAAGGCCTGGACGCCACTCGAGGATAAAGGTTAATAAGTTTATGAAGGTCACCTGATACTCTGCGTAGAAAAGTTTTGTAGTTGAAACTGGATAGAATTTGATTATTTAAGAGAACTGCTGAGCAAGATTTGAAGACGACCATATTGTAGTTAGCTGGGCAGTATCCCAGTGGAACAGCATTCTGCGGGCGGGCAGTTCTAGAAAAGAAGCTTTGTTTATGCAATCTGCGTTTTGGTTTAGGCACGCATGTAGAGTGGAGAAAATTGTTGGTATTTATGAAGCATTAGCGAGTGTAAGTTATGAAAAAGATGGCATACGCACTTTTAGGAATTTAAATATTATTTTTCCGCATTAAAATTCATGTAGAATTAGAAAACATTGAAGTGATATATTTTGGCAGATTTTAGTTAAGTTCATGTAGTCGGGAATAATCAAAATTGCTATAATCTATACCCCTTTATATATATATATATATATATATATATATATATATATATATATATATATATATTCATTTAAAAAGAAAATACAACTTTGTTATAAATGGGTCGTAGAATTATACTCACCTGCAAAACATCTAGCTAATTTGCACATTCTTTTAAGCATTCATTTCAATCAAGTCCTTATTAGTTTTTTTTTCGGTTTTCCTATGGGATGATCATCGTTAGTTAACTATTACGTGTAATTATATTCATGCAGATATGCTATGATTTATACTTGCGTAACATTTACGTAAAAAGGTTATAGTAAACAAAAACATAGTTTTATATATATATATATATATATATATATATATATATATATATATATATTAATGTATGCGTATATATTTTTGTTTAAAACATTTTTCCCACCAAAGTCCTTTGTCAGTGTTTGTACTACAGGCATGAAACTTAATATATAGGGTACTCGGACCCATGCAAAACTTATATTTGGGTTTAAGCTGGGGAAAATCGATGTAAAAGTGTCCAAAGTAAGCAAATGGAATTTGCCAGGTAAAGGTCGAACGGCGGCATTACGAATATGCATGCGTAACGTAATAGCTATTGGTTCATGCTTAAATTTGAAGGCTTACAGCAAACATGTCTCCATAGCTTAGATGTTAACGTAAAAGGGCAGAGTAAATCGCAGGCTAAATATTTTGGTTTCGATTCTCGGTGGTAGCGCACGAACCATTTATTATTATTTAAAAAAAAAAAGTTAAATCATTACTATATATTAGGTCCAATATAATATAATAATAAATACGAAATCTGCGTTATTCAAAATATCATATTTAAGCGTACTTTACAAGCGGGCAATGCCAGGCAGCTTGCTAGTAGTAAATAATATCGTATAATTTAATAAGTGACAAACCTGGTTTCAGGAGCTACGTGTAGAAATATAGATAGACTTTTTATGGCAATGCGTGACATAGGTTTTAATGTACCGTATTAACATCATTTATATTGAAGATACAGACATGAAATCAAGTGCAGCATGCTAATTTTCAAGAAGAACATTAAAATGGTAGTTATTAACAAGCAATTCCTGAATTGTCATACAGGCTAACAAAACACTAATGTGAATTGTCCAAACTAATCTAATTTACTGGAATCAGTATTTTCAATTAGATGAAAACCTTCTTAAAAAATAATACACACGAATATTATAGCTTTCTTTACTCTATGGATACTCACTGTAATCGTACCTGCGCGTGGAATTCTTGTGGCAAGTGTTACGCAATCACCAACCATACTTCTCCTGAGTCAGTGCTGTTACATACTAGTGGAAAGTGGCCGTTCAAGACCAATGGAAACAATACCAAGGTATTCATAGAGCACATACAGTGCCTAGTATTTACAAATAGTCACCCATCTGGTACTAGCCAGGCTCAACGTTACTTAAATTCGATGATCTGACGAACACACACACACACACAAACCCACACTCATATCTGTGTGTGTGCATGTATGCGTGTATATATATAATATATTTATACACAGTACTGTTTCGTTGTATAACACATCATCAGTACGGCTAGACAACAGCACTGTGTGTGAATGATTATAATGCTCCCTATCTTCGGTTGAGCATATTAGGAAATGGTATACAAACGGTCATTAGCACACATACACACACACACACACACATATATATATATATATATATATATATATATATATATATATATATATATATATACATAAGCGAGATAAGACACAGATTAAAGATCAGGTGAAATATCCTGATAGATATTACTTTGAGGTAATACTTTCAGAGTGATCCTAGCCAAAAAGGTTAAGCTCAATATTTAAAAAAATAGAGCAATATATCAGTTTAGTGGTTAAAGTAAAATTCTGAAAATCAAAATATAAACACATATATTCGAATTAAGAATTTATTGTTTGACAAAATGAATATATAGAAGGGGTTATGTTGATTTCCTTAATCCATGGATTTGCAATGATGGCAAATATCATCAGAGGAAATGAAATGTTCAGCTGTGAATAAACACTGATGATATGAGCACTAATTGAAAATCCATGGATGAAGGATATCAACATAACCCCTTCTATATATTCCTTTCGTCAAACAATAAATTCTTAATTTGAATATATGTGTTTATATTTTTTTTTCAGGATTTAACTTTAAGCGCTGAACTTATATATATATATATATATATATATATATATATATATATATGTATATGTATATATATGTATGTATATGTATATATATGTATGCATATATACATATGTGTGTATATGTATATATATGTATATATATGTACGTATATATATGTATATATATGTATATATGTATATATATATATATGTATATATATGTACATGTATATGTATATATATATGTATATATAGATATATATGTATATATATGTATATATATGCATCTCAGAGGAAAAAATACGAAATGTTTTTATTGGCTTGCACCTTATTTGCTAAAAGCAATTAACAGAGAAAAATTAAGGTTTTAAACGTTTGTAGAAATATTTTAGATAAATAGATTAATGGAAATTGACATTGAGCCAGAAAAGGATATGGTGCCTTAGATCCATAATAAATGATAAATCTTGAAATGGAAATTCCTCGTAGCCAGAAGGTAAAGAGATCCAACGCGTCTTGTAATCCTTTCAAGGTACTAGGTAACAATCACATGCAAATTATTTCTTTCATTACACCGCTAGTTAAATAAGAAATCCGGCAAATATTTGTTTTTAAATATCCGTTAAAGATTTTTTTTTTACATGAGATTCAAAAATTACATCCGAGTGGCAAATCCGAGTGGTGAATAAAAATAAAATATATCCGCAGGCAAAATAAAAGAATGGTTTATCAAATATAAAAAAAAATTTCGTTTCTGCTGATTTATAAAAATACTCACCAAAGCTGAATCTTATTTTTAAAATTATTTTGTAAAAAAATGGAGAATCGTTTTTTCTTCTTGATGCGTATTACAATATAAGTTGCATTTTAAAAAAATAATAAACGTGGTTTTTCATGTGTAATCGTACGTTTATTGGCTAGAAAAATGGAAAAAGATTCTTATAAACATAAACTTTATTCATTTTTATTCTTTAGAAAAAATATTTTCCCAGTACGCCACAAAGAGATTGATCAAAATGTGTATTTTTTTAGAAGCAAAAATTCGACTCCAGCTCCGTTGTTGGATTTAAAAAAATAATAAACGTGGTTTTTCCTATTAAAGTTTATGTTTATTCGCTAGATAAAAATGTGAAAATAAGTTTTTTTTGTATGAATTTTGTATGACAGAATGAAATTTTGCGCACTGGCGTACATTTCGGCGTACTTTTTTTAGCAAACTAAAATGGCGGATTAGAATCTGGCGTGCTGGCGTCTCAAAAAAGAATTATCGATATTTTTACGTTAAATGTATATTTGAAACTGATCTTCCACTCTAAATATTAAAATGATTCCTTTTCCTTCCGTCAAGCTTTTAAGGGTTTCACACGAAATCACATATGAAAGTAATATATAGATTTAGCTGAAAGTGTTAATCTACAAAATTTTCATTATTATTATTATTATTATTATTATTATTATTATTATTAATATTGTTATTAATATTATTAATATTATTATTATCATCATTATTATTATTAATATTATTAATAATATTATTATTGATATTATCATTAATATTGTTGTTCTTGCTATTTTTATTATCAACATCATCATTGTTATTATTAATATTATTATTACTATTAATATTATTATTATCAATCTTATTATTAACATTGTTATTAATGTTGTTATTGTTAGTGTTATAATTATCATCATTATTAATATTATTTTATTAACATTATTATTAATTATTATTATTCTCATCATCATCATCATTATCATTGCTATTATTATTATTATTTTACTTAAAATAAAATTTTAACTTCATTCATAGAGAGAAGACACAGAATAATTAGCAAAACCCATGCCCTCCCCATGTTAAAAATGGTGATCTAAATAGTAATATTATTTAGAAATTCGTTCGTAACTAAGTTAGGGGCGTTGTTTAATATTTTGTTTTTACATCGTTTTCTCATATTGCCTAACAATTGTCGACTGTTTTCAACTGTTTATGAAATCTTTCAAGTGTCATGTTGTACGCATACGACGAACTGATACGATCTAGTTTTGTTTTAATATCAAAATTAACCTTTTGTTGTCTTACAATTTCCAATCAATTACAACGTGAGAAAAAATATGTGGAAATTACGCGGAAATTTTTAAATTTAAAAATAAATTACAACAAATCTGCAATAAAATATTTATTAATTTTAAAAGAATCGGAATCAGAAATCGAATCGGAAAGTTAGAACGGAATCAATAATTGTATTGGAATCGGGAAAATTTTTGGAATCGTCTCATCACTAATATATATATATATATATATATATATATATATATATATATATATATATATATATATATATATAGGTGTGTGTGTGTGTGTTAATTTGGAGACCATTTTACATCTGATAACATTAATGAGTTTTTAAGAGAAATGTCTGTCTCAGACTTTCTGTCTCCAATGGTCAGTGTGTTATAGAATCCAATCAGAATTATATTCGTTTGGTGGGGAGGCGGCTTTTGGTCCATTTGGTGAAGATTTTTATGTTTTTTTATGATTTTCTTTCTTCTTTGATATGTACGCACACACATATCACACACAATCACACACACACACACATATACATATATATGTATATATAACATTCACACATACATATATATGTTTGTGCGTGTGTATGTGTAAATGCTTGTGTGTGTGAGGGTGTGTGTGTGTGAGGGTGTGTGAGAGAGAGAGCGAGAATGAGAGAGAGAAGGGGAGATTAGATTAGCGCAAGTTTTAGGCAATTTAAACAAGTCAACCATTTAAATATAGAAACAGGAATTATAGATGGGTGTAGAAACATGAGGAAAATAAGGAAAGAAAATGAGGAAGACAAGGGAAAGACAAACAAGATTAAGAAAAAGAGCAAGGGAGAAAGCAGAAGGGAAAATAGTAGAAATAAATAAAAAGAAGAAAAGAAAAAAAAAGGAAATTGGATCATACAAAATGCCATGAAAATAAAGATGGCCGATATGGATTGTATTTGACTCGGAAAAAAAGATTTACATCGTCACAAAAAAAAAATAATAATATTGGAAGGGAAGAACAATAAATAAAAGCACCTTCGAAATCGACGATTCTAATCTGAATGGTTCCAAAACGGAAACAAAATAAAAATACTGAGTTTTTTTTTTTTTTTTTTTTTGTAAATTTGTTAAAAGAGTTGCAATTCGAAAGTAAACAAATGCATCGCTAGAAAATGACCTTTCATTCACAACATGAATTCATGAATATTCATGTCGACTTAATAAACGGGGATCAGAAAAATGCAAACATCGTATTCAGAAATGTCCGGCCACCGGAAGAGCTTCATGTTTTTTTTTTGTTTCTTTTTTTTTTTTTTTGGCGTATTTACCAAGAAGATACTGAAATCGGTTTTAGCTTTTTTTTTTTTTATTTATTTAACTTTGTTCAATTTTTAAAATGTGACTAGGAATTATCACTACTTATTTTCCTCCTCATGAAGACAGCTGGACACAAAGTCGGTTTTTAAGGTGGAAAACTCTTTAAAAAAATTATTCAGGGCAAAAATAATTTATAAAACGACTTATTCTAGAAGGATTGCTTACTACAGATCGAAGACCGAAAAACTGAGTGTAATGTCAAAACTTATACTACATTTTGCGTCTGGCTAATAAGAGATTCTTAGTACGTCGGTCTGTAAATTCGTTAGTTTATAAGTTTCTTTTTAGTAGATACTTTCTTGTCATCTATCAAACCGTTTACATATTTACATAATCATTTTATTACAAAATGGTCCAACAAAATTGTCGCCCTAGAAAAGACGACATGATTCTAGTTCCGTTTGATAAAAACCGCTTTTCCTGTTTTGTTGTGAACCATCTACTAGTCGGCCAGTTGTGTACAAACGCAAAAGGTGATAGGAGCCGAGCATCATGTCTGAAATGACACAATGTTCAACGAGCGATATCGAAGATGCGCCGCTGTACATTTCATGCTATCTACCGATCCAACAGGACCATTTCCAGCACCTTCAAAATGCATCGCTAGATTGCTACGAATGACAAGGACGCGCGGTGAGGAAAACAAAGTTTCCGGCCACGCTTATGATCTTTCGTGTGGTTTCAAATGAGGGCCATATAATGCCACCTCACATCTTCGAAGTCGGCTAGAAAGTCAACAACAAAATGTACCTGGATATACTTAAGAATGTGGCGATGCCCTGGTGCAATCAGTTGGCCGCTGGCAGACCCTGGTTGTGGCAGTAGAACTCAGCATCGGTCTAGAGAAGCCTAGGCTTGGCTTTAGAAGGAGTGCTACGATTTTATACCCTTTTCTCTCTAGCCCCCTCCTCCCCCGGCCTGAGTTCGCTGAACTACTTCCTTTGGTCATACTTCGAGAACATCACCAACATGACCTCTCACAACACAAAAGATCGCCGCTATCGATCGTATTTTCGCCAAGCTCTCACCGGCGCTTATGAAAAAGTCATGCTCACATTTCCGGGCGCGTATCGAGGCGGTCATTGAGGATGAAGGTGGCTACATTAAATTGATGTCAACTCTACTACATAATCAAGTTATTTGAATTTCTTTTTTTTTTAATAAAAGTTTTAAAATAAAGCTGTAGTGTTGTTTTCTTTAGGGTGACAATTTTATCGTTCCGCCCTGTACATATAAATATATTTAATAAGGTACTGAAAATTCATTGATTATATATTTACCTATAACAGTCGTTTCGACTTATTTTCTTTCTTTACAAAAGCTTTTATATCGGTTATTTCCAACAACGCATATTTTGTAAATATTTAAACAGTTCATTTCTCTTTCTCTGGTCGCGTGTGACTTTTTGTCTCGGCTGTGACGTCATTCACGTGTCTCTAACCCATGCTTCTCTGAACACTACTGTCCAAATGTATCTTTTCATCTCTGCTGTTAGGCCACATCGTATAGCCGGCTTGGTCATTTGCATATGTTACTTGCCGTTGCTTCCAGCCTCAGCAACAGTATTACATACCTAGTCGTGTAATTATTATTATTATGTTAAAGTAGATGACATATTTACATGAATTAATGTTATTTCAATTTTTCTGTATAGGAGGTTATGATAAAGCGGATTGGTTGCTATTATATTTTTTTAAGTGAATTGTTTAAGAAAATTCTACAACTAATCCTCACTTTATCTCTTCGATGAGCCCCGAGCAGGCTTTGAACTCCTCTGAAAGAGTCTGTAACACTTAACCGAGCCCGAGCGAATGGATGCAAAACAGGAGACCACCTGCACATGTGAGTTTATATAAAGCAGGCATGTAAAACTAAAAGTGCTCTTAGTGCCACGTGGCACTATATGTTGTAAGTGCAACTGATGTGTTCTTCTGGGGAGGTGACACAGCTTGTCTTCATGTTGAGGCAGATCAAACAACACACAGCACAGATTGTTTATATATAAGAGAATCTTAACGATTTAATTTTTACAAAATAATATACACAGTATATTTACAGCCATAGGAGTCGATTCGTATTGACATGAGGGCCACAAAGTTGAACATGATCAGTTCAGACTGAAAATGAAATTAATATTTTTTGACTAATTATATTTAAAGCTTATTGCTATAGGAACAAATCACTTTGAACCTTTTTTTGGTACGTTTCGGTGTAGTAGAAGTTGGAGGAAATAATATTCAATCAAGTCAACTCTTATTTTTAATAAAAACAGCAAACATGAAAGTTTTAATAACAAAGAAATTTTATATATACTTTAATTTTTTGTACAAAAGCTGTTTAAAAATTGATAAAAAAAAATACTGAATTTTACCACTAAATTGAAAATTAAAATTCAAACTTTAAAAGTCTTAATATATTCAAAAATTAATTATGTAGAAAAAATTATTGACTAACAAGTGACCGTAGGCTTGATTTACAAAAAAAAAATGTAATTAAATCCATTTTCATAAATTTTTAAATAAAATCATTACCTTTTATAGAGACAGATTAAAACAATAGTTTCCCCGCATTTTTGAAGGAAGATAATCTTAAAAATTCAATATAACTTTCTACCTTTTATTTAAAATAAAGAATGGTAGGCTCATTATGATAAATTATATTATTTTGAAAACGTGGAAACTACACATTAGAATAAGGAAACTTCAGTTAATTCTAGTAGTTAGGCGCATCCATAAATATTTAGGTTAAATTATTATTTAGCTTAGATGTTGTGTTATTTTGTTTTTTATAAGAGTTGACTTGACTGAATATTATTTTCTCCAACTTCTACTGCACCGAAACGTACCAAACACCATGCCAATGAGTTGTGGGAGAAAGGAAGATCATTTGTGCGACCCGAAAATGTGTTACGGTGGGCCGCATACGACACACTGGCCGCATGTTAAACATGCCTGATGTACAGGAAGCACAGTGTCCTTGCAGGACCGAGGCGAAGACTACCGCACGCATACTCACAGATTGTCACCTAAACGAGTTGTGATACTCCTAGCAAACCTGAGTGGCGATTCGGAGACTGTCCGACGATGAACCATAGGATTGAATAAAACGCTATGATAATTATAATCTCCTTGATTTACACACTGATCTTTTTTCTGTGAATGCAATGATTGCTAGTTTTTCATTTAGACAGAAAGCAGAAATTGAACTTTGATTTTACTTTCAACATTCTATAACTATTACTTCTCTTATATTGTATATTAGCCATAACACGTGTGAACGATATTCATGAAAAATGGAGGAAAATTGCGATTTTTTCATGTCGAAATGTATCCATCCTGTGGTTTAGTTGTTGACATGAAACTATTTTTTTTTAATTCTTTACATAGTAACTCGTCTGAATCGATTTTTACAAAAGATAACGTGGAGTAATGCAATTTGGGAGTTGAAGTATTTTTTAAAGTATTAGATTTTCTGTGCATTGATAAAATTAATTTAAAAATAAAATACTGGTTTTTAGCTTATTTTCTTAATTAATAATTTTGAAATTTATATATATATATATATATATATATATATATATATATACTAGCAGGGAGAACAGTCGTTGCCTGGGATTAGATAAGAATCCACGAATGTTCTACACTGCCATTACGATTATTGTAGTCGAAGTCAATGAACCGCTTTGTTTTCAGGAAGCTCCTATGCCCAGTTCCCGCAGTAACATAGTTCCAAATACATTGCACTGTAGAGAACCTACTGCTGATTTTATGTAGTTATTTTATATTATGGTTTGAATAAAAGTTGAAAAAGCAAAAGTAAAGTATTATGGTACAGTAGCGCTATAGAAATATATCTATTTCGATCGTGCCCCTATCTAAGCAAAGAACCTGCATTTGATTGTATACGTCGGGGACTCCTTTTTATGCGATAATAAAACTTTACAAATTCACTTGTGATGTTAGGCTGTCGAAAAGTATTAACTTTGTTCAAAATCAAACTGTTCTTTCCATAATTGTACTTTTGGATTATCAATTTTCGATACTTATCGGAGTCATTCCAATACAATACCTATATAAGAACACTCCCAGACACACAGGGTACATTTTCCTGAAATTTCATCAAAATTGGCCGAGCAGTTTTGAAGTTCATATGGAATTCTCTCTCTTTCTCCCCCCCCCATATTAAATTTGTTGTTGCTTTTTTAACGATAAATACGGTTGAATAGTGGCTCCGCCCCGAAGTTCATTTTTATTTACTTTAGAAAGTCGCCCATAATTTATTTGGACGTAAATAACATTTTATTTATTTTTAAGACCGTAATCTCCGTACACGCGTGTTTTAAGGTAACTACCTCTCATCAGCGTAGCTTGACTGTTTCAAGGAATCGAACTCCAGATAATGTGTATCACAGTCCGGCGCA
The DNA here is from genome assembly GCF_053919585.1 of Euprymna scolopes. Classification (NCBI taxonomy): domain Eukaryota; kingdom Metazoa; phylum Mollusca; class Cephalopoda; order Sepiida; family Sepiolidae; genus Euprymna; species Euprymna scolopes. The sequence goes on along the minus strand of NC_136500.1, from coordinate 142,639,689 downwards.
TTAACCATTCCGCTACGAACACCTAGATAACATTTACTGTTTATTTTTATCGCTTATGAATTTTAGATTTATTATTGTTTTTTTAACGATAAATACGGTTAAATAGTGGTTCCGCCTCGATTCCTAAAAACAGTCAAGCTACGCTGATGAGAGGTAGTTATCTTGAAACACGCGTGTAGTAGATTACTGTTTTAAAAATAATAAAAATAAATAATATATATAATATAAAGCTGAACGTCTGTGTGTGTGTGTGTGTGCGTGCGTCTGGTCACGAATAGGCTCCTATATGATTGACTAGGAATGGGTATGTTTGATCTGGCAGAACGGTGGTTATTAAAAACTGTGGGGTCTGCGTTAACCCCTGGCTCCCAAGTATGGAAATAAAAAATGAAAAAAAAAAAACGTTTACAAGGTTTTTTTTATATAGATGTACATAATGATACTTTGATAAGTATGTTTTAACTTAAATAGGGATGGTATAATAAAATTGTGGGGTCTGCGTTCGCGCCTGGCCTCCATAGAATGGAAAAAGGCACAAACTTTTAATAAAGACTTTTCATATCTATCTGCGTAAGTATACTTTGATAATTATGTTTCCGTTTGAAGAAATATGGTATAATAAAGCTATGGAGTGTCCGTTCGAGCCTGACCTCCATAGAATGTAAATATGTCACAAAGTTTAACAAGTTTTTTTTTAATATAGATCCACAAAATATTGTGATAAGTGTTTCAGTTTGAACAGGTATAGTATAATAAATTATGAGGTTTATCTATTTTATTTTTAATTTTATCATATTTTACTTTGATTTTGATACCCCCAAATTCGAAGCTATCTCTTTACACCTCTTCCTTTTCATAACCTATCATACTTTCATAAATCAGAGTCCATTTTCAGCAGCTGTTTTGGAACCCAATCAACGACGGGTACTTTAGCTAGTATATATATATAAATATTTGGAGAACAAAATATCAGTGGTAGCATAAAAACATCATGGATGCATATGTTCAGTTATCATAACAATACAATTTGTCTTCCCGTCTGATCTATTCGGGTTGAATAAGAAATAGAAGTTATTACTTTTCGAATGTGCATCGTACATCTCAAACCTGCGAGAAAGCCTAACGCAAGACAGATGTTCCTGGCATTCCACAAACCACAAAAGGGCTATAATTGATGAATATGTGTGCATTGAGGAACGCGAGAGGAAACGCACTGTTCAGAAAGGCCAGAGCAATCAGCATCTCATTCTACAGTTACATTTACGGAGATACATTAACGCTCGAATCATACTGACAAAATATCTCCGGTTCCACAGAACAATTGAACGGGCACGGTTATATTCGCAAGTTCGAACACATTTAATTCATATGGCCCTCATAGTAGCAGCCAAATAGCGTAACGGTTAGAAGCGCCGACTGTTGTTTAAGCGGTTCAGTTTTAATCCTGGCTTGAGGTAGTTGCTTGTCTAGCGGGTGTGACGAGCTGTAATACAGCAAAACAGTACTGTATGTGGATGCTTAGTTTTAAACAGGATAGCTAACTCATCTCGAACTGGGGACACGGAAGATGGAGGGGAGAACAATGAATACGTTAATAAAAACGTTTTAAGAATACATTGCTGATAAAAAGGACAAAACAAATTATTAACGTGAACATCTGAAGACTTCGCTTAGAAAAAAAGGTTGAAGCGAAGAAAGCGTTAATAAAAACGTTTTAAAAATAAATTTATAAGTAAAAAAAAAAAGACTATTAAAGTGTAAACACGAGGAGCCTTACGGCCGATATAATAGGGGAAAAATATCGGCGAATACGATTAAAAACAAACAAACAAGCAAACAAATATTAATGACTGTAGTTTAAAATTGAAGAGAGAAAAACGCTGAAACGTGGGGTGGGGTAATAGAGAAATAGAGACACGTCGCCAATATTAAAGGGGGCACGGGCTATTAAATAAGAAAAAATGAAAAAAACAAAAGGAAATTTACTATATAATCGATAAATGTAAGCAAGTATATATGCACACAATATATATATCTATAAAAGTGAACGTGTCTGCGTGTCTGTCTGTGTACATTTCCATACGCAATCTCTGTCAATTTGTAGTCTACAGACTAGAAATTTGATATACATGGTACTGTGATTTGGGGAAATCTATGTGATCGGTTTTCGGCCAAAAATTTGGCTGTTAAAGGGGGCAAAGTTCAACGATTTGACTTTTGAGAACTCTACCAAACTCCTCCGACAATTTTGGGTCTAAACACTTGAAATTTTACATATAGGTTCCTTGGGCATACATATAACTTAATAACTGTATTTGAGCCCAAACAATAAATGTTAAGTGGTCATAATAGGGTTAAAAAAAATTGACCGTATTTTTTTTTGCTCAGTATACACCTCCAAAAACCCGGACAACACCGGTCACGCATGTTCGTTTATATATATAATAAGAAGGAACGTGCCTGTGTGTCTGTCTATCTGTCTGTGTACATTTCCCTTCGCAATAACTCTGTTAATTGTCAGTCTACAGACTCGAAATTTGATATACAGGGTACTGAGATTTGAGGAAAATTTTGTGGTCCGTTTTCGAACAGTAATTTGGCTGTTAAGCGGTCAAAGTTCAACGATTTGACCTTTGAGAACGGCACCAAACTCCTCCGACAATTTTGGGTCCAAACGCTTGAAATTTTAGATATAGGTTCATTGGACATGGATCTAACTTAATAACTCGATTTGAGCCCAAAACAATAAATTTTAACGAGTCATAACAGGGGTCACAGTTAAAAAATATTGACCGTTTTTTTTTTGTTTCTTTTTTTTTTGCTCAGCATACACCTCCAAACACTCGGGCAACGCCAGGCACCCATGCTAGTATATATATATATATATATATATATATATATATATATATATAAGCGAAAATGTATGTATGTATGTATATATGTGTATGTGTTCGCTTTTTTGTGTATGTCTACAAAAGGCTTTTTTCGCTGTGATTCTCGGTTAGCTCGCTCCTCCTTAAAACTTTTTATATGCTGTCTAAATAATAATATCTACGACTAAGAAACTCTGGTCGCAGCTATCTTTAATTTACCCGACTTTTACGAGCTATTTTCGAGATATTTTTTGATCGCCGCGTAGCGGGAAAAACAGAAACTGGCTTTCAGCGCAAAACTAGGTCAAACATCACGCGACTTAACGTTCTCGCACCTGTTAATTAACTTAACACACTTGTAAATTCATTTATTCTCGTGGTCGAGATTGTTAGGTAGCAGGTTTTTTCCCCCATCTCCTTTCCACCTCCGCGTCCAAGGTTCGGGGTTCAAGCCTACCTTTCTAATAAAACTTTTTTTTTTCTTTTACACCTCCAAACACCCGGCCAACGTTTTTTTTTCTTTTAAACAACTTTGTTTTTATCTACCTCCCCTCGAATACAGACACACACCTCCAAATACCCGGGCAACGCCAGGTACCCGTATCTAGTATAATATAAAGCTGAACGTCTGTGTGTGTCTGGTCACGAATAGGCTTCTATATGGTTGACTATTATAGAAAACTGATCACATATAATGACAGAAGATGTATCGAGACACAGGCATGGGTATGTTTGATCTGGCATAATGATGATTCATTAACATTGTGGGGTTTACGTACGCGCCTGGTTCACAAAGTATGGAAATAAATAAATTAAAAATTAAGAAAATACGTTTACAAGTATTTTTGATGTAGATGTTAGATCTTTTTTTTATGTAGATCTTTGATAAGTATGTTTTAACTTAAATAGGGATGGTATAATAAATTGTGGGGTCTGCATTCGCGCCTGCTCTCCAAAGAATGGAAATAGGCATAAACTTTAATAAAGACTTTTCATATCTATCTGCGTAAGTATACTTTGATAACTATGTTTCAGTTTGAAGAAATATGGTATAATAAAATGGTGGGGTGTTCGTTCGCGCCTGACCTTCATAGAATGGAAATATGTCACAAAGTTTACAAGGTTTTTTAATATAGATCCACAGAATATTGTGATAAGTGTTTCACTGTGAACAAGTATGCTATAATAAATTATGGGGTTTATCTATTTTATTTTTACTTTCATCATATTTTGCTTTGGTTTAGATACCCCCAATTTCGATGCTATCTCTTTACAACCCTTCCTTTTCATAACCTATCATACTTTCATAAATCGGAGTCTATTTTCTGTAGGCTGTTTTTGAACCCAGTCAACGATGGGTACTTTAGCTAGTATATATATATAGTGTTGGTGCAAAAATCGTATCGCATGCATGGTCCCCGGTGTGTGCACAGCGAACGAGGCATAAAAATGAGCAAGCTCAGCATTTGCCCCCCCTTCTATTTAACCCCACATGTCCTCAGGGGACGAAAAATCCTGGTGGAAAGTAAAAAAATGGTGCAGTTTCAAGCCTTAATTTTTAGTTCTGTACCATGCAAAACTGCTAAATAGACATACACAGAAAATGTTTTACAAATACAGACAATTAGTAAATATCGTAACATAGTCTCTAAAATGGAGTGTTTTTATTAGCCCTAAAATAGCCCCTGGGGCACACCCAAGAGATATCGCGAAATATAGACATACAAAAGGATATAGAAATCAGTTAGTTACAGAAAGTTTTATAAAAATTCAAGGCATCAATTTTTTATTAAGCACAAATGTGTGAATTTTAAGCATTTTAACCTGAAAGGCATCCCTGGTGGTGATGGTGGGGGGCAAACGGAGGTTACTAGGAAAATATGTTACTTTTACGTATATCGTGTTTAATGTTTGTGCAACATTTCAAAAAATTCCAAGGCTTAGTTATTGAGGAAGGTACGGACGAACGCCCGAACGAACAAGTTGAATTTACAGGTCCCCCGTCTTTTTGTTGTGGACAAATAAGATTTAAGCTATTATAATACAAGATTTAATACGATAATGACGTTGTAAGATTAAGGGATCAACCCATGTCGTGGATGTGCATCCGAAGCAGAGATACGTCATCGAATTCCTCCATACAGAAAACAACCTGTCGGTTGATATATTCGCCACCCTTCTTCAGCTGGATTTTGTCGGACTCGGTAATCTACATGTCGAACTCGGGTATCTTTGTGTCGAACTAGGAAAGGATTCTATCAAACTCGGTTATCTGCACGAAATTCGAACGGAACTTTTTATTTAATCATCAGTGTTAGCATACTAACCTTGCAGCAGACTGGATAAATAAAACAAAGTAATTCGCAATTGTATGCGTTGAGTCACGCACACTGAAGATTAAACATTCAACCTCCGGAAGAGTTTAACTTAGAACTGAATTGTACTTTATCCAACACGTCACGTTTTTACTTAGTTATTTATATTTAGACAGACATTTGCACAAAATTGACAAGCTTCTCGCTTTGACCTTTACTCCTGATCTAAAATGGAATACATACATCAAATCTGTTGTCAATGTTGCTGGAAAAATGATGGGATTCTTCTACCGCTCCAGTAGATATCTACCTGCTGATGCAATACTCTACTCATATAAAAGCCAGGTACGTCCAAGGATGGAGTATTGCTGTCACATCTGGGCAGGGGCTTCTAGGAAGAACTTATGTTGCCTTGACAGAGTTCAAAATAGATTTCGCAGCCTAGTGGGGGATGCATTCTTCTCTTCCCTGCACAGAAGAGACATTTCGAGCTTTCCCATTTTATCGTTATTTTCATGGTAAGTGCTCGTTTGAGCTCCAATCTATTGTCCTCCCTCGCCAAATATTCAGGAGAAACACTCGTTTGGCTGAAAACTATCAATAATTTCCCCCAGTCTTTATCTGTGCCTAAACCTAAACGTAGATTTCATGAACAAAGCTTCTTTCTTAGGATTGCACACCTGTGGAACTCTCTTCCGTTTACCTTCTTTCCAGATTACTACAATATGGCCGTCTTCAAGTGCAATGTAAACAAGTTCTTGATGAACCATTCCTCTTTAGTAATCCAATTTTACCAAATTTACACTTCTAACGATTACTATGACATTGTACATTGTGACCATTATACACGCTTTAACTCTTATCCTCGAGTGGTCTCCGGCCTTTGATAAGTTGTGATTTTCTTGTGAAAAAAAAGCGTATGCTTTATTTATTAATTTTTTTTTTTTGTAACTAAGACGAAATTGTGGGAATAAATGTCCCCGAACGAGCTTGAAAATATTCTCCATTTACGGCAAAAGTATTGCTTTAATAACGTTCTTATATTTCCTATGGGCTAGTAGATAACACTGAATACTGAAAATGCTTGCCACGGAGATGCGAAGACGTATTGACGATAATAAAACTGCTGAAGTAACAAGTTATAGTATCGTATTCTGGCGATTATGTCAAATATTTATTTTGGGGATTTCCGTCGTTAAAGAAAATAATATTTCTTAAAGAACAACGCAATATTTCGGAACTATTTTCATTTCTGTTAAAGTCGTTATTTCTGCCATTCAATGAATAGATAAAACCCGATTATCGTCTCATGAATATGGAATTGACGTTCCCAGAAACTGATTTTATTGAAAAAAAAAACAAAGATCTGATTTGATAGCCGTTGTTTTTTATATTTTTAGCATGATCAATGCTTTCTTGGTAATCAAAAGCGTTGAATATGTGCTCTAGCGAATATGAATTACACACACGCGCGCGCACACACACAAACATATATATATTACGTATGCATGACTTCCTTAGATTTCAAAATCCGATACTACGACCACAAAAGTACATTCAACAATAAAAAAACACCGTATGAAAACAACACTAGCGAATAAATACTGGGAACTCAAGGAAAGCGGACATTCGCCGGTAGTCGAATGGAAAATAATAAGACAAGCTACCATGTGTAGGAACCTAGACGACCCATGTAGATTATGCCTTCATGAAAAATTTGCTATCCTGTACTTTAAAGAACCCAAAAACTATTAAACTGTAGAAGAGAAATAGCGAACAACTGTGTTCACAAGATAAAATTTACTCTAAGATAGCGATACAAAATAGTTTTAAAACTAACAAAAACAATAAAAAATAAACAAATAAATAAATTAAATAAACATGAATATACATAAACACATATATATATATGTATATATGTATGTATATATATATATATGTGTGCATATATGTATGTACACACACACATATATATATATTTATATATAAACTAACATAAAAAACACTAACCTAGTTTTAAAACAGATCAAGAAACTAAACATTGGGCGCGGTGGATACTAGAAAGCTGATTGGCTATCTAAAATCCCAATAGAAGAGGAGCATATAAAAACGATAAACAACCACAGAATTCCCGCATAAGCCTGAAGAGTCCTAGAGTGGATGAAATGCGGAATATTCAGAGTCCCTATCCGCCGCGGTTACCACCTGACGAAGGCCAGAGGAAGTGTTGGCCAAAACATTGTGAGACAACTAAAAAAAAGATGAGGATAATAGTCCGCAATAAATAAAATTAATGAATCAATAGCTATAACGTTACGCATGCATATTCGTAATGCCGTCGTTCGACCTTCACCGGGAAAATTCCATTTCTTTAATTTTCACATTTTGCATCGATTTTCCCGGCGAAAACCCAAATAAAAAGTTTCGCATGTGTTCGAATACCATATATAATAAGTTTCATGTTTGTAGACCAAACTGATAAAGCAGTTTCGTTGGGCAAATGGAAATAGTATTCCGACAAAATAGAGAAAATAAAAAGGAACAAACCGTATTATGTGTTCATCAACGTTTCGTCTTTATTTTATTTCTTTCATCCAGATGGAAGTCTCGAAATAAAAACGAAACGTTGATGAACACATAATACGGTTTGTTCCTTTTTATTTTCTCTCTCTCTCTCTCTCTCTCTCTCTCTATATATATATATATATATATATATATATATATATATATTTATATATATATAGAGAGAGAGAGATAGAGAGAGATAGAGAGAGAGAAAGAAATAGATTTGTGTTTATAATAACCTTTTTACGCAAATATCATACAAGTAAAAATCATGTAGAATATCTGCATGAATATAATTACACGCAATAATTAACTAAAGATGTTCATCCCATAAGAAAAACGAAAAAACGAGGAAATTAATTAAAATGAATGCGTAAAAGAAGATGCAAAAAAAATCTAGATCTTTTGCAGATGAATGCAATTTTACGACCCATATATAACAAATATCATTATGTTTTTTAAATAAACAGAAATAGGCTTCGCTTTTTTATTTCATGGCCTTCGGACCAAGATCTTTTTTCTTTAATCAAAGTATAGTATCTGTTCCTATTGATACTGCAATCAAAGACCATATGTGGGCGCGACCCCGCATATCAGACTCTTGCTCTTGAACAATCAGTTTTGGTCAATGTAGGGAACACCCTTTATACCAATTGTAACTATCCAGTTCTCTCTCGGGGGAATCTGGACTCCTCCCCTCGCTCTCCGCATTAATAAACGGATTTGTGCCTAATTTGCTCAGTGGTGAATAAATAAATAAATGAATAAAAAAGTGGGGAGTGAATAAATAAATAAACAAAAAAAAAAATAAAACAGCTAAAAAGTTCGCCTTTTTTCGTCCTGGCTTTCGGGCCAAGATTCTTTTTTCTGTTATCAAAGTGTAGTATCTGTTCCGGCAAATACTGCATTCAAAGTTATATGTAGGGTTAACCCCGCATATAAGACCATTATTCTTGAGCAATCAGTTTTGGTCAATGTATGAGGAAACCCTTCATGCCAATTGGCACTATCAAGTTCCCTCTCTGGGGAACTGGTCCCCCTCCCCTCACTTTCCACATTAAAAACGACTGTGTGGGGAAGCAGATAAATAACTAAATAAATAGAAAAAAAAGGTTTTTAATACAGATATCAATACACAAAAAATGAATTATAGTCGTATAGATATAATATGTTATAGTACATAAAATATTACGATAGATATAATATTAGCTTTAATACGAGATACCTAAAATAAGGATTCAGGAATTTGTATTTCGCATGTCGTCTGTACAGAAGATTTAAACTTGTACTGTCTGAAAATACGAGGTGCCTTAAATAAGTTTCCAGACTTTTTTGTACAGACATTATAAATTGTCGTAGACTCTTGAAAGTTCAGTATGTTATTGCTATACATCTTAGGAAATGACTGACCAATATCTCTGATTTTCGGTTCAAATGAACAGCTTCAGCAGGAATTGGAATACACCCTACTAAAACCTGGTTGTCACAGCTGGTAAATGCAAAAGATTCAATCTTGACGTGAGGACACTTTAGGAAACGACATGAAATAAAACCCTTGTTTTGAAGTTGAGAAAAAATGCCATAGAAACGTATGGAATGCTTTAGACTGATTATGGACCATCCTGGATTAATCGAGCATCAGTTTTTGAGTGGCATAAGAGATTAAGGAAAAGCAGGATATCTTTGGGGGATGATAAGAGGCGTGGGAGGAGTAAAGAAGTCAGAACACCGGAAGTAGTTAGCTGTATAAAGTATTTCATGGATAAAGATCGTCGTGTGTCTCTAGAGACAATAAGTGCGCAGTTTGCTATCAATGTGGGGAATTGTACACACAATTAATATAGACTTTACTAATCCATATCATATTACTCTTATTCTGTCTGTGTGTTTATCTGTCTGTCTGTCCGTTTCACTTGTTCCCATAAATAACTGACTCGATCCAGATGATATTTTGTATAAAACGTTGTTATGATAACGGGAAACGAATTAAGTAGTATGGTATCTCTTAAATGCAAAAGTCCTAGATATGATCACAAACTATATCCAGTGGTGAGGCCCTAGCTTGCGGGCCTTGGGGAGTGTGGAGCCACCCTTTAATTGCCATTGCTCCCAGGTCCACTCTGACCCGGAGTGGTAGTACCTGTTAGGGTCCCAACTATGTGTTAAACAGAAACCGACTTGAAAACAACAAATATATTCTATTAAAAAGTTTTTCTTCAAAACCTTTGGATTCGGCATTAAATAACCTGAAAAGGGTTGATATGCCGTAAAACAAAAACAACCAACCAATCAACTTAAATACAAAATTAAGAACTAATAGGTGTCAGCTATCACAATACCACATTTACTATATATTTTTTTTTCGGAATGTACTAAGCTGATCCGGCTATTATTTATGATATTTTTCATGGAATTTTGTTATGATAAGGTGCAACGAATTAAGTAGTATGGTATCTCTTCGATTAAACGTTAGGTATTAACAGGTATTAATAAGTTATTACATGGATTAGTAGCTAATGCAAAAATGAACGCACACTTTTTCCTATTAAACCGTTGATTTTACATAAAGCACTAACGTCAACGAACACTAATTATCGCGTGTTTTTAACGGAGTGAAAGTGCAGTATAACATACTGTCCCATAATGTCTCCCCTAAAGCATAGATGCATCATTGAATTACTCAATGCAGAAAAAATGAATCGATCAACATTCATTGATGCCTGTTTAATATTTACGAGACCGATGTACTTGATATCACTACTGTTAGGAGATGGTGTTGTCGATTTCAGATTAGCGACAGAGATGTTAAGAAAAAAAGACGCTCTCGGACATTAACGACCGTAGCATGAAAAGAGGATGGCACGAGTTCATTGTGAATGGTGGTGTCTATATAGAAAAGTAAATTCTGGCGCAGAAAACGTCGCTCATTTTATGGTACTACTCCCGTATTCGTAGTTCTTCAACGTCATCACAACAGCCGTTTACTATTGATCTCTTGCTGACAATAGATTCTGATTGGGTCGCTTGGTAGAGTAGGTATAACTACCAGTACCGGTGGACATTTTTATAACTACATTATGATTAAAATAAATAAAGAATAAAATAAAATAAATAAAGACAAATTTAACATAATCTTAAAGTGACTTTTTTTTTAACTTTTTAAAGCTAAAAAATTGATTAATAAAATTTACAATTTGTCCGTGAAAATTCAATGCACAACACATTGCTTTGTTTTTTTTTTTTTTTCTATATAATTGTATATGAATTATAAAGAACACTTGAAGAATTAAATAAAAAAAAATTAAAAAGAAACTATGATAAAAAAAAACCTACAGTCTCCCGTCAACATGACTTTTTCAAAAATTTAAAATAGAATAGCCAATTTGAAATCTTAAACAGACAGCCAAACTTTTTTTTTTAATCTTTGTAGGAGAAATGGTTTTGACGATCTGTAGTTAATAAAGAGCGACTATAAATAGAGGTAATTCTTTTCTTATCAATTAATGTTTGCGACGGTGATGGTTTTTGTGACACTGAGCGTACGGACAAGTACATTATTACAGTGACATCTCTACACCCGAGATTAATTCTTTCTCGTATCTAAAATTTCTTGTATTTCAAACCAATTTTCCCATAAGAAATAATTGAAAACCAACTAATCTATTCTCGTCTCGGAAAATCATCAAGTTAAACCTAATTAATTATAAAACACATACTCACTCACATGAATACTACGCTTATATCTGTTTATTATCTCTTGCTACATTTTGATCGACATCCTCTTCCTTTTTTCTCAGACAACACTCTTTTTTTTCATTTTTGCGAACTCATTGTTAGGCTCACAAAAAAAATCTTGCGAAAAGGAAATGCTTTATAGAAAAAAATGTGCAACGCAAGAGCGCGAGACCAGTTATGTATGGCGGGAAACACAAATGGCAAATTAATGGTTCAAAATAGTTAATTTTTTTCTTTTTTTTAATTAATTAGGCTATGCTGATGATGTGCGGTCTCTAACACTCTACTCACAAGAGTGCTACCTAGCCGTAGCACCTGGAAACTGTCGTAAATTGAATTTTCTCTCGTATGTAAGTCAAGATCTTTGCTTGGAAAGACATCTCGTGTTTCAAATTTTTCGTCGATCAGCTTTTATGTATAGGGGGCACTGTATTCAGACGTTGAAAATGTCATATTAATAAGGTCATTAAAATCCTGACTATTGTAATTGAATCAGATCTGTACCCTAATGGGGGGTGTAGAACAGCTAGAACAATATTCGTTTCACGGTCGCAGAGCGAAAGATTTCATTGGGAACAAAATGGGTAGCAGGCGACAGGAAAAAGTTAGATGGCGCGGATATTGTCAGTGAAGAAATGAAAAAGTAATTATCTTTTTCAAATGATTACTCCTGTTGAATGTTAATGAGAGAATTGCGGTTGATTTTGTGTGAGTGTTTCTGAAAACACGGATAACGAGAATTATTCGCCTAAAGCTGATCACGAATCAACCGTATTTAAAAAAAAGAGAGCATCGTCGACTTCTATTTGTATTAATACATACCATAAAAGCAATACACTCGCACCTACCCACATATACATCTTATGCTATAAGATAACAAGCTAAGCACATGCAAAATCAAAATTATTACTAGATGTTTTAGACCGTTAAAAAAGAGCAAAAGTTATGGCCTGTTTACTTAGAATGAGTATTAAATGCCTACTTAATGGTTCAATATAGTTAAATGCGTTCTTATTTTGAATTAAATACTACTCCCCATGTATCACTAACTGTGCATCAAGCAGATACCATAATGCTTATTTTTCTGCATGTTATGGCCATACAGTATTTTAGTCAGATCCATCCAGCAATTATCGAGAAATTTCCTAGAATATATGGTTTATTTTGAAGATTGATACTTATTTATTTCTAACCGTATATCGAACAAATACTACAATATTTACTTTGCTGCAATGCTGTGTATAAATTAGTGCACGATATATGAGTTATGGCAGTCGTTCAATACGTAATGTCCCTAAACCATTTCCACTAGTTCAATGTATTTATAATTAAACTCTGTATTACTGTGGTTTTTTATTTATAGGTGTTTGAACGTAGTTTAGTTCCAAATGTAGTCTGTGTCGCGCAATGATCCGATTTTTTTTTATCTGTGAGGACGCACGCCACAGGATATTCTTAATGAAATGAAAGAAACGTTTTATAATGATGCCCTAACATATGACCTTGTAATACCTTGTGCTCACAAATTTACACATGATCGGAAATCTCTTAAAACAGCCTCGATGATGAGGCATCTGTACGTCAAGTTGAGGCAGCCATACTATAAGATCGACGCGTGAATATGACCCAATACATCTAAGATGTCAAGATTAGTTCAGGCTCTGTGGAAACTATCATTTATATATACACAGGACATTTGCAATGTGCATCTCCAGGTTGCTGTCGCTTTCCACAACTCAACCATATTTGGAGAGTATGAATATCGAGGTGAATCGAATTTGTTTTAATTGAGACCGTAAATAATAAAATCCTAAATACGTAAAAGAAAGATTCCGATAAAAAGCAGGTTTTATTTGCAAGCAAACGCCATGCTGATGTCATATCAGCTCAGACATATTTTTCGTCAAACATAGTGAAATATTTGAATGGAACGGTTTCTGTACTCATGCTAGTTTTTAAAGTGGCATTTATCACGCTTATATCAACTTCTATGATCCGCCACAGGATATTCTTAATGAAATGAAAGAAACGTTTGATAATGATGCCCTATAATATGACCTTGTAAAACCTTGGGCTCACAAAATTAAACATGATCGGAAATCTCTTAAAACAGCCTCGATGATGAGGCATCTATACGTTTATATATATATATATATATATATATATATATATATATATATATATATATATATATATATATATAAACGTATAGATGCCTCATCATCGAGGCTGTTTTAAGAGATGCATGCAGACATTTAGACGACCCATGCAAAGTATGCCTCCATGAAAAATTTTCTATCCTGTACTTTAAAGAACCTCAAATCTATTAAACTGTAGGCGGGAAATAGCAAACAACTGTGTTCACAAAATAAAACTCACTCTAGGATAGCGATACAAAATAACTTTAAAACTAACAATAACAATAGAAAACAAACAAATAAATAAATTAAATAAACATGAATATACATAAACGATCACACACATATATGTATATATATATGTGCATTATTGTGTACACATAGGTATATTTATATGTATGAAAAAAAAGAAGAACGGCCACCTAAAACCATTAACCTAGCTCTAAAACAGATCCTTTGTTTGATAAAATGCATGCCCATTGGCTGATAGGAAGGGGCGCGGTGGATACTAGAAAGCTGATTGGCCAACTAGAAATCCTCAACATATATAAAAACAAGAAGCAACGACAGAATTTGCGCATAAGCCTGACGAATCCTATAGTTGGATGAAACGCAGAATATTCAGTGTAGCTTAATCGCCATATATATTTTATAAATTACTATATATATATATATATATATATATATATATATATATATATATATATACGAGCAAACAGTTAATAAAACATGTTAACAACACTTTGAAATGAGTTAAAAAACATATTTAATCTGAAAAGGAGACACTAGATAAGTGGATAGTCCTTAATCCGCGGAGTTTCGAAGAAATACTTTCCTTCGCATCAGAGGGTAGGAATTAGCAAAATGCGGGATCGGATTAAGGACTATCCACTAATCTATTGTTTCTTTTTCAGATTAAATATGTTTTAACTCATTTCAAACTGTTTTTTTAACGTTTTATTAACTGTTTGCTCATATTATAAGCTCTATCTCCTATTTGGTTTTATCGAGCTTTTAAATCTGGCTGAGATAACTGTATAAAGTTTATTTCTTTAATATTTATAATATACTTTAATTTTACAATCTTGGATCATTTTGGTAAATTTAAATGGTAATTTTTATTTGATATATATATATATATATATATATATATATATATATATATATATATATATATTGTGTATGTAGACAGCATGTTTTCATTCAGACGTGTTTCACTTCGTATAATTTTAATCACAATATAGACACGTTAAAAACCTTTTTTTCACACGAGACGCTTCACTAGCTCAAGAAATATAAATGTAATTTTTACCGAAGCATAAAATAGCATCTAGATTTAAAACGAAACAGTCACCAAAAACTCTTTTAAACTGTTGAAAGTACTTGCAAAAAAGAAAACAAACAAAAGAAAAAAAAACAGACGAACACGACGATGGAACTTACTTGCTCAGATTTGACCGAGAATTAAGAAGGACAATTCTAAAAATCTAAAAATTATAAAATAAATCATTAATAGATCATTAATCAAAAACTTTCCCTGCTATTGTACAATACTTGTTTGAAAGAAAATATGACGCCTAAATATACAATATACGTGTTAAATAAATAAGTATTCAACCACCTCAGCAGGAATAAACCTCTTAGTGACATGAAATATGGTTTCCGTTCTTCTAGATATACAGCAGATGTGCTAACGGTTATATCTCATGGGATTAGTGAATTTCTCGACAAAGGCTTCTTTCTAGGGCAATTGCTCTTGACATATCAAAGGCCCTTGATAGAGTATGGGATAAAGGTTTACTTCACAGGAGTTCAAGCTACTGTATTGCTGGAAATCTCTTCTAAATTATTTTAAAAATTCTCTCTGATAGGTTCATAAGTCGTGGTTGAGGAGCAGAAATCACAGGCCCACAGTATTAATGCTGGAGTCCCTCAGAGATCAATCCTGGGCTCAACTTCCTGATCTACCTCAATGATCTCCCAAAACACACACTTAAACCATTCGTTGACATCTATGCTGATGACACGACCATCCATGGCAACACATCACAGGCCGTAAATGACAAAGTTCTCTCTGATTCTCTGCCCTCTGATCTTAGGCACGTAGTACAACGGGGAAAGAGGTGGCTGATTACTTTTAATGCATTTAAAACCAAGCTTCTATCTTTACATTATCAACGCTCTGATCCATATCTGGCATCAATTGAAATGAATGGGTCTTGTCTTGTGGAGGCTCTATGTTTCAACAAACTTCTGGGCTTGACATTTCCTCCTGATCTGAAATGGAACACGTACATGAAATCTGTTGCCAAGGGGGCTGGAAAAATGGTGAGATTCGTCTACCGCTTCAGTAGATATCTCACTCCTAATGCAATTCTCTATCTATATAAGAGCCAAGTACGTCCAATGATGGAGCACTGTATCCATATCTGGGGAAGAGCTGCTAGAAGCAACTTATCCTGCGTTGACAGAGCACAAAATAAACTTCGTAGCTTAGTGGGGGATTACAATGATCTAAACATAATTCTCAATGAAAAACCAAGACACGAAATAATAAAATAATGTTAAAAAATACACATTGTTGGTGACTACCCCCTTATTTAAATATATATGCCTGTATGTATATATATATATATATATATGTGTGTGTGTGTGTGTGTGTGTGTGTGTGTGTGTGTGTGTGTGTGTGTGTGTGTGTGTGTGTGTTTCTTGTAGACTATCTCTGGTGTCATGCTCGAAAAGAACATCATATCGTACGGTATATTTCGACAGAAACCAGGTCTCATATCGAGTAAAATTGGTTTCAATTCAAAACAATAACAGCTGTTTCTTCGTAGCTACACAATCAAATAAATTGGTAATTACAAAATCTAATGTTATAAACAAATGAATGATCAGATTTACAAAAAAAAAACTTGTTATGAAAGATTTTAATGAAAACGTTTTTCATGCAGTAAATAATGTACCATTTTGAATGAGTTATCTTTCCTAAAAAAAAAAAAAGAAACACACGAATATTATATATATAAACAAGCTATTTTCTCTGAAAGTTGGTGACGTATTTCTGATTAAACATAGCGAGAGGATAAGAGGTTTCTGTTTATTTTGTGACAGCAAAATAGAGAAGGTCACTTTAACTTACGTTCATTCTTTGATTATGTATATATACATATATATATATATATATATATATATATATATATGCATATATATATGTATACATATAAATATACATTTATATATATATATGTATGCATACATGTATATATATAAATATACATTTATATATATGTATACATACATGTATATATATATAAATATACATTTATATATATATGAATACATATATGTATATATATAAATATACATTTATATATATATATATATGAATACATATATATACATTTATATGTATATATATAAATATACATTTATATGTATATATATACATATATATATATATATATATATACATTTAAAAAGCAAGTAATCTCGAATTCTCAAAGATAGAGCTAACCAGTACGCCATATGGGAAAATACTATTCGATTTGGCCTAGTTTAGCTTATTTTTCTTGGCTTTCTTTCTCATGATAAATATGGCGATTAGAAAATTTGTTAGAGGTAGGAATTTTTTTTCTCATGACCTGAACAGATACGATCGCTTGCGTAATTAATTAAACAGGATGTACTGTATTTTTCTATGCCTGAAAAAAAATCCAATTTTATTCGTAACATGAATAATGTGTTATTCATATAAACAAAAAGAAAACGCGGCTTATACCATTAATAAAACTTTGCTAGTTCTTTGTATAGCAATATGTTTCATTCGAATAAATGTTAACTTTTACTCCATTACGTAAGCGGTCGATCATTATTACCGCATAACGGAATCCCTGCTATACATGGGTTTCGCACTTCATTAGTCATTTATCTTAATTGGAGCTTTAATCCGTTTATTACACTCTTTATTTAATTGGAACCTAAACTGGAAAAAGTTGCATTCCCTTAGAACAAACATTATGAAATTCTTACATAATTGTGTTGTATAGGGGGGCATATTAAGTAGATGACGCGGAGTTCATATTGGATCACATATATAACACGACTCATGTACTACAAACATAACGATAGTGATGGTGAGACATTTATCTATATATATATATATATATATATATATATATATATATATATATATTACAGTTCTGGGATGCTTGGGACTTCATATATATATATATATATATATATATATATATATATATATATATATGTATATATATACTGACCGGAGATGTATACAAGTTCTTAACACAGAGGAGGAGGGATGCATAGTCCTCTAAAGGTTACACAATGTTCATTATAGATAATGATAATAACAATTGCCTTTTTCTGTTTTAACTGAATGACGACACGATACAACACGTACAGAACATGATGATTACATCTTTATTTATCGGATTGACTGGTCAAATGACGTCAGAAATTAATTTGTATCTACATGGTTAATCTTCTACCCTTTCCCCACTAAGGGAACTCTCCTCTGACGATGTCAACTCTTGGCTGATCAACTGTCTCTGATTGACTGACTGACTGACGAACCCATAGAACTATATGGAGAATTGTCCTTTGTCTATGACGTCAGAAGTTTGTTTTTCAAACGTGACTAATTTCACGTGGCTATGCATATGTTTGTCCAAAACACACTTCTGCAAACAAAAGAATCCTCTCCTAACCTATTTTTTAACAATATTTTTTTTAATTTTCATAGTTCATTCTTTTACTGACATATTTAATATTCATATTTCTAAAAGATTGCTACAAAGGACTTGTCCTGCCTTGATAGAGTTCAAAATAGACTTCGTAGCCTCGTAGGAGATGTCCTTTTCTCTTCCCGGCAACCTCTATCTCACGGAAGAGATGTTACGAGTTTGTCTCTGATGTATCATTATTTTCATGGAAAGTGTTCGACAGAGCTTCAGTCTATGCTCCCCCCTCCCGAAACATTCACAAGAAACACTCGTCTAGCTGAAAACACTATCAATAATTCCCCACACTCTTTATCTGTGCCTAAACCTAAACGTAGATTCCATGAACAAAGCTTCTTTCTTAGAACTGCACGCTTATAGAATTGTCTTCCTTTTTCCTGCTTTCCGGCTGACTATAATATGGTTGTGTTCAAGTCTAACGTAAATAAGTTCTTGATGAGCCGTTCCATATAAGTTATCAAATTTTCCGAATTTTCATTACTAATGATTACTATATTGTCCAATTTCTACTGTAGACGCTTTTAACCCTTATCCTTGAGTGGCCTCTTCGCCTTGATAATGTTGTAACGCCTGTGTAAAAAAAAATGAATTAACAATAGGCTTAAATTATCACATTCCATTTCTTAACTTTGCCTACAGGGTTCGATTCTAGGCTTATTTTAATCTCATTCGTAAAAGTCTTCAATTTTAAAACATATATATATATACATACACTTGTGCCCGATATTATTCATACCCCTCGGATCTTTGAGATTTCTATAAGATTATTGCTCAAACCAGAAGGTAGACAATATTAAAGGGATTTCAGACAATAAATCAAGCATAAGCATTTAATTTAAACTCAACAAATAAATAAATTATGCAAGTTTGAAACATTATACAAAGAAAAACAATAATGGCACTAGTTCAAAATTATTCATACCTCTCTTACTAATAGTCAATAGCATGCCCTTTATTCTTAATAACTGCCTGTAACCGTTTTGTATATTTATCAACAAGGTTTTTACAAGCATCAACACTGATTTTTGACCATTCTTCAATGCAGTAGTTCTCCAAATCCCTCAAATTTCTAGGTTTCCGCTTTTTAACCTCAGTTTTCAATATGTGCCAGAGGTTTTCGATAGGGTTCAGGTCGGGACTCTGGCTAGGCCATTCCAAAACATTAATTTGATTATCCTCAAACCATTTCTTGACTATTTTGGCAGTATGTTTTGGATCATTATCCTGTTGAAAGACCCAGTTTGGTCCTAAATGGAGCTTCTCCGCATCCTGTCTAATGTTTTTCTGGAGTATCTCCAAATATTGCTCCTTCTTCATGATTCCATCTATCTTGACCAAACTACCTGGACCACTAGCCGAAAAGGAGCCCCAAAACATTAGGGTACCACCACCATGTTTCACCGTGGGTATGGTGTTCTTTGGGTTGTAAGCTTCTCCTTTCTTCCTCCGAACGTAAGAAGCATCCATATGGCCAAACAATTCAATTTTTGTTTCGTGAGTCCACAAAATACTTGAGAAAACGGACTCTGGAGAATTCACATGGTTCCTAGTAAACTTTAGACGTGCTGCAAGGTGTTTTCCGGTGTGCAATGGAGTCCTTCTTGGTCTTCTTCCTTTCAGACCATTTTCATGCAGAGTCCTTTGCAATGTTTGCCTTGATATTTTTATGCCAGAAGACTCCAGATTTTCTAAAATGTCCTTAGTAGTGGTGGTTGGATTTGCATTAACACTTCTTACAATATTCCTGGTGGCTCTAGCAGACAGTTTCCTTTTCCTTCCTCTACCAATCAAGTTGTTTGTTGTGTGGTGGCTCTGGAATTTTTTGATGATGCTCTGTACTGTTGCTGTAGGGACCTCAAATTTCTTGGAAATTGACTTTTAACCTAAACCATCCTTATGTGAATTCGCAATTTTAGTCCTCAGATCATTACTAAGCTCTTTTTTCTTCCCCATTCTAATAATTTTTATTCTTTTATTGGTTTTCAGTTGATATCATTTTAATTTCTGAAAAATGCAAAAAACGAAATGAAATTAATCAAAGGTTGTATAAAAGCATTCAAAATAAGAATCAAACAGGAAACAAACAGTCAGAAACTCGATTAATACTGAAAAAATAAGGGGGTATGATTATTTTTGAACATTGCAGATTTTATAAATAGCTGTATATTTCTTTTATTACAAGTATCCCGAGATTTTAAAATGACGAAAATTATCAGAAGAGGTTTATTAAGAATATGTATCGATATGGACGTAAACAATAAATTCTAACAAAGTTACACCAAATAAACTCAATTTTCAATGGGGGGTATGAATAATATCGGGCACAACTGTATATATATATATATATATATATATATATATATATATATATATATATATATATATATATATATTTACAGTGAACCCCGATATTGCCGGAAAAGTAATGATGATCAACGAATATTATTTTTATTGTCATCGAAACCCGTAAAATGGCCCGGAAAGAAGCTTCAGATGCCTACATGCAGTAACAAAATATATGTTAGTCTACATTGCACTCTAGAGAACCTACTGCTTCATATATAAATTTATTTAATATAAACTTTTTTCAGTTAACGAAAAACACCATGAAGAAATCTATGTGTGGAGTTTGAACCTATAGACAACGTTATGCAAAAAAACAAAAACACTATCAACTTACACACAGTAGAATTTACACACAGACTTAGCACTTGCATACGCCGATTTCGCAAAAGTCTTCAATTTTAAAACAGAATTTAACTACATAAGGATGAAAAGAAATGAAAAAAATGAAAGAAAACGAATGAATAAAAAATAAACGTATATATATATATATATATATATATATATATATATATATATATATATATATATATATATAAGTTTTTTTTACTATAATTTATTTTAATACTTACAGACACTAGTGTTATAACCTTTCGGGAATCCTCAGTGCAGGGAGTTAGGATTACCACCGGTCGAGAGATTTGAACCCAGTCATGAAGCCATCTCTGATACCATTAGCAAAGAAACAATCTGGCCGGCCAACGTTTAACATGGTGAGAAATATATTTAAATTAACATTTATACAAATCGAAAACGTCAATTAAGAAGGCCGGGAGAGATCTTGTGATTTTAACATAACGATCTGCGAACGTGGAATTAAGTGACCAACTTATTTCATTTCAACGCAAAGCGTTCGACAATTAGAACCAACTTCCTCAAGAGTCGGGCATAACTATTACTATAATTATTTTTTAGTACTTGCAAACGCTAGTGTTTCATCCTTTTGGGAATCATTAATAGAGAAGGAATTTTGGAAAATATATCGAGCATATACCACACACACACACACACACACACACATATATATATATATATATATATATATATATATATATAATTTTTACAATTAATAAAACCTATTAACGTGGTATAATGGTCATGAAATGATTGAAATATTTTTTTCTGTGACTTGCACAGGTAAAACAGCCTATTTGTAGAAAAAAAATTAGTGTTCCCCCCCCCATTATTTTGTTGGTGGTATTAACCCAAGGGGCCAGTCAGTTGTGGCGAGAGAAAATGTATACGTCCGATGTTGCTGACGATTATAAAGTTATAAATTGATATGTGATTTTGGTTAGCTGGAATTTTTAATAGAGAAATAATAATGTTATACATATATTGCAATCATAATTATATATATATATATATATATATATATATATATTAAATGATTAAACTTTTTTTATTGTTTTGTTGTTTTAGTTGTTTTTTTTCTTTTTCTTGTTAATAGATAATAATATGCTGTCGTTGCTGAGACCACTCATTTTTCTTAAAAGCATTGGTTTTTGTATATCTTTTTGAATGTACTTGTGTACATAATATTTAAAAGAAAACACTCGAATAAGAGCACTGCCTGACTTAAATAATCTATGGAATATTCTGATTGTTGCTTTTCTAGTTAGTTTTAAGGTTACGTTCTCAGTAATTAGGTATTCGAAAACGATGCTATATCAAACGGAAGTGACCCTCATATTCATGTTCAGGTTTCTAAGCCAATTATCTTAAATTTTCCATTTGTTTGAAGCAGTTTGGCCTTCCGAAATGTATTGTTATTGTGTGTGTCTAAAAAAAGTAATTTTTGTGCCTTTTCCAGCTTTATTAAAACATAATTGTTGAATAAATATCATTTCAATTTCGTGGAATTTCCACAGGTCTTGCAAGTAATGACGTAATCCCTAAGTCGATAATAGATATCTATCATTCATTACCCAGGAGACATTTTAATAATCTCTAAAATTAATAATTTTTAAGCTAAAAAGATTTTTTTCTTTAGAAAGCAATGTATTAAAATTGATTTTCCATTAATTTTTCGATTAATTTTGGTGTATATCCATTCACTATCTCCCAGTTCTGTGGTTCTTCTTTTTTTTAATGGATGTTTTTCTCTTTCATAACAAATACATTTTAAATTTGGATTTTTCTATCTGTTCTGTGTATTGAGATATGCTAGCTCATCTTTATCGATACTGTTGTACATTGTTCGGTCTGTCATGCATATTAAAGAGGCAGATCTTTATAATATCCGTTCCGTTTCGTGCCATGTTGCGCCTTTGCAAGTTTTCTTTATTTTCTTTCTTTTTGTTAAATACGTTTTCGTTTATCTATTTTTAGTTCGTTTATTTTTTATTCAGTCATTTTTCTTTCATTTTTCTTTCATTTTCTTTCATTTTTTCATTTTTTTAATAATATGTACTTGTTTATTTTTCTTTTCATTTTTCTTTCTCTCATTTTCTTTCATTTTCTTTCATTTTTCTTTCATTTCAAACACTTTTTTCATTTTCTTTCCTTCTCTTTCATTTTACTTTCATTTTTATTTCATTGTTTTAATTTTTGTTTCATTTTTTTTAATTTTTATTTCATTGTTTTAATTTTTGTTTCATTTTTTAAAATTTTTCTTTCATTTTTAAAAAAAAAATTCTTTCATTTTCTTTCATTTTTAAATTTTTTTAAAAATTCTTCTTTCATTTAAAAAATGTTTATCTCTTTTTTCATTTTTTTTCATTTGTTTTGAATAATATATACTTGTTTATTTTTCTTTTCATTTTTCTTTCTCTCTATTTTTATTTTCTATTCGTATTTTATTTTTCCATGTTTCTCCCATTTTTCTTAGCCAATGCACATATTTAAATCTGTTTTGTCACTCAAGGAAGTCACAACTGGTCTCTTTTCTAAAAGAAAACATTATATTTCTGATCGATTTTAATATTATAATATTAAATTCTGAAATTTTTATTACTCATAACAAAAGAAAGCCAGAGGAGTTTTACCCTCACATTCTAACGTCTTCTCACTGTCATTCATAACACTTTTACTTTTGATTTTTTTTCTGTTCTTTTTTGGGTCTTTAAAGAAATTCACAAATTTCTCATTGCAGGTATGTTTCTACTGTAGTAAAATTGCGGTCTATATTTAAACATACATACCAATGCATCTTACTTTTTTGTTTTTTCCAAGGTCTGAAAACCTTTCGTACGCTTTCAAATCTAACACTGAAGTACACACACTTATCTGATATAACTCGGGTCGCATATTTACAAAGGAATTTTTATTGCCCCCAAATCGAAGTTGTTAACCAAACTTTATCACAATGTTCTTGTATTTCCTAAACGATCCTTAAAGGTTTAGATTTCTTTTCTTTCTTTTTTTACATTTTCACTCCAAACAAAGCACCTTGCCACTTTGGTGTAGGGGGCTACTATCAGGGGCAGCAACTGCTGGAGCACTATGTTGGTATTTGGGCAGCAAGATATCGGTTCACGTTACACTTGAACTTCTGCATGTCAGTAGTGTTAGGGAAGCAGGGACCTGGAATGAAATTCCAGAGTCTAGCGGTTCTGGGGAAGAGACTACTGGAGAAGAAAGATCTTTTACATCTAGGGATATCTACTGGGGATTTAGCTACCTGTCGGGTTTGTCGAGTTGTATTATGCATTGTATTCTTTGGCGGTCACCTTTTTTTACGAGCGTGCGTTTGTTTATGGCGCGCGCACACGCTGGTAAAAATATGGCCGCCCAAGAATACAATGCATAACACAACTTTTTATATCTCGATAACTAATTATTTCTGCAAAATTTCAATTCGATTTTCGTATTCAGCATAGTTGAAAACTGATAAAAGTCGTCATTTAAAAGAAAATTCTGAAGGTAAACCTAATCTAAAAAACTACCGAATATTCGCAGCACATTCGTTCTCTTACAGTAACCAGCAAATTTGATTCTTCTTTATCTAATATGTGTTTCGACTGAGAAGCGTTCTATATTTATATGGACATCATGATGAACACAGAGTCCTGTTAACGCGCCATAATGCTTTCTGTACAATCTATCTATAGAAACAATGCCTACCATCAAGCTTAACGTATAGATCGTATTTTAACAACACCAATAATAATGCACTCATTTAAAATGGACATCACTTGAAACCGACAACTCCCATGTGTGGCTGTAATCGATCAAGGAAATTTGATCTTCACTGTAATTCTACTGATGCCTTTTTCGCTGCTTTTCTGTCGACTTCATATTTTTTCTCTCTCTATGCCTCAGTTCTATAATACATTACTCCATATCTCTTAATCTCTCTCTCTTCCCCTATCTGTCTCTTTGGGCCATATATATATATATATATATATATATATATATATATATATATATATATATATATATATATATATATATATATATATTGCAAAAGCACGCATAAATCGGGCGAAACGTTGAATATTCAGGTCCTTCCACCTCCATTATATATATATATATATGTGTGTGTGTGTGTGTGTGTATGTGTCTGTGTGTCTGTGTGTGTAGAATGGATGTGGAAGCACTTAAATAAAAAAATATATATGTATATAGACATCTAATGTACACAAAGAAAACACGCTGCTCTTCCTCATCATTATATATAGCCCCAAAACTTCCGACTCTTTCGTCAATGGTCGCTGACGAGAGCGTCGTAGGATTTGAGGCTATATATAATGATGGGGGAGAGGTGCGTGCTTTCCTTATGTAAATTAGATGTCTATGTACATATCTACATTTTATGATTAGATAATATAATAAGTTAGAGTAAACTATTGTAGTGGATTACGTCTAAAAATGAAAAGTAATAAAGTACATAAATTTATAAACGGAGACGAGAAAATTAATTGGACTAAAAAAATATCGTAGAGATTTAAAAGATGGCGTCTGGAAATATGAACATGATAGATTAAGTAAATAAAATGTAACGAGATTACGAAGAGAGCTTTCAAAAATTAAAGAAAATTAAATTGTGATAAAATAGCGTAGTAACTTCAAATATGCCGTCTAAAAATGCGAATAGAAAGTGATAAAATGGCGTCTAAAAATGCTAATAGGAAGTAGTAAAATGGCGTCTAAAAATTCGAATAGAAAATGATAAAATGGCGTCTAAAAATTCGAATAGTAAGTGATAAAATGGTGTCTAAAATTCGAATAGAAAGTGATAAAATGACGTCTAAAAATGCGATTAGAAAGTGATAAAATGGCGTCTAAAATGCAAATAGAAAGTGATAAAATGGCGTCTAAAATGCAAATAGAAAGTGATAAAATGGCGTCTAAAATGCAAATAGAAAGTGATAAAATGGCGTCTAAAATGCAAATAGAAAGTGATAAAATGGCGTCTAAAAATTCGAATAGTAAGTGATAAAATGGTGTCTAAAATTCGAATAGAAAGTGATAAAATGACGTCTAAAAATGCGATTAGAAAGTGATAAAATGGCGTCTAAAAATTCGAATAGAAAGTGATAAAATGGTGTCTAAAATTCGAATAGAAAGTGATAAAATGGCGTCTAAAAATGCGAATAGAAAGTGATAAAATGGCGTCTAAAATAGACAGTGATAAAATAAAATACAGTAAATAAGTAAAATAAAAATAATAAAATGAAGTGAAATTACGAATGGATTTTTTTAAAAATATATATATATATATATATATATATATATATATATATATATATATATATATATATAAGTGAAAAGTAAGATATATATTAAACCGCGTTAGGTGATGGAAAGTTAAAATATATAAAATCGAATAAAATGTTAATCGATTACTAATAAAACTATTAAAATCAACAAGTTCGTAAGAACTATTGACAAAGTCGATCCATTACGCGCTACGCAAGTCATTTTATCACATTGCTGCTTTTTTCGAATGCAATATTATTTATAGCAGGGTGAAAACTTCTAATATATGATGCTTCAAGAATTTCCAATTTTTTAGCATTATTTTCACGTTGTAGAAGCTTTGTGTTGCTGACGAGAATTTTTTATAGATTGGAGGAGGGGCAGTCTTGTTTATTTAAATAAATGTTTATATATAACGCTTGTATTGTTTAAATGCATGGTGATTAACCGTGCCAACGTTGTCGTTGTATGCCCAATGTATGTATTATTCTTATATTTATCTTCGGAGTTACATTCTCCTGGAGAGCATTTGAATTTATAAACTACATTGGTTTGTTCGAACGTTTTTATAGCTGGTGATGATTTTTTTTTTAACTACGAGGTTTGATGTTCTAAACTTGTTGTAATCTATCTATATAATACTAAAACTCTGTCGTTCTTGGGTGTTTGCTTGTGCACTATCCTCCTCCTCCTCCTCCTCCTCCTACTACTACTACTACTACTATGCCTCCTCTTCTTGCTACTACTATTACTTCTCCTCTTTACAACTACTACTACGCCTCCTCTTCCTCCTCTTACTACTACTACTACACCTCATCTTCCTTATCCTACTCTTACTACTACTGGCTGACATGTATTTTCCCTCCTACTACTATACTACTGCATTTTAACTCTTCTATGAATTAAGGATTGAGTTTCTTGGAGTTTTTTTTAAAGGTCCTGTAGTTGATATATCCGTTCATTATTTTCAGCTAAAATAAGAATGTCATTCACGTAGTGTACATACTTAGGGGGCTTTATATATTTTTTAAATATTTTGTTCTCTAGATCTGCCCTGTAGAATTCACTTTGTTTCAATTATATAAATATGTACTAGCATGGGTGCCCGTCGTTGCCCTGGTATTTGGAGATGTATGTTGAGCAAAAAAAAAAAAGCGGTTAATGTTTTGTAAAATTTGACCCCAATTATGACTCCTTAGACTTTATTTTTTGGGCTCAAATCAAGTTATTAAATTAGATCCATGTCCAAAGAACCTATATCTAAAATTTCAAGTGTGTAGACCCAAAATTATCGGAGGAGTTTGGTAGAGTTCTCAAAGGTTAAATCGTTGAACTTTGACCCCTTAATCGCCAAATTTCTGGCCAAAAACCGATCACATCGATTTTCCCAAATCTCAGTACCCCGTATATCAAATTTCGAGTCTGTAGACTAAAAATTATAGATATATTGCGTTAGGGAAATGTACACACACAGACACACACAGACAGACACTTTCACTTTTATAGATAAATAGATAATATTTATATATTTTTTCAATTATATATATATATATATAAATTACTGTCTATATATTTATATATTTCTGTATATTTCTTTATATCTCTTGTTCCATTATATTTTCGTCTTTTTCTCTCTATATCTTTCTGTCTTTTTCTTCTGCTTGTCACTCTCTCCCAATTTCACTTTATGTATTCTTATTGTTATGTGTTGTCTACTCCCCCGCCACTTCCCCTCGTGTGTCTGTTAGTGTTTAATTGTCGCTGTAATAGTCTATCTTTTCCCTCTTTTCGTATTTTCTGATCGCAATGCCCCTATCTATGAGTGCTTAATTTTCTTGATTCCCTGTCTTTTACTAGTGGTTATTGGGCAGAAATCAGAAATTACAGTATTAGTGCTGGAGTCCATCAGGGGTCCATCATATATATATATATATATATATATATATATATATATATATATATATATATATATATATATATATATATATATGCATAGTTGTCGGTCCTGGATATGACCTTAAACTATATCCGATGCTGAGGCCCCAGCCTGCGGACTTTGAGGAGTGTGGAGCCACTCTTTAATTGCCATTGCTCCCAGGTCCACTCTGACCCGGAGTGGTAGTACCTGTTAAGGTCCCAACTATAGGTTAAATAGAAACCGACTTGAAGACAAAATAAATTCTATTAAAAAACATTTCTTCGAAATAACTGGATTCGGCATTAAATGACCTGAGAAGGGTTGATATGCTGTAAAACAAAAACAATCAACCAACCAAAATCCATAGTCTTTCATCTGTCTACCATTGTATTATTACAGTTCTGTCTAATCATTATATGTCCATGGCTGCCTATTTGCCCCCTCTCTTTCTCTCTTTCTCTCTCTCTTTTTCTATCACACACACACACACACACACACACACACACACACACTCACTTTTCCGAATATTAAGTATCGCTTAATGCAGAAGGCAGAAAGCGATCAAATTTAAATCGGTTACTCGACATCTTTTGATTAATGAGCACGAATTACATATCCGAGCGTCGGCAATTACATACTGAATCTGTAGTTCGTTAACTAATCCCCAATAAAAGCAAAACCGACGTCCAGACGGAAAGTCAATTCTTTTCCAAAGACAAAGAAAAATGTCTAACACAACAGCGTCACTCTTCTCCGGTGGCCGATTTACGGGATTTAATTAAAAAATAATCGCGCAAGTCAACAAACACACAGACTTAAGATGGCGAATGATGGAAAACAGGTTTTATAGAGTCGGACGCATCTAAAAATAAAAAGAGGGTATTGTTTACATGCGCCCAGTCAACAGAATGGATTTAACAGTCAAAATACGACCTCAAAATTAATAGCGTCTACATAAGAGCAAATGTTTTCTGATAAACCGTTCAAAGAACTCGCTATTGTTTAACATTGGCATAGCATAAAATACACTAGGGTGACCTCTAATGTTATTTTTTATGTATATCACTGCTGTGGAGTACTGTTCATAAATGCAGTGTTGTTTTCCATAACGTGTCGATCAATGTAACCCTCGCCGGCACAATCAGGATTACACACCGGTTCTCCCCAAATCACCGAAGTAAAGCAACGTCGAACCTGGGCAGTGCCAGTTGCATGACCATTTGGGAAAGCGAGGCGCTGTATGTATCGTGATGTAAAATACCAGGTTTGCAAACATTTGTCTATATAGATGGGCCTCTCTCAAGCCATGGTAGGCAACCCATCTAGTGATGGCGTCACGATAAAAAATACTCTTCATAGCTTAAGCGAAGCATCAA
This sequence comes from Euprymna scolopes, assembly GCF_053919585.1. Lineage (NCBI taxonomy): Eukaryota > Metazoa > Mollusca > Cephalopoda > Sepiida > Sepiolidae > Euprymna > Euprymna scolopes. Next base: position 142,610,020 of record NC_136500.1, on the reverse strand, counting down.
GCATTTAGCAAGGGAAAAGATTTGAATTCAACTACAAAACTCAGTTCAATCTCAGCTGCCGCCGCATGTTGTTCCCTTAACGCTCAACAATTTCCAGGCTTATCTTGTTAAAGTTTGGAATCTTCCAGTCCAACTCGGGAATCTGAATGGAATTTCGAACAGGAACATTTTATTTAATCCTCGCTTGTTGGCTGACTAAATGTAATTCGCAGTTGTACTTTATCAAACGCCCCCATTGAGGATCGAACCTTCAATCTCCCGGAAAATGTAACTTACAACTGAATTACAAATTACTTTATCCACTACGCCTCGGCTACATGCCTAAAATATAATTCGATATTTATGTTTCGTTGTCTTTAGTTAGATTTTTTTTTAATTTTCTTCCTTTGAAGATTTTAACGCTGGGTATGAGGCAGCCAAACTAGCTACCAACATTGTCCTGCTTTTTATTGAAACCAAGCCAGAGCTCTTTTTAGTATCCTCGTTGTTCCCTTAATTGCAATTGTCTGGATCTTATTTGCATTTGGTTCACCAGGAATGTTAGACCAGATTGCGCACTGACATAACTATTCTCATGAGTTTTCTAAGCCTTTAACAGTTGCTTTGTTAAGTGATATCATCATTAAAGGATTTATAGGGAGTTTTTGTGTTTTTTATCATTTTTTCTCCTGAATCCATTGCTTTCACTATAACTGAGGAGCTTATTCTACCCCTTGTATAGTTAACTTTTGAAAAATCAGATGAAAGGCAAACAAGTAATACATTTTGTCCAATCGTGACCTAGAACTGTCTAAGACATGGGCGCTTCGCCTATTTTTGTATTATATACATCCGCATAACTAATTAAATACAGCATCAAGTATTTCTAAATATTCACATATCTGGAACTGGCCAGGCTAAGCCTTGCTTAACCCTGGCGTGTCAATGTAAACATGTCGTATTATGTTCCAATAGCCCCTTAATTATAAAATAGATTATTAGTATTTCCTTTCTATAAAAGTGTCTCAACAGAGCCTCTATCTTTAGTTTCTCGTTGAAAGACATTCACGGCCAAAATCCATTGGATCATTCAATTACTTCACAATATACAGAACTTCTTATACTCCCCATGTTATCCATTATCATGCCCAATTTTTGGAGATTTCATTCATGCAATCTCTCGAAAATATTAATTCATTTAGTAATTTTTTGCTTACGGTTTCAATCCGAGCTGATGACAACCAAATACCCTTTTTTTCTTTTGAAATCACGACTTTATAATAATACTAGCATGGGTGCCCGGCGTTGCCCGGGTTTTTGGAGGTGTATGCTGAGCAAAAACAAAAAAGAGTTAGTTGTTTTAACTTTGACCCCTATTATGACCTCTTAAAATTTATTGTTTTGGGCTCAAATCAAGTTATTAAGTTAGATCCATGTCCAAGGAATCTATATCTAAAATTTCAAGTGTGTAGACCCAAAATTGCTGGAGGAGTTTGGTAGAGTTCTCAAAGGTTTAATTGTTGACCTTTGACCCTTTAACAGCTAAATTTCTGGCCGAAAACCGATCACATCGATTTTCCCAACTTTCAGTACCCTTTATAGCAAATTTCGAGTCTGTAGACTGAAAATTTACAGAGTTATATCAAAGGAAAATGTACACAGACACACAGACACACAGACACGTTCACTTTTATAGATATATAGATATACGGAATCTGGACAAATTAAAATATCATATTTAAGCTTATTTTACGACCGGGTAAAGCCGTGCCATCTCCCCGCTAGTAATATTTGTAAATTAGATAAAGCACATAAACAGACTCATGGACAGATCTGCATATACAAGGATCGTTTTAATATTATAAGCCTTCTATTTTTTAGCTCCAAATCTTGAAGAACTATGGAGAAGGCAGTAGAACTATTAAAACGAATGCTAATTTTTCATCCAGAATTACTTTTCTACATAGCCAGTACCAAACGTAATTTCCCAGCGATAAACGATGGCGTAGCATGGGTCGTTCCAAAAGCAAAGTTCTTATCGTTTTAACTCAAAAAGTTTAAGAGCTTCAAATACGGGAAGCATGCCATTTAAAACGAGCGACCTTTTGTTCCTCAGAGTTTATTTTCTACACTATCATGCCATTCTCAGTGCACTTGTTCATGGATCTAATGACCCATCTATGCTTCTATGCACGGTCATGACAGGAGTTGCTTTCGTAGAGTCTACCTACGTCAATATCTGCAACAGAGAAGTTAAATTTTCAGGTCATGAATGCATTAGTAAGTAAGCATACTGTAATTTACAATCATCTCTGATCAGTTCGAGCGGAAGAAAATAGGAGGTTTTACTGTTGCAACACCCCACGTATGTACAGATCTGTGCGTATGTATGTCTGTGTGCAGAGTGCCGTGCACAGCCCTCTTTCATCGCTGGTAAAAGTACATTCAGAATGGTGGTGACTATATAGAAAAATAAATTCTGGAGCACTGACGGTCGCTCGGTTATTGGCACCACTTCCGTCTTCGTCGTCCTTAAACTTTAGGCTTTATTTTTAAAATTACCGTCGTGTAAAAGTTTATAGCACAGAATAAACTTTTCAGCCTAAAGCTTATTAAGTTTCAAGCGAACGAAAGTAATTCACTTCCGGTTTCAAATTTGAAATATTCAACAATAAAATCAAAATTGATTTAGGCGTTTCGTAATTTTATGACCGAAGATTAAAATATTTGTTTATTATGATATTTAGAAATAAATACGCATATTTTAAAATGTCTGAAAATAGCGGTGAGAGAAAATAGTGCGATTTTGAATGTTTTGTAAAATTTGTAATAAATAATGTCTTATTCCGTAGCTGTTTGCTTTTCTTTTCGTCTTAATATGTCTACTTGTCTTTATTATTTAATTTTCTTTAATATTTTTTAATAAAGAAAAATAAAAAGCGGGTATGCATTTAAGTTGGTTGTTTTTTGTTTTACGGCATATCAACCCTTTTCGGATTATTTAATGCCGAATCCAAAGATTTTGAAGAAAATTTTTTAAATAAAATATATTTGTTGTTTTCACGTCGGTTTCTATTTAACCCATAGTTGGGACCCTAACAGGTACTACCACTCCGGGTCAGAGTGGACCAGGGAGCAATGGTAATTAAAGGGTGGCTCTACACTCCCCAAAGCCCAAAAGCTGGGGCCTCACTACTGGATATAGTTTAAGGTCATATCCAGGAGCCCCATTGAGGGACTTTTACCCTCTGCAATGGTGCAATCGGTGTATTCTAATGCCCCACCGACACGGCCTATGTGTTTTGGATAGATACGTCTATATGTGAGGGCATATTATCAAGAGAGTGTAAAACTTTCAATAACTAAATGAAGAAATTTTTAATACAGGGTGTCCATATAGTCATTATATATGGCATAATCACGTTGACACACCGGTTCTCGTCAGATCACCGAAGTTAAGCAACGTTGAGCCTGGTTAGTACCAGATGGGTGACCATTTGGGAATTCTAGGTGCTGTATGTGCTCTTCGCTTATCTCGGCATTGTTTCCAATCGTCCCGTACTTCACTTGCCACTATTATTTAACAATGTCGTCTCAGGAGAGGTGTGATTGGAGATTGCGCACCTCCTGCCAAAAAAAATTTCACGCGCAAGCTACCATTCGTAGATATCCATAGTCTGTCTTAGACTGAAGGACCCTGCATATAGTCATTAAAGGTTTGAAAATCTTTGTTATTTTATCATTAATGCTTTTTTTTTTTCACTTTCAGAAATTTTACAGATAATATTTTGGAAATTTATTATAGATAAGTATAGCATTGAACAATGTAAGCAAGTTGTGAAATTGTTTTACCAAAATTCGGGGTCAATTGTTTCGACTCAAAGAGCTTATCGACGGTATTTCCATGTAAGAGATAGTCCAAGTCACAGCAAATGTTAGCAAACCACAAACCCTTCAAGAATTAAAGGAAAACATCAGGAATTAAATAAAGGAGTAAATTCGCAATCCAGAGATTCTGCAATCTGTCACGAATAATGTTTTGAAAAGAGCACAAATATGCGAAGCTGAAAATTTACACATTTCAAAAACATTACTTTTTACAAATCAAAATTGTTTGAATTTGGCATTTAAAAAAATCGCAACGTCTAAGTCAGATTGTGTTAAATTTACAGAACAATATCCTCAACAATAAATAATCTATTTAAGTTTAAAACGCTTCAATGAATTTTCGGACACATTGTAGTCTTTATATGTTCGTTTATATCGCTTTGTCTGTGGCTGTTTTTCTTCGTAGCGTTTAATAATTTAAGTTGTTTAATTAAAACGAATAAACATTTTCATACTGGATAGGCACAAGAAAACCTGCGCTGAGTTTTCTTGAAAGTTTGTATTTGGAGAAGATTTACTAAGAAAGCGAAAGTAATGTTATTTTAGTAGGTGAATTACTTTTAAAACATTACTTACCAAGTAAACGAAATGAATTACGCAGACGTACAGAGACCAAGGTTAGCTTCTGCTTAGATTATTTCTATATTATTTGCTGTGACTCGTGCGCAGAGAATTTGCCGAGAGACTGATTTGAAATTCTAAGTTGGCTTTATGCGCGAAAGCATGACGTCCCTTCATTCGTTGTCGTTTGATTCCTGTTTTTTCTGCTTAGAGAGAAATAATATTAAGAGTGACGGATGCAAGGTTATAAATGAAAGACTTGCAATTTATTTATTTTTTATTGAACGAAATGGTGACTTCTCGACTTTTTTGTTTTTTTTTGTAGTGGGTTTTTTCTCTCAAAGAGATAATTAAATGATGTGGCAAAAAAAAACATAACTTTAAGTTTTTTCTCCCAAAGAAAAAGGTGAATGTACTTAATAACGGTAGATAGATAGATAGAGAGATAGATAGATAGATAGATAGATAGGTCTACATCGTGTTATTCGGTAAGAAAGAAAAAAGGCTAAATGAAAAAGTTTTTATTTTATACGTTCAAATCCATTTTCTCTACTCTCTTTTTAACGAGAATAATGATAAAATAGCGAGAATTTTAAATCAACTCTGGCACACATGTGGAAATATTAAACAGATTATTAAACAGATCTGCAGCACAAATAATCAAGAAAGACTACTGCAAAAACAGCAAAAGTACGAATAAATACATGGGGGTTTGATAAAATATTAGATAGAACAACAATAGAAGCAGTGGAAATTAACAAAGAAAAACTACTGCAGCAATAAGAGAAAACTATGCAAAAAAGATTGTAGGAGCAACAACAGAAAAAGAAATAAAGATTTCAAAAAATGTTAATAGAACAGTAACGACAAAAAGATGCTACTGGAACAACGACGGACAACAGCATCAAACACATGTCTACACAGTAAAAAAACACACAATGTTGAGGCATACATGTGAATGCCAGGTAGCATAGAAAAAAAACTACCCTGACGTCTGATTTATTCTTCACGTACTATGACATAAAACTAAGTTGTAATAGTCGCTTGCGATGTGAGGTCATACGAAATAGGGTTCCTGTATCTTACTTTAAAAGTCGGACGTAGGTAAAAACTGATTGCACACGGAGCAAGACTCTTGTTTGCGACAGAAAAGCACTATTTCTAAAGCTAGAAAGAAGGGCTTGCTATTATCTTCGCAGTAGCAATGTTCTACAGATATTTACAAGGACGATTCTTTATGCTGCAGACTAGCAATAAACATCTATTGATCATCCCGTCTAGCTGAATTCACTGTCAAAAACTTTCCCCACTCTTTATCTATGCCTAAATCAAAACGTAGATTCCATGAACAAAGCGTTTTTCTTAGAACTGCACGCCTGTGGAAATCTGTTCCATCTGCCTGCTTCCCTCCTGACTACAACTTGGATGTCTTCAAGTCCAACGTAAACAAATTCCTGATGAACCGCCCACTTAAGTAGACACTTTAAATATCCACACTAACGTACTGTACTTACAATAACCCTTATCCCTGAGTGGCTTCCGGGCCTTGATAAGTGGTGACCACCTTGTAAAAAAATATTTGGGTCGAATAAAGGGTCAGCAGTAGACACAGCATACAGACTGCTAAGGTGGGGCACTATTCTCCTGAATAACAATTTTTAGTACCTCTCCTCCTAGCAGATCAGACATACGGACAACTTTTAAGGTTGGTCCCGAGAAAGAGTGAACTTCTTAAGGGCTCAACAATTGCTTTCATACGTACATATACTGAAAATAAAACCATGATCTGCTATACTATAGGAAATTAAATGCAAGACCCCAAAATACAAATTTATTAGTACTACAAAACAGAAAACAGATGGCGCCCATCGAATGCAGGAGATTTTTTTGTATGTGTGATAATGATCGGTTATGGAGAGAGACGGTCATCATGCCAAACGCATTCCAAAAATGATTAATGAAACATTTTCATATGGATCACTTAAGTTATGTATACTAAGAGATACTTGATAATGACGTAAAACAACCTGGTTGAATTATGCATAGCTTGTGCTTTAAGGGCAAAGACACTCGGCCACTTTTAAGGCATGGTCCAAAACAGCGCCACTCTGGTCTAGAATTCATATAGATTTCGCAGGAAAACTTGAGGATTGTTATTACCTAATTGCGATCGACAGCTACAAAACTGACTAGCATTGCTCAGATATAAGAGAACAACTACATGGGAAGTTATTTTATTTTTACCCAGTTTGGATTTCTCAACTGCTTAGTATGTGAAAACGGGACGATACAAGGAGTATAGTGAGGCGTTCCAAATTAACGTCATGACTCCCCAGTACTACTCCAGACCAAACAGAATGGCTAATTGTAGATAAAGATCACTTCATATACCCAAAACATTCTAGCAAAAAAAATAACAGCGAGCAATGATTCTCTCCAAAATGTACTGCTGCCATTTTGCACATAAATTACTTTTTCCATTGCTTCCAACATATTAGATGCACTGAAACAAAAGCAGCAATCAGGAGTGCTAACAAAAACTATAAATAAGTAATAAAGAACGCGATAGAGCTGTATGTTCTGTCTGTCAAGTCGAAAAAGCTGAACAGCGGCTTGCTTCCCACCAGTTTTGGTAAATGACGAATAGGGTCTTGAACATTGGCGTGTGCTCAACCCAACCATTATTAATGGACCTGAGGTAATCTCGTCCACATCGGAAAAAGCAGAACCCTTTGGCAAGAGCTAACTCAACCCTATGCGACCAGGGCCGTCAGCACCCCCCATATGTCCTCCGGTGTCTTTAAACATGCTATGTGACATGCAAGTATCTGCGCGTGATGTTGCAAAGCTAATCAAAAACCTTGATTACAGAAAAGCAACCAACCCTGATGGCATTCCAATTATTGTGCTGAAAAGTTTTAATCATTATTAGCTCCCATACTTACAAAGCTATTTAAGCGTTGTCTAAAATAGAAGTACTTCTCAACACCCTAGAAAATCTCATCAGTATGCCTCATAATAAAAACTTCAGCTGATCGGGCATCTTCCCCTGAATACAGACAAATCAGTCTCATATGCGCCATGAGTAGATTACTGGATTCTGTGTTAAAAAGAGTAGTTAAACATCTTAGCAAAATAACCATCTCGATGACATACAATATAGTTTCCGTTCTGCTAGATATACAGCAGATATGTTAGCAGTTATATCCCACAGGATTAGCGAATCTCTTGACGAAAGCTTCTTTTCTAGGGCAATTGCTCTTGACATAGCAAAGGCCTCTCTTAGTGTACAACATAAAAGTCTAATCTACAAGATATTGCTAGGGTATAGCTGGAAATATTTTCGAAATTATTAAATCATATCTCCCTGATAAGTTTATTAGAGTAGTGGTTTATGGTCAGAAATTAATTAATGTTGGAGTTATTCGGGTGTTGATCTCGGGACTAACTCTCTGACTACATCAATGATCTCACAAATCACATACTAAGATAATTCGTAGACATTTCTACTGACCTAACTACCATTTATGAAAACACTTCAAAGGCAGGAAATCACCAAGTTCCTTCTGATTCAAAAAAATGCCAAAACAACAAAATTAATGATTCCTATTTTGCTTAGGAAACGCTATTATATAGGATAACAATCTGTTATACAAGACTTACAAAAACAACATGTTTGTGTGAGAACTATGCGCAAAATACATATGAATTAGAAATATAGTTCACATCATTCAAGGTCTTACCTTCACGCATAAACGACAGCCTTACCAAATAAGAAACGGATGTTGGATGACCTAAAAAATGCATTTCAAGAGGAGAAAAAGAACATATGACACTTTCGGCATCGAACCACTCCAAGCAGCACCACAACGACGCCAATCGGGAACGAAAATTAAAAGTTACGCCTTCTTTTGTACTATGGGATTCATTCCCACATAATGGCCTCTGCTAACCATAGTAAAAACCTAGAGAGTTAATACTCTCGCGGGGAATTCTCGCAATCTAACGCGAGACTATAACATGTCTAACTCAGCAAGCAGTAAAAACCAGCAACCTTTTTTGTATTAGCTTGGTGCAAAAAGTCGTTTTTATCAAATATACGTACGTCAAAAAACGACATTATTTTTGCACCAAACTAATGCAATATATTCCTTTTATCTAATCCTCTAGTTCGCGTCATTTCAAAAAACTTTCCTACGACCACAGACGTCTTTCTGAAAACTGCACCTTGCTAAACACCTGCCATTCATCCATCCGTAGCCTTGAATCCCTACAGGGGCAAAGGTCATCCACAACTTTGTATATGCTTTTGTAGCGAGATCTTTTATCGGGGTAAGGTTGCTTGCCATGCTCAACCTTCACAGACAATGCATACAGCGCCTAGCCTTCCCAAATGGTCACCCATCTGGTGCAAAAATAACGTTGCTTAACTTTTGTGATCTGACGAGAACCGGTGTGCCAACGCGATTGTGCCGTATATTGCTAAAGACCTTACTAACCAAAATTCTTTTCCCCGTCCTCCATTTTAGAAAGCTTTTCGTAGGCAACACGTCTCTTCTCGAACACACCACTAACAAACATAAATTAAATATACTAAAGAGTTATTAATTAAAACTAAAGTATATAGCACTTGATGGCTAGATGAGATGCAGAGATAATCAAATATTCCATTACAGACAACTTTTATCTCTCAAACACAGAAGTCGATTACAATTTCCTCCTCTCTACTTGCATGATTTTTTTTTTACTCGTGGAGGAGGGGGGCAACTACTTATCAAGACCCGGGGCCACTCGAGAATAAGGGTTAATGAGCGTGCGGTAGTCAATGGGACAATATCGTAGTAATCGTTAGTGGCGGAAACTTGGTAAATTGGATTACTTAAACGAGAAGGCTCATCAAAAACTTGTTTACATTAGACTTGAATGAGGACAAATTAGCAGGAACTTATTTACATTAGATTTGAAGGCTACTATGTTGTATTTAGCCGAGAAGCATGCTAGCGGGGCAGTGTTCCCAAGACGGCTGTCTTGGGAAAGAAGCTTTGTTCATGGCATCTGCGTCTACATCTAAGCACAGATAGGGCGACAGAGAGTGGGAAAAATAATATATAGTGGTTTTAGGTAGTCGAGTGTTTTTTTATAGATTCGAGTACAAAATTTCATCTAGTCTGCTGAAGTATCCAGATGATCTTGCCATTATTCTATTTAACGAGACAGAAAATTAACACATATTGCATATACTAAAAAGAAAAGAGAACAAACAGCTAGCAGTTCAGTCCGGCTCTGCCCGGGCCCTATGAACTGTTCGTAAATTTATGTGCATACGTATATATTAAAAAGTGTGAATACGGTAATGCCTTTCTATATAATAAGCTTCCTTAACTACCATAGAGAAAAGTTGGTAGAGACTGCAGACGTCAATTTTTTTTAAATTTCACCCCAAGTTTGGCCCCTTAACAGATATTGTTTTGGGCTCAAATTGAATTGAGACGTTTGACCTATGTCCAAGTAACCTACATTTAAAATTTCAAGTGTTTAGACCAGAAATTGGCGGAAGGGTTTGGTACAGTCTGCAAAGGTAAAGTCTGTAAACTTTGACCTCTTGCCAGCCATATTTTCGCCCCCAAACTGATTAAAATGTCTGAATACTCTTTATGTAAAATTTCAAATGTTTAGACCAGAAATTGACTGAGTAATTTAGTAGAGAACGCAGGAATCAACTTTTTAAACTTTGACCCCAATTAGGACTCCTTAGCATATATTGTTTTGGGCTCAAATCAAAATGTAAAATTTAGGTCCATGTCCAAGTAACCTATATCTAAAATTTCAAGTGTTTAGACTCAAAATTGGCGGAGGAGTTTGATAAAGTTCTCAAAAGTCAAATCGTTGAACATTAACAGTCAAATCTCTGGACGAATCCCGATGAAAAAGATTTTCCCGAATCTGAATACCCCTTATATAAGATTTCGAGTCTCCAGACCGAAAATTGATAGAATTATTTGGTAGGGAAATGTACACAGACAGACAGACACACACATATACATTTTCACGTTTATAGATATATAGATGTAATTGAAATTCATTATTAAGATGAGTATTATTTATTTATTTATTCATCCTCATCTTTCTTAGTTGTTGTTTCATGACATTTCGGGCAACTATTCCTCAGACCTTCGCTAGGTGATACCAACTATGGAAGGCAGTAATTGCTGTGGATGCAGTTAGGAGATTCGGCGTTCCTATCCCGTCGTGGTTTCCACCTGACGAAGGCCAGAGGAATAATTGGCCGAAATGTCGTGAAATAACAACTAATAAAGATGAGGATAATAGTCCGCAATAAATAGCTGCTTTTTTTTACACTATTTCTCGATCGGATCCCTCGTACCTCCTCGGTGTGGCAACCCCCAAGAAATTAAACCCTAGGCCAAGCTAATTTCCATGATAGCTAGAGGTACTGATTATCATTGCCAAATATGTTAACTAGTTATTTTAAGAGCATCTGTGTATGTTTGGCTGGACAATAAAGTGACGCAATATTCATGCGAAAATTACAAAGAATAATTATTAGGCTAAATATATTCCCGAGTCAGAAAGGGGAAGTTGATTCGCTTTAGAAATTCAATTAATGTATGTATTTGGGGGTTACGTAATGAAATTGAACTAAATGACCAGCAATAATGACAAATAAATGCTTTGTTTAGTTCAAAGATTTAATTCTGCGCGAAAAGAGTTGAAAACCAGTTCGTTTACAATTTGACTATTCAGTAGTTGCGTGCCTTTGATAATCCATTATTTTGGTTGATATTTTAAAATACTCCCATAAAATCTGTTCATGCGCAGAAGGGAACAATGTCATTACGATTGAGAACAAAAAGAAATATCAACTCGGAAAGAGTTGAACATTTTACCGCGGTGATAAAATCATATTTGCTCGTGAAGTTAGTTGCTTTGAAATTCGATGAAAGAATTATTTTTAAATCATTGTTGAATTTCATTTCGATTGATGATAAGGCAAATCGCCAAAAACTGGTGAATTAACTCGTTGACCTCGGATAAAACTTAAAACATGCTGTCATGGCCTGTCGTCGGGGAAACCCGAATTGAGTTAGCCGGTCTGGCGTGTCAGATTAATCAATCCGCTTTTGCATAAGTCGATGAGACACGCGTTGATTAGACGATTGAAAGAAGAGATCACCCCCTGCTCGTCACATTTTCAGGATAAATAGTAGTGTATAGCTGTCTTTCAGCGGAGAGAAAAAGTCAATCAAGAGAGAAGCAGACAGTCCAGAGAGAAATACTGTCTGGAGAGAAAGGCAGTCCAGAATCAAACCGCACAGAGTCAGTCCAGAGAGAATTAGTCAGTCTGTCAGTCGGCAGAAAGAAAAGCCAGCAGTAAGTTCCAGAAGAATTCTATCCAATTACTAAAAGAAAAATCGGATGAAGAAACAAAGCACCGACATCGAAACAACAGACATCCTCCCTCCAACATAAAAAAAAATAACGGGAAATTGAGTAAGAAAAAAATGATCTCTATTTTTAATTAGCTAAACCTAAGTGAGAAAAAGAAGGAAAAATAGAAAGAGAAAATGGTGTCCGTCACTGGAGTTTGATAATAAAACACATTTTTTATCGACTATTTCATTACTTACATTCTTTTAACTCTTTACTCTATGAACGATTAATTTTACTTTAAATACAGCGTTTGAAATACAGTCCACGGCTTACGTCCTTTCCCTTTCTATAATGGGTATGGCTTCTGTTGCCTCGCTTCTGATTGACACCATATTGACCCGTTGAGTGGATCTATTGCATCATCACGCCGACGAGGTTGGGGGACGACTAGACCTTTTTATTCTTCATATTTTTAGTTGTAACGTTTCGCAGATGCTTGTTCGTTTGAGTCGTTTGAGTGGCAATCAATGATGTGCCAAACCAAGCAGCGCCACAATGCGTTATATACCCAACAGAAAACAATGCACAAATAGTCCTAGTCTTACCTGGACTTTGCTTCTCCATTTGTATGAAGTCGTAAACTAAGATCGCAATTAATGATTGTACATAGGTGTTTTATAATAATTATATCACCGCTACTGTTGCTCAACGTCAGCTCAGATGGACTGGTCATGTTGTCCGAATGCCGGATCTCCGCCTCCCAAAACAGATTTTCTACTCTCAGCTTGTTGAGGGAAAGCGTGCCCAGGGTGGCCAAAAGATGAGGTATAAGGACAACATCAAAGCAAATCTAAAGCGGTTTCACATGGACCTTAAGACATGGGAGGACGTGGCTGGGAGCAGGTTGGCATGGAGGAGCGCTGTCCACAAAGGTGGTGCGCTTTATAGTAGTGACCTAAATAAAGCTGCTGAGGATAAACACAAGCACAGAAAGGACAGATTATTAACCAGACACACCCAACCCCACCCCACCACCACTACCTTTATCTGCCCAAATTGCACAAGACAAATTGGGTCTAGGATTGGGCTCTATGCTCACCTGAGGACCCACAGAAGCCACAACGGAGGACAGTCTTACTCGGACACGAGTGACCGCCGATGATGATGATAATAATTATAATAATCTGGCGATAATGACTGTAATATATGTACTATTTGCTGGAAACCCCGACGTTGCCCGGTATTGAATCAGTGTTTCACTCTTCCAACATTTCTATTGTTCGTGAAATCGCCTTTTTTCAATAAAATCGATTGGTTGCCTGCTCTAGTCGGTGACCAATTACAATACACCGGAAAGAAGTTGCTGTGACTTAGTCCACAGTACATTATAGTCTTTATTGCAATGTAGAAACCCTACTGTATATTTTATAGAATATATTAGCTTTATTATTTACTAGCTGAAGTACCTAGCGTTGCCAGATTGTATTTGATATATCTCCGCACTCATCCATAATTATCTTGTAGATTAAACGAAACATTAATTCATAATGGCTTCTTTTTCCGCATCTCTCATGAGGTCGGAGCAGTAGGCGCGTTTTATTTTGTTGAGGTCTCGCTAGAAAACCTAACCCTCTTTCCTAGTTTAATCTTGTATATTTTAGTCAGTCTTTCAAAATATGATGCAAGAATTGCAGTTATTTTTTAATATCTTATTACATATATGAATACTGTTAAATCTCTTTTCACTTTAACTATTTAATGTACATTATATAAAAACTAGCTTGGGTGCCCGGCGTTACTTTTGTGTTTGGAGGTTTGCGTTGAACAAAAAAAAAAAAAAAAAGGTGGTTGTAGGCTCGGTCCCGTACCGCGAAGGAGGTAACGAATGTGAAAAAAAAAAAAAACTTGACGGCCATTGCCAAACTGGAAGTGGCGAAGGTTTAAATAAAAGCTAGTCCCCTCCGTATTAAAAAAGTGCCCAGTTGAGGGTTAAGGAATTGGCATTTGGATCCAATTTTTCAATATTTGCCATCCGTCCGCTGCTTCCAAGAGAAACGCCCCTAAAGGACCGGCTGAGGGGGGGGGGCACGATCAAAGAGAGAGAGCGAATGGGAAACTTTTGACCGCTAAACTCACTCGGATAATAACCTCAATGAGGTGAAGTTCAGTTCGCTAATGGAAATAGGGTGATGAAATTGATGGAAAAGTGGGAGAGAATTTTTGACGTCTTATTTGGGATATGGGTTGAATCGACTTCGTATTTTTTTTTTCGTATAATATTGAACAATCATTCCTAATTGCAAATTGTTACGAATATTAAATTTTGAGGAGTCAATCTAATTAAAAGATAATAATAATAACTGAACAAAATTGAGAGCATAATAGAATAAAATGAGTATAACATGTGTTTTATGTAGCGATATTTATTGTTAGTTTTGGGAAGCAAATTTTTTAGAGTTTGTTTTATGATTTCCAACGAGAATTATTAGGGGTATTATTTTGGGGAGTTGAATTAAGTTTGGGGAAAATTATATTTTTTACCTCAGTCTGGGAGGAGTATGTCAGATCGAACAGATTTTAGTTCAATTCAGTGGAGAATTATTGAGGGCGTTCATTTCAGCGATAAAATTGACCTTTGAGAAGAAAATAGAATTTTACCTTAGTCGTGAAGGATTTCTTATTCGAGGAATAAGAGTTAAAAGGCCGCTAATTGAGTGGGATTAATTGGAAATAATTATAAGTATTACTGAGTGTGGTGCACCTATTTTAGTGCGAAAAATATTTTTTTCTTTTCTCCTCTTTAGATGGACTTTTCTTTGCGAGTAAATCGTGCGTGTGGTGTTCGCACCTGGAGACATTAGTCAAAAACAGAATTTCTTGCAAAATATTGGTGCGTTAACAGAGTCTCATTGAACCACCCGGCTTGCCAGGCCGTTAAACATTACGCATTTTTAGTATTTTTTTTTTTTTTTTATATAATTAGCTAAAATGAATTCTGGGGCATTTAAGCTGCACTTTGGTAGTTAGAATAAGTAGTGATTGAAGTAAGCCGATTCCTTGCGTTACCTAATGAGGCATTTCTGGACATGGGTCCGTTCGGACATGCCGCGTGGGAGGGCGCTGGGAGCGTGGCTAGCTCCCTGTAGGTTTTTTTATTAACCGCTCATAAGGGGACAGATTAATTATGTTGGAATTGAGGTAAGTGTATATAAGAGCGTGTGTGTCGCAGAGAGAGAGAGAGAGAGAGAGAGAGAGAGAGAGAGAGAGAGAGAGAGAGAGAGAGAGAGAGGAAATGTATTATAGGAACGTGTTTTGAAATATCGAAAGGAATTCGATGAATTGGGGGGGGGGTCTGGCTTCTGCTGTTTTTATTAACGGTCCATGAGGATTAATTCTATTGAAAGAGAACTGGTTGTGTAAACAGCCTGTGACAAAAGGTACTAAACTTTTGGTAAATAGTTGTGTACTGACAGGCGGGGTTTTCTTCACTTTTTCCGGGGATGGGTGTGATCAAGCTGATGTATTTGTTGAGACCAGGGGATATGGTCTGGCAGCAGAGCGGCGAGTGGTAGCCGGCATAAGGAAGAAGTTGTGTGGCCTGAGCACCACGTTCGCTCTGCTTGTTAGGTGAAAATAGCATTGATGAACGCTCTACCTGGAGGACACTCGGGGAGGTCAATGGCTGTCAGTCATAGCTGCGTTAATTAATATAAGAGATATTTGGGGGAGTAGAATAGTATACCCGAATATTAAAACTAGGCACCGCCAAAACTGGGGGGGGGGGGCAGGTCAGTACTTTTTGACGGACCGTCTTTTTAAAAATCTACCAAAAATCAGGTAATTATTCGATCAATACGAAATTTTCAGCGATTATTAGGAGAAGAATGAACTTTATAACAGTGTACTTATTTTTCATAAACGATATATATATATATATATATATATATATATATATATTGCTTACAACCCCCCCCTTGTTTTGAAGTGGGAACAAATATGCTTAAAATAATCATCTGAAACTGAACAAAACATATTGTGTTGTTGTAAGGGACAGAATTATAGATTAAAAAAAAAAACTTGTTTGCATACCTTATTTTGACGTCTGAATATCAGAACTTCGATTGTGTTTAATTATCCCGCTTTTGAGTTTTGAAGTGTGAAATTCGGTGAATATTTTAAGTAAAATAATTAATTTAAGTTAAGCAAAACAAAAAAAAAAAATTTTAATATTTATACGAAAAAAGCCATTTTAAAATTTTTGATAAATAAATTAACAATTTTTTTTAGCGAGCCGAATAATGCATGACCATTATTAAACAGGGCATGCTTTGAATAATCGATACAAAAAAAAAATTCGATAAATATTGTGCCCTTTGTGTTAAAAATAGCATCATTTTTTTCGATCCCGTTTGAAACCGTTTGCCGCCTTTCGACTACGGTGGACCAAATGCGCTGAAATAATTTTTTTTATTCTGCTTTAAATTGCCCCCCCCCCATTTTGGGGAGCCTGGCCCCCGCACACATACACATTAAAAACCAAACTCATACAAATGGTCACCCATCTGGTACTGGGCAGCCTCAGCTTAATAATACATTCGAAATTTTCGTCACTGAAAAATAAGTTTTTTTGGCCTGTTTGGTCTTCCATAGTTTTCTCCTTATCAAACGCAAAAGTAAACAGAGTCGATCTAGACTCTACATCGACGCGAAATATCTGGTTACCTATATGAATAAGTGGAATTATTTGAAATTCAAGTACTTATATTATAATATTTTTGCATATTCTCTTAGAAAATCATCCTAAATCTTAGTTAGACAATAAATAAATTAATTAATTATTTCAAAAACCTTTTTTTTTTTTAAATATTTAAGTACGTTTTTTGTGCAAGACAAAAAATGTCAATTGTTAACTTTTTGGGAAAATTTAACATTTCAAATTTACTTAAAAATAGTAGAAAAAGTTTTACATTATTCTATTTTCTATATGATAAAATGCAGGGTTTTATCTTTCTGGAAAAAAAAAAGTTACTCAGAAATAATGGATTTTAATAAATGTAACTTAGTTTTAAAAAACAACAACAACTTGTTTTTGCGGCCATTTTTGGTGGTGCCTAATTAAAACTCTTGGAGCTTTAGCTATGGTAGAACTGGACAGGGAGTGTGAAGCCCGGCGTATTATTAAGTTGAGAAATAGTATTTATTAAAAACACGCGAGGTAGAGTGGGCGAATGTCCAATTGAATAAATAACCTTACTAACCTCTGGGATCCCCTGATTCGTCGATCACCGCTGCCTACCCGACTCAGGTTACCAAAAGCTCTGGGAGGAGTAAGGCGAATAGATTCAAACTTTACGTCAGTGACATAGAATGCGTACTCTTTCTCTTTTAAAGACTTCTAAGTTTAATACCAGCAATAAAATTCAGAGATAAAAATACTATGTTGTTTTCTACGAATAAGTAGCTATAACAGCGACAGTTTCAGAAAAATTATTTTAATCATTTAATAAAAAAAAATTATATGAAATTTCTCCGTTTTCTAAATTTTACAAAGTCAGTTTATGAAACAATGATAATAAAGGTGTTACCATGTGTCTCTGGTAAAAATTCACATTTTTATTTTTAACTCAAAATGTAAGAGTATCAGAAAGAGTATGAGTGCGTGTGACAATATCAGCAGCAGTCGAAGAGTAGATGGCTAGCCAGGCTATTAGCAGAAGCAGCGGCTTGAGGACGTATGCAAATTAGCAAGTGTGCACGGGCTTGCGTCATGAAGGGTAAAAAATACTCGACCTGGTCGGAAGAGAAGAAAATTACGCGCTGAGAAAGATGGATGTGTAAGGTTAGAGACGAGAAATGGCTTACTACGTCTGACGTGTGATCGAGGAGAGAAAGGAAAAATAGATCGGGGGAGATGGACGTGTTGCTCCGTTGTGGTGACGAGAGACGTTTAAGCTGGTCGCGAGACGGAAGGGCGTTTTTAATCTAATGGCAGAGGAAATGAATAGCTAGAAAAAAAAGAAGCTGGCATTGTTGTAAAAGTTATAGTTATAAATGGCTTTCGCTAAAACAGAAAAAAATGACCGAGTCAGGTTTTTTTTTTCATGAGACTAGATGGTATGTGGGTCCGAGAGAGGTATAAACTGTAAAGCGCAGCGTTCAAATGTAACAGCCACGTCATATAAGTAGCAAAATATTCGGATACAATTTTGGCCTAATAACATTGTCAGCTGATTTCGTGCCGACGCTTACTCCGTTTTACTGAGACTTGTTCCTTGAGGTTGGTTATTAAATTTGTAAATGTTCTACAATGATTCAGTTCGAAATATCCTGCGTAAAAAGAGTCCAAAATAGACGTCGTAGCCTAGTGGTTGATGCTCTTTTCTCTTACATGAAACCTATTTTCCATAAAAGAGACGTTGCGAGCTTGTCACTACTTCTTCGTCATTTTCATGGCAAGTGTCCGTCTGAGCTCCAATCTATGGTCCCCTCTCGCCAAACTTTCATAAAAACCACTCGTTTAGCTTAAATGACTATCAATAATTTCCCCCACTCTTTATCTGTGCCTAAACCTAAACGTAGATTCCATGAACAATGTTTTTTTTTCTTAGAACTGCGCGTCTTTCAACTGCTTTCCAACTGACTACAATATTAATTGTCTGTATTTTTGATATGAGGTGTTTTCATTGATTGAGATTGTCGGACTGACTTCCTCGTCTTGGTTGTTATTGTCACAACGTTTCGGTCGTTTTGCCCTCCGGCCTTCGTCAGGTGTGTGTCTTCAAGTTCAACGTAAACAAATCTTTGATGGGGCGTCCCCTTAATTAATTCAAGTTACAAAATTTCCACTACTAACGATTACTACAATATTGTCACATTGATTTCTGTACACTCATTACCCCTTACCCTCGAGGGGTCTCCGAGCCTTGATAAGTTCTGACTGTTTCTTTTTAAAGCCGAATTATTTTATATAATTGTTTATTCAATGACTGATAAGAAGTGAGTCATTTGCAAACAAATATCTTACTTTTATCAGAAGATTAAATAGACGCATCATAAACCATATGCTTCATTGCGTTTTTAGCATCACTTTTGTTATTGAGTTCTTCACAATGTTGTTTTCTTTTGGGGGGGAGGCTAATTAAATAGACGTCTTAACTCGCAATGAACATTAAAATGCCGCAAGGGTTTGTTAATTTCTTTCGACGCTGCAAGTTGGTGAGCGACTCCGATTTACCACCAGGCGCTAATTCTTGTCAAGTTGAAACATTACACAAAATAAAAATGCAAACATATAAATATGTATACAAAAAAAAGAACCAACATGACCTTATAGCCTACCTTTAGAAATAACGAGCCCTCGTGACGAACGAGGATCGAACAAGGTAGCGAGCCCGATTAATTTTTTTTTCTGTTATAGGAAGAACAGAAAAAAAGCAAGCAATAAACTAAACTGTATTAAGGCGTTTGTGATATTAGTAATTAATTATTAGTTAGACATGTTAGTAAATGTCATCGCCTGCAATCAATTTCACCAACAATAATCATCAACAGTAATAATACAGGGTGACCCCCCCCCAAAAAAAAGCTAAATGGAGGCCATCTAGAACATATGTGTAGAACGGAGAAAAAATGCCAAAGATCCTAGTGTTTTGATGTGATATTTTGAATATAATAAACAAGTTATGACCAAAGTTTCATTTCATTCGGACAAAACACTAAGAAACGGGGCCTAATTAGAGTCGGGGTTCTTTGTTTTTGGGTCACCCTGTATTAATATTATTTCAACTATTACTACTACAGTATTATTGTGTGGCCGTTATTTTTTTTAACTTTATAGCTACAGTTACAAAACTCTATCTGACCCCCCACACTGTCTGGTACCGTCGCAAAGGAACCCACAACAAAAAAATCCAACACGGATTTTTTTTTTTTAAGTGAAATTAAAATGCATTTATTTGTGGTTCTTTTCGCACACGCATATGTTTTTTTCTAAAATGTCTCCCCGCCGCCACTCCACGCCGGTGCTGGCTCGCGTTTTCATGTCCTCGACTGTCACATGTCTATCTTGCCCGGTCGCACTTTTCTTCTCTTCCGACCACGTGGAGTATTTTTCGTCCCCTTTTTCTTGTAACACAAGATCACGCGCACTTGCTCATTTGCATATGGGATTTAAAAACTGCTGCTGCTAATATTTTTGTTAGCCAGCTAACCTTCCGGTCCTGTTGATATCTTCACATGCGATCTGTTAAATAAACACTAATAATATGAGGAGGAGAATTTTGTAGTTTGTTTAAAGAATTATGCGTAGTGTGAAAGTTATAAGAATGCAGTTTTTGTGTGGATACAACGTTGACACGAGTCAATCAATTAATAAAGAAAACAAAAAGGCTATAATATTGAAGCAATTAAAAATAATACCCTCGTAGTCAACCAGAAAGAAAAAAAAACTGCCAAATCGTAGATGTTGCATTTCTAGTTAGCCATAGAGTAAAGATAAAAGAAATAGAAAAACGGAACATATACACAGAGCTTACAAGACAATTTGAAGAAAGCCAATATAACACCAATAAGTTTATGATCACTATGAATCGTCCCGTAACGTAACGTGTAGAAATACATGAGCGATCTTTATGACACAGAAGGAATAATTGCTGTTTTCTGCGTTAGAATCTAGTCTATCTAACATTATCCTTGGCAAGCTTTTGAGCTTGAATAGTATTTCATTTAGCGAATTACATCAAGTGGGTTCATGCCTTGTGTGGGGAGATTTTCATTAAAAAATACTTTATAAAAACAATCTAACCTGTGTTTAACGGTTGACCAAATAGGTCACACTTTTTCTTTTTTTTTAAATTTATTTTTATTCGTGTTTTCCTTTTCGAACGAGTTTTAGGGTGGCGGTAGAAACTACACATATACTTGTTGGTTACTGTCTTTGAGAATCTTACCAAACACGTCGTTAAAGACTAGTTATTTTGCCTTACAATAATAGATACTACATTTAGACATAGCTACGTCGCCGGTTTATTCTGATATGAGAATGATATCCTCATTTAGAAAGGTTTTCCATATTTGCAAAAGTACTAGCAAGTGCATGTCCTAACGTACTGGCAATTTTTAGTGTGATATTTAGCCCTGGTCACACTATGTCAGCTTCCGCCTAATTAAATATTATTTCATCCATCAAGTATTCTTGCCTTATCTGGGATCATGCATCTATTACTAGTCTTCCCATCTGGCGCTTCTCAACATACTGGACTAGAGTAAAATCCCAACCCCTTCGCTGTCCATGTTTCTAGATGCCGGAAAGGCTTCTACTGTTATTATTCCTTCCCTCGGATTGCTAAATTTTGAGATCTATACTCTCCTTCGTGATTTAATGGTTGTACTAACATAATGTGCGTTTGAATGTGGATAGATATCTAGCTGTTAACCCCCCTTAATAGTCTGCGTTTCACATAATTCCAAATAATTGCTTCCTCTGCACAAATAGTATTATGGCTTGTTTTGGGTAAATTAGAGTAAGGACAGCAAATATAAAAGCATTCCCTGGCACAGGTAACAACCGGTAAGTCGGACATCACCAAATGATCATATATCTGTATAAAAGCCAAGTACGTCCAAGGATGGAGTACTGCTGCCACATCTGGGCAGGAGCTGCTAAAAACATCCTATCCTGCCTTGAGACAGTACAAAATAGACTTTGTGGTTTGTTGGGGGCTGCCCTTTTCTCTTCCCTGCAGCCTCTCTCCCACAGAAGAAGTGTTGCAAGCCTGTCTTTGTTTTATCGTTATTTCCATGGCAAGTGCTCGTCTGAGCTCCAATCTCTCGTCCCCCTCGCCAATCTTTCACGAGAAATACCCGTCTGGCTGAAACTACTGTCAATAATTTTCCCCACTCTTTATCTGTGCCTACATCCAAACGTAGATTCCATGAGCAGAGCTTCTTTCTCGGAAGTGCACGATTGTGGAACTCTCTTCCGTTCGCCCGTTTCCCACCTGACTACAACTTGGATGTCTTCAAATCCAACATAAACAAATTCCTGACAAACCACCCCCTTATGTAAGACACTCTATCAAATCTTCAATACTAATGATTACTACAATACTATCTCATTGATTACTGTACACGCAATAACCCTTATCTCTGAGTGGCCTCCGGGCCTTGATAAGTGGTGACCCTCATGTAAAGAAAAAAAATCACATACGGGCGAAGTTTCACATCAACATATCATCTCAATAACGTGCTCTAAGCTGGCATAAAAATAGGTTGTCTTCAATGAACTAGGTGATTCAGGAATGTAAAAACGCATAAAGTGTGCTGGTAACCGCGAAGTCCACGGAACATTTATAGTAAAACTATATTAATGGATTGCATACCTAGATTCAGGACATCCGAAACAAAAAAAAACATTAGAATAAAAAACCTCCTGCTCATTGAACTCTGTCGTAAAAATAAAACTTCAACGCGAACTAAACAAAACGAGTAAAAAGAAAACAAATAAATAATAAAAACAAATAAATGAATCAGAAGGCAAATTTAGAAATAAAATAAAAATAAGTTCAAACAAAACTACATTTCAGCAGTCAAAACTGCAGCGTCTCTCTTTTGCTCCGCGCCAGGCGGTGACTGTACATAAAGCAGTGGTTTTATAAACGAAAACGCTTTCATTTTCTTTGTTAATAACGCACGATGCAAAGTATAGTCAGACTGACGATATTAGTGGCCAGTCTCGTCCCAGAATTCCAAATTTGATAACGCCACCAAACAACGTCACGTGGAGATAAACTGCTCATAATTCTTCTGATATTAATCAATATCAATCAATTATAAATTAATCAAAGAGAATATGTTCATTGAACTGTGTCGACTGGAGAATTCGATAATAAAAGTATGCAACGTATCAAAAGCAAATGTATCGATTAATTAAAAAAAAAACAAGAATTCATTCTTGATTGTCCTTATTTCTCTCTAGCGTAGCAAAGAAAATTTATGTATTATAATTATTTTGAAAATGTAAATAAATTTTCAGTAACATGATTTTTATTTTATTTTATATATATATATGTGTATGTGTGTGTGTGTGTGTGTTGTGTGTGTGAGTATGTGTGTATGTGTGTGTGTGTGTGATGGGACCATTCCAATATTTTTCCCGATTCCGATACAACAAGGCCGATAGCCATTAGTCGACTGCTCTCGTGTAATGAATGAATGCGTGAATGTAGGATTGACATGAAATTCTTAAAGATACACTAAAATGACCAAAAAATGGGCTGAAATGACTTACATAAATAAAAAGTAAATGACTTAGAATGACTTTAATGAATTTAAGGATGATTTGAATGACCTTAAGAATGACTTGAATGCTTAAAATATAATTGGAATCCTTCAAAAACAACTTGAATGATCTGGAGAATGACTTGAATGGCTTTGACACTGACTGGTTGTATAGTGGGTGATCATTTTACATTAAATTAATACAGAAAAGTGATCCCCCACTTTATATCACAAAGTTACAAACATGAGTACAGCATGTAGTAAGAACAGATACTACACTTTGAGATATTAAATCCTTTATTCATGTTAAAAATACATTGAAAATCAACAATGAACAAAAAACTCAGGCACATGGCCAGCTCAAAAAGGGGGGGACGTCGTTGTTCATCATTGTCACTCCAGAACTAAACAAAATCAAAAGTTTCTTCCAGCTAGTATCTTTCACCATAATACCGCATTCACCCTTTCATACTGGGGGACATCCTACTTTACTCCCAATTTTTAAAACATTTTTTATTGACGTGTAAACACAAAAAAGATAACAATAAAAATGGTACAATAGTTCGAGGGCGGGGAGAGAAAAAAAGGGGGGTGATAAGTAGGACCTCCCAACTCCGTCTAGTTGATAGACTGCCCGTTCCACTAGGTTTGTAAAAGGAGCCTGGCTTCTGCGGGTCAGTCTCTAAGTGGAGATACCCTCTAGATGGGGGTGAATGGAGAAGAGAAAATTTTGTGGGTAAGGAATGGGGGTTAGTTTGTATTTCTTTCTCTCCAAGATGAGTGAAATTTAGAGGAGGGGGTGAAAACAAAAATTGCAAGAAGGAGGAGGTGGGGATCTTGGAGGCTTCTTAATCAGGGAGGGATGGAACACGCACTCAGCTAGCTGAGAGGCTATTTGTTAAATTTTACTTTACGGAACTGCGCGTTCAACACCTAGGCGAGGAACACGTATTCAAATTTGGCTCCTCTTCGTACACACAGACTTGCCACATGTATCCATCTTCTGTCAAATGCTGCGCGATGCAGCCTTCTTCTATCACATCTGATCTTCACCCGTAGTCGGTGTTTAAAGAAAGCGATCAGATCCTGATCAGGAAAAGACAACACCCCCCGGCAACCTTGCAGACGCGACGTCCAAATCACCATTCTCGCCACGGCCAGGATTGTAACGTAGATCATTTGTCTTTCCCGGTCCCACGGTGGCCTCACATTGTCCACGACATTGGATACGGTAATTGGGCGAGGATGCTTAGGATCGATGCGAGTCGTCACCTCACTGACATACGACCAATACCGGCGGAGTTCGTGGCAATCGAAGAAAGCATGATCAGTCGTTTCTACGGCCGTTGTCCCACGATGGGGACAATCAGGCGACTCCAAAAACCCAGAACTGCATTGTACATTGTTGAGTGGAAGTGCATTTCGGGCCAATCGCCAGGTTAGAGAGAACTCCGAATTGTTCAGATGACTCGAATCTGGCGCCCAGCTCCACGCGGAGCGGATCTCACTCTGCTGCCAACCCAAACGCGCGCATAGCGAATCGTCAGCAGCCCTCTTCACTAGATCGCTGTGGAGTTCCCTACAGGTAGCAGTCACAAGGTCGCTGGACCTTGGTAGTCGTTTTAGTGCGGCTCGGCACTCTTTCATGTAGGCAGATTCTCCCCGCGGCCTGCGACGGCTCTCGATAGAAAGGTCAAGTACGAGGTCGGGGAAGGCGGCAGTAACCACGGGGTGCCACAGTTGGTCATCCTGCATATAGTGGCTCAGGAAGGCCAGCCTCTCAGCGTCTCGATGACACTTCAAGTCCGGCATTTCCAAGCCTCCGTCACAGGGACGTTGAATACAGACCTGTCTGCTCACCCAGTGTCTTCCTGTCCCGAAGAAGCGAGGACAAGAGCTCGACAAAGGCTGTTAGTTGTTGTGCGGGCAGGGGAAGTATGGCCAGTCGGTAAAGGGTGAGAGGGAAGACGTAAGTGGCGCACGCCTCAGCTCTACCCTTTAAGGAAAGTTTCCTAGGAAGCCATGAATTGACTGCAGCCTCCACCTTTGACCGTACCTTCAACCAATTTTTGTCAAGTTGGAGACCCGGTCCAAACCACACGCAAAGGATCCGAACCGGGCCATTTGTCACGCTGAAGGCCGCAGGGGGGTTGGCGTTGCAACTCCAGGCGCCCAACCGCAGTCCTACCGACTTGCTGCGGTTTATCTGGGTCCCTGTAATTCTTTCATACTGAGCCTCCACACGATCTCGATGTCTCTGAAGCTCGACACAAAGACCGTGACATCATCGGCGAACGCGGATACCTTGGCGACTGAGCAACTGGGTATTGCAATTCCGCACAGGGCCGAATTTGTCTCCCCACGTCCCAGCTTGCGGAGCAAAGATCCAAAGCCAGGACATCGAGCAGGGGCGACAGCGGACAACTCTGACGAACCGACCGAGAGATAACAAAGGGTTTTGAACGCTACATCACGAGAATCCCCTTGCAGAAGTCCGGTTTAAAACCGGCGGCCTCTAAGACAGATGCCAAGAAACGATGGTCGACCCTATCGAAAACTTTAGACTGATATAAGTTGATCAGCGCAGCTTCCGTGTCGTCATCTATCCCTCCCTCTAGGATCGTGCGGATCAGGTGCAAGTTGTTCTGAATCTATCTCCCCTTCACAGCGTAGTTCTATTCCGGTTCAACCAACTCGCCGATAACAACTTGCAGCCGATTCGACAGGACCGTAGCCAAAATCTTCAACTCTGTGGGCCTGTAATCGTCTAACTCTTCCCCACCATGTCCGTCACCTTTCCTCAGCAATGTGATCACTCCCTTGGTGACTTGCCCCGGGATGGATCCCTGAGCAAACCAATGGATGAACACATCGGTCAGAAGAGGCAGAAGCATGGTCAACAGCCTGAAATACAGTTCGTATGGCAGACTATCGAGTCCCGGCGATCTGTCACAGCTGACCTGCTTCAGCGCAGTAAAAACCTCCTTCCCCGTCACCCGGCTCTCGCAACTAGCCGCTCTAGCTGCCTCGAGGCGGGAGAGTCAGTCAAATAGTCGCTAAACTCAAGGACCGGAAGATCGGGCTGTTGTGTAAAACGCTCTTCGAAATGTTCTCGAAACCCTTCGCAGATCTACCGAGTCGATTCCAGGGTGAGTCCATCTGGATGTCTTACCTTTGCAATGTACTTGTCCGAGCCACGCCTAGAAATTTCACGACGCGCGTCAGTGTTGGAGTTGACTGCTTCATTGCCTACCTTTCTAAGCCTAGCTTTGACTACTTGACCTTCATAACGCTCGCTATTCTTACGCAGAAGGTCCTGCTTAACTAGTTCCTGACTAACCCTATCACCCTCCCCCGTAGCCCGAGCTAGTTTCTGCTCTAGCTCCTTCTTCGTCTTGGCGAGGCGCTGGGCATACTTGACGGAGAAGGTTCTAATTTTGGCCTTTATACCTACCCACTACTTACTCCCGGTAACCGCCCCAACTGTGCTTTTTGAATTAATTCTCTTAGCTTCTCTTGGAAGTATTGTATCTCTAGAAGGGAAGTGTTAAACTTCCAGTGAGCCACTAACTTAGGCCTACACTTTGATATTGGCCAAAAGGACAAGAAAAGCTTAAGGAGCTAAGAACAACATCTATTAACAACAGACCTTTGATCTTAACCAAAAAGGCCAAGCACAAAAGTGTTACGGACAGACCGACCGACTGACGGAGTGACTTATAGAGTCGCTTGCATCCGACTAAAAACTGATTTTGTTCTAAATTTCCAATTCTGATACAATAACCGATTCCGATTCTTATTCTAATAAAAAAAAACAAAGTGTCCGAAAGGAACAGCGACAGTCCATCAGTAATATACATTTCAAAAATAGATTCTATGGACATACACGCTCGATGAGTAATCAAACATATGAAAAGGACACCCTTATCGTTATATTACTGGAAATTAGTAAGAGAAAATAAAACACCTAGTATAAAATGGAAGATTATTAGAAGGGCCAATACTTGCCACTCATTGAACTCACCATGTCCATTATGCTTATCAGAAAAAACTTGAGATAACTAGGTTTAAAGATAGGGATAAATTATTTAATATTAAACAAGAAATTGCTATATCCTGCAAACATTTCAGAATACACGCACTTAAAGAACTCTAAGGATAAGTGAGTTCGCAACTATGATCCTACCCGTATGAATTACATAAGTCCCTTAATATTCTACTTCATCAAGCAGTTATGACATTACTAACCTAAGTAAATACCTGTATGAAAGTATATTTGAACCAAACGAGTAATAGATTGTTTTGGGTGAACCTCGTAATAATGTATGCATATGGATATTTTTGGGTGTATGTATGTATGGATATATGATCTTTATATACCTGGATAGAAAGATTAATTTAATATTTAAAAAAAGGATGAATGAATAAATAGATGAAAGAAAGTAAGGAATGAAAGGTGAATGAAGGAAAAGGGAATAAAGAAGTAAGGGTGAATGAATAAAGATGAAGGTAAGTACTACAATATATAAGCTTCTATACTCAGTTTGTATAACCTTAATACTCTGATTTATGTCATATGTTTTTATATATTATTATTTTATCGTTATACATCTTATGTATATCTGCCTAACCATCGACAGAGTGCTTGCTTAATATGAAGAATACACTATAAATTTTAACGTAGTATAAATTTTTACGTAGTAAAAAAAAAACATACAACGTGGGAAAAGCGGGTGGGGCCGTGTAATATAACTATGCGTGTGGAGTTTGATAGAAAAGGAGAATTATGTAGTAAATAAATTCATGTCTATTTCTACTTTGGATGTATTATTTGGTGGCAGGGTACACATATATATATGTCTGAATTTTGTGTAAGTAAGTATGTATAAGTGCATTTATGTATGCGTCTATGTTTGTATGTATATGTGTGTGCATGTATATATGTGCGTGTATGTATATGTATGTATATCGATGTATTTGTATATGGGTATGTATGTATATATGTATATATGCATATATATTTCTGTACTATTATAAGAGGCTGTCTCGTATATGATAGTTGTAGCAATGTATATTACAAGTATGTATGGGTGTCTGAATGTTTTTGTATATATGTTATGTATGTATATATATACACCCGTGTGAATGTAGTGGCATGCTATTTCATATACCACGCTACTGAGGTTAAAAAAGGCACCTTATTATTATTGAAAAAGGTATTTGCATTTGTGCATGTATTGCTGTGTTTTTCTGCGTTATGAGTGACCGGGTTTCTGTGTGTACCTGCGCGTGTGTGTATATGTGGGTGTATGTGGTGGTCTGTGTTGATATATATATGCGCATGTGTCTTGTATACGTCTGTAGAGATGTGGAGACACGAGTAGATGGGGATGTTGTCTGCACCTGCGGATGGGCTGAATGTGTATGCATTGTGTGTATGCTGATGCGCGTGTGTGTATATGTATGTATATATGCATATGTGTATATATGTATTTGTACTTATATATATAAATGTGTGTACGTGTGTCTGTATGTATATATGTATATGTGTGTATATGTAAGTGTGTGTATGTGTATATATATATATGTGTATATCTATGTATATGTGTGTATGTGTATGTATATATGTATGTATATATATATATATATATATATATATATATATATATATATATATATGGGTTGATTTATGAGGACGTGTATCCAGTTGGGGTCCACGGATTTTAGAATATTACTATTAGGATATTACTACCTATGTAGGTATGGATGTAAGCATGTCATAACTGTATATGACCATTAGATGTCTATGTATGTCTATATGTGTGTGTGTATATATACGCGGGTGTAGCAGGGTGTAGGCATTTATAAGTATATTAATATATATATATATGTACATGTGGCGTTTAGATAACATTCGAGGCTTTATGTTTATTCTTATTCTGTTTATTTGTTTTTATTTTTTATCTTTTATTTTTATTGTTTATTTTTTATTTATTTGTTTTATTTACCTTATTTTAATTTTAATTTTATTCTTGCGTAGTTATAGTTATTGCCTAGTTTCAGTGTGTGTGTGTGAGTAAAATAAAACGAGCAGCATATATTCGCTTCTGAAGTTCTGTCTTAACGTGTGTGTGTGGGTGTGGGTATGTGTGTGTGTTTCTGTATGTGTGTGTTTTGTGTGTGTGGGCCTGTATGTGTGTGGATGGGTGTTGATTGAAAAACGCCGGTCAGTACTCAGTGACCATAGCAAATGTTTTTAATTTACAGACTGTAAGACAAAAATACTAAATTCTCAAGTACCTTATGCCATAAACACCAAAAGATGGGATAGATAGAGAGAAAGGGAATTGAAATAGAAGATGTTTATTATCTTCAAAGACCTCACTTGTCTTCTCACCGAGTTATGACTCCCACCCAGGTTACATGCTAACTTTACAAACGAAATACGAAAATGTGTTTTGATTGAAATGTCAGTTTTCGACGGTAATTCTTGGCCTGAAGACGTAATCCCCCAACGCGGGTGATTAAAGAAACATGTATGCACATATGTAGCCATTAATGTTTGTATAAATAAATTATATATATATATATATATATATATATATATATTAATAGCATGGGTACCCAGCGTTGCTCTGGTGTTTGGAGGTGTATGATGAGCAAATAGAAAAGTGGTAGTAGGAAAGTAGGCTCGAGTCCGTACCGCTAAAAGGAAAAAGAACGGGAAAAACGTGACGTCTTTGCTGTAACGCCCAGCGCCATACCAGAAGTGACGTAGGTTTTAATTAAGGCCAGACAATCGAAAGGACAGGATGATTTTCGAAAAGATCGGTGTAAAAGTGACCGCCTTATATAAAAGTGTCCAGTTGAAGATATTAATGTTGTTAGTTATTTTTTCGATATTTTTCGTCTGGATGGTCGGGTTAAAAACGATACTGATCCTGTAAAAATTCGTCACCTCTGTCGAAAGTTTAAGGCAGACATGCAAACACACATACATTTATATATTGGTAGCTCAAATATTCAATCCAAACCGATTGAAAAGCTTGCTTTATCTCTGAATACTCTTTATGTAAAATTTCAAATGTTTAGACCAGAAATTGTCTGAGTAAGTTGGTAGAGATCGCAGCGGTCAGTTTTTCTTTTGGTAAACTTTGACCCCTATCGTGATCCCTTAACTTTTACTTTTTGAGGCTCAAATCATGTTATTACGTTAGATCCATGTCCAAAGAACCTATAACTGAAATTTCAAGTGTTTATACCCAAAATTGGCAGAGGAGTTTGGTAGAATTCTCAAAGGTCAAATCTTTTTTATTTTTACCCCTTAACAGCCAAATTTCGGACCGAAAATGGATTACATGATTTTGCCAAATCAAGATCCTGTATATCAAATTTCTAGTCTCTAGACTGAAAATTGACAGAGATATTATGTAGGAAAATGTATACAGACAGACAGACATAAACTCTCACCTTTATAGATATATAGATATTATATTTTTAGAGAAAAATTAGAGCTGAGGTCTAACGAGCATAAGTTATTTTAATATATTATTAGTGTATTAATACTATTAAAAGAAAACAGTGCCCATTGTACTGTAGATATATAATAAGCTCAATAGGTATAGTATCATAGAGCTATATTAATATTGAGTAAAACGATTCATAATTGGGAATTAAAAATCAGTTTCAAAAGGAAAAACAAACAAAATCAACTCAACTGTACGATCGTTTCGGAAACGATGTTTATTTTATTGAAATTGACAATAAATATTGACAATAATTTGACAAAAGTCCTGTCCTTTAAAATTTAGTCTTCTCATCAGCAAAAATGGGATAGGTATTTTGGTATCTTAAACTCCTCACCGCCATCTATTTTTGCTGATGACGAGACAATGTTTTAAAGGACAGAACTTTTGTCAAATTATTTGCAATACTTATTGTCAATTTAAATAAAATCAACATCGTTTGCGAAACGATCGTAAAGTCGAGTTAATTTTGTTTGTTTTACCATTTGGAAATAATTTTTCATTTTTAATTCACAATTATGAATCGTTTTACTCAATATATATATATATATATATATATATATATATATATATATATATATATATAGTAATTTATAAAATATATATGGCGATTAAGCTACACTGAATATTCCGCATTTCATCCAGGCTAGGACTCTTCAGGCTAATGCGCGATTAAATAATTTAAATAAACATGAATATACATAAACTATCACACATATATGTATGTATATATATATATATATGTGCATATATGTATGTACACACATATATATATTTATATATAAACTAACATTTAAAAAAAACAACACTAACCTAGTTTTAAAACAGATCAAAAAACTAAATAGAGCACACACAAAGGAACAGGTCAACCAGAAGTCAAATAGGCCTTTGTCCGATAAATGCATGCTTAATGGCTGATAGGAAAGGCGCGGTGGATACTAGAAAGCTTATTGGCTAACTAAAATCTCAATAGAAGAGGAGCATATAAAAACGATAAACAACCACAGAATTCGCGCATAAGCCTGAAGAGTTCTACAGTTGATGAAACGCGGAATATTCAGTGTAGCTTAATCGCCATATATATTTTATAAATTACTAACTAACTCTACCTACGTATTGAGCATTTTGAAGAAAATACTTAAAGTTTACGCATAAATCTATCTATACTTTCGTATATAAATTTTATGTGAGTGAATTAAGTAGTTATATATATATATATATATATATATATATATATATATATATATATATATCCCGTGCAAAAATTACATGCAAATCGATATTTCTGTTGTAACTCGGATAGTTTTCAATGGAAATTCGTGAAACTTCGCACGTCATACGGCAACACTAACGTATGCGCAGATATAAAATTTTAAGCTGATTTGCGCAATAGAGCAAATGAGCAAACGGCAGCCATTTTAAGCTTATTTGCACAATAATAAAAAATTGGCAGACATTTTGGTGACTTGCAGTTTTTTCAGCGTGCTAACTTCATATGCAAGAGGAGACGTAAAGATGTTTTAAGTGAAACTGAGAAGTCTGAAATTGTTTAAAGTCTCCATAATAAGATTTCCGCCTTAGAGAATTACACCGTGATCATCATAGAATCAAAAACTATTGTACTAACTCTTAACCTTGAAACGGACCTTCTGACAAAGAGAAAATTCGTCTAACAGTGAGCAAGATGGAGAAGTTCGCCGTAACCCACTTGAAACTAGCAAACAAGTTCTTGAAAAAGCTTGCGTTTCTGATGTGCCAAAATGAACTCGATGCCGTATCCTGAGGACGATTGCAATATTTGGAAAGCCAAAGGTCCGCCCTCTATTGACGGATATCCACAAAAAAAAAGGATGGAGTGGGCAAGAGATCAGATGACGGTGAATTTTAAAACTATTTTGTTCACCGATGAGTGTCGAGCCACCCTGGATGGACCCGATGGGTGGAGAGGAGGATGGTACCATAATGAGGGTCTACGTCCCCAAAAGATCAGGCGTAAAGAAGGAGGTGGTGGTGTGATGTTCTGGGCTGCAATCATTGGTCATGAACTGGTAGGACCATTCAGAGTCGAAGATGGAATGAAAATTACCGCCAAACTCTACATTAACTTCATTAAGAAACACTTGGAACCCAGGCACAAGAAGAAGAATTTGGCATTCCGGAATCAGATAGCATTCATGCATGATAATGCACCGTCTCAATCTGCAAGGATAGTCACTGAATATTTGGAGAGAGTTTTTGCCAGACATTGGGAAATAATGCCATGGCCAGCCTGTTCTCCAGATTCCCATCGAAAATCTGTGAAGCATCTTGAAACAAAATGTTAACTCCGGTGGAAGGCAGTACAACTCCAAGGATGAGCTCTGGGATGCTATTCTGATTGCTGCCAAAGACATTTCATCAGATGAAACCGAAAGTTCGGCATCTTCAATGGACCAAAGGCTTTTTGCTCTTGTCAATAAAAACGGCAATTATATAAGATATTGATTGTACTATGAAACCGTATTGAAGTTGTTTCTTCTCAATTTACAAATTCCTTAAATAATCAATATTTTGATGATCTGTTAGCACTTCACCATATTTTAGCATTGGTTTGCATATAAAGTTGGCACGCTGAAAAAAATGCAAATCATCAAAATGGCTGCCAATTGTTTATTACTATGTAGATAAGCTTTAAATTTTAGATCTGCGTTTGTGTTAGTGTTGCCATATACAAGGGGCGTGAAATAAGTAATGCCCCTGACCAACACCCAGTTGTCTGATCTAGCTTACATTTTGCATGTGCAATGATTTATATCTCTACATGTTATGTGGTAAATTACAGCTCTGAACTAATTGTGCTTTCTGTTTTACAGGTGTTTGAACTGAGTCAGGTATGAAATGGAGCCTGTTGAATGTCGAGCAGTGATCCGGGTTTTGTATTTGAAAGGACGCATACCACAGGAGACTTTTGATGAAATGAAAGAAACTTATGATGATAGTGCCCCATCATATACCCTTGTAAAACGCTGTCATCATGAATTCAAACATAGCCGGAAGTCTGTGGAAACAGCTCCGAGACCTGGTCAACACCCCTTCTGCCATTAATGAGGAATCTGTCCGTCAAGTTGAGGGTGCCATTTTGGAAGATCGGCGCATTACTATTCGGCAAATATCCCAAGATGTCAAGATTAGTACACGGTATGTAGAAACTATCATTCATGACCATTTGCATATGCATAAGGTGTCTGCCAGATGGATTCCCAGGTTGTTCACATCATTCCAGAAGCGAAAACAGTCTTCTGGGCTCAGGGCTGAGTAGTGATGACAGATTTCCTGGCAAAGCGTACCACAATTACAGGAGCCTATTATGCTTCACGTTTGAGGAAATTAAGGGAAGCTATCACAATCAAGAGGCGGGGTAAGATCAGCAAATGTACTTCCTCCTGCAGGACAACGCTCCGGTCCACAACTCGCATATCGCAAGATCAGAAGCACGAGCGTGTGGTTATGAAATCCTCCATCATCATCCCTACTCTCCTAACCTTGCACCCTCTGACTTTCACCTCTTCCCAGCCATGAAGTTGTTTTTGAAAGGAAAGCGTTTCCCAGATGGTGTAGCCTTGATTTCTGAAGTCACGTCGTGTTTGGAGGACCAACCTGGGGTGTTCTACAAAAACGGTCTTATGAGCTGCATCAAACGATGAGAGAAACGCATAACCCTGGATGGTTCCTATGTAAATAAAAACTAATAACTGTGCTAAGTTTCGTTGCTCTACTGCTATGGGAAGTGCGCCAGGGGCATTAATTATTGAACGCTCCTCGTAACGTGCTAAAGTTCACACATTTTCCTTGAAAACTATCGGAGTTAGAACAAAAATATCGATTTGCATATAATTCTGGCACAGGGTGTTTATATATATATATATATATATATATATATATATATATATATATATATATATATTCCTATAATTTGTCCTTTTTGTGTATTGATATCTATGTATGAAAACCCCTTTTTTCTATTTATTTTAAAAAGAAAATACGTTTTTTATATATTGGTCGTGGGACTTCATTTATCTGATAAGATCTAGCTAATTTGCATATTCTTTAAAACATTCATTTTAATTCATTCCCTATTAGTTTTTTTTTTGGTTTTCTGATGTGATTATCATCTTTAGTTAACTATTACGTGTAATTATATCCATGCAGATATTCTACATGATTTATACTTGCTGAATATTTGCGTTAACTGATTATAATAAGTACAAAACTCTTTCTCTATATATTTATGTATGCATGTATGCATATATCTGTGTTAAAAATGCCTATTATACTCTGTCATCTTTTTCGTCTAAAACATGAAACTTTATATATAGTGTATTCGAACGCACGTGAAACTTTATATTTTTGAAAATAGATTTTATTTATTTATTTTTCTTTGTTTTAATGAAAAAGGAAAAAATGAAGACATAAAACCAGAAAACTGACCGTGTTTTTTTAAAAAAAATGTTTAATGTGCGTTTGTTTTGGTTTGTTTTGTTTTGTTTTTTTGTTTTTTGTCGCTGTTAACCAATTTGAACGTCGGCTGATTCCAATATCGATAGCGTAGTAGTAATTGTGCTAATGAAACACTTAGAAATGCAATGTATAGAAATAAATAAGTAATAAGTAACTAATCCGAAAATAGGAAGTCAGCCCCCCCCCCTAGTATCACGTATGAAATTAGTGCAAACATAATTGAGGTATAAACACTGTAAATAAAATATTAAAGCGACGAATAGGTGTAAGCTTTGAAGGACGCGGGCGGCTGACTCTTGAAGTTTCTTGTAAAAACTGGAATCCAATGTCAGTTCGTTTCGTTTAAGTCACCCTTCGAATCGAAACCCCCACCTGCTACAAAAAGAGAAAAATACAAAGGAAGGAAAACAAGGCGAAAAAGTAGGAGAAATTCACGCGACGGAAAAATGCCAATCCATATTTTTTAAGCATCTAAGAACTCAAACCGGTGTTCCTCATATATTCCCGTGTGGACGTATCCGCAGCGGTGTTAAGTGGTAGCGGGCGGAGTCTGAATCGAATAGAGAGAAAAGAGTTTACAACTTCCATCGATTCTAACCGGTTGTGGCAGTGAACTCTGACCGGAAAAAATAGAAATGTACGAATATCAAGGAACTGTAAGGGTAGTAGGCCTATAGCACACCTCAGATCCTGTGCTGAAGTGTGGGGACATTAATGTCGTGATTTTAAACCCTATTAAGGTCAAACTCACACGGGAAAAATGAGTTCATTTTATTTATATAGATAGATAGAAGAATAAATAAAAGATATAGATAGAAGATAGAATAGATAGAAGAATAGAAGATAGAAGAAGAAGATAGATAGAACAGAAGAAGATAGAAGAAGATAGATAGAAGAGAGGAGAAGATAGAAGAAGATAGAAGAACAGATAGAAGATAGAATAGATAGATAGAAGATAGATAGATAGAAGATAGAAGAAGAAAAAATGAGTTCATTTTATTTATATAGAAGAGAAGAGAAGATAGAAGAAGATAAAATAGAAGAAAAGAATAGAAGAAGATAGAAAATAGAAGATAGATAGAAGAAAGAAGAGAAGAGAAGAGCTGAGGATATATATATATATATATATATATATATATATATATATATATATATATATACTAGCAGGCCGCCCGGTATTGCCCGGCTGTAATATACGTTAAATATCTTATTGCAATTGGCTATTAGATTTTAAATATACTAAACCTTTGGAATAATCTTTTCTAATATCTGTGTCTGTCTGTCAGTCTCTCTCTCTCTCTCTCTCTCTATATATATATATATATATATATATATATATATATATATATATATATATATATACATATATATATAATCATAAAACTCAAATGACTGTGTAATGAGTGATGTAACCCACTTTCCGGTTTACGACATCCGGTTGCGCATGCGCGCTTAAACATTAACCCATATGAAATAAAAGTAAACAAATAAACACAAATCTATTCTTTTGCAGATTTTGACCTGCGCACTGAAATATTAACGTTATTATTTCGAAATTATTATTTAACATGGGAAGAGCGATGGTGCTTTGCAACTATTCTTTATTACAACTATACTCTCGCTATTTTCTTACAACTAAACAATTTTATTTATGTTAACAGTGTAGATAAAAAAGGTTCTAAGTTTACTAACAAATGGACCAGAAAAAAATTGCGTTAAAATAACTTAAACGTAATACAGAAATGAACGATGTAAAAAAAAAATCAGACAGTATTAAAAATTGTTTATTTGGATAATTTAAACGCGAAAAGACAAAAAAAAAAGAAGAACGACGCTGAAAACGTATAAGTATGGCCAACCATTTATAATTCAGTAACTGTAATTCTTTTTTTTTTTCCAAAATAATCAATTATAATAAACAGAACGACTCATAGAAATCTATCTATATTCTTTTATCATTTTAATATAATTTCATAGAAATGTTTCTGTTATGTAAAAAAACAACTATTTTCTTTACATCACAAGTGTCATGTCCATACATGAATTCCATAGCTAATATAACATACTGACCCAACGGGTCTCGGGTAGTCTAGTCTAGTATATATATATATATATATATATATATATATATATATATATATATACACACATAACTACTTAATTTACCCACATAAAATTAATATATGAAAGTATAGATTTATGCGTAAACTTTAAGTATTTACTTCAAAGTGCTTAATACGTAGGTAGAGCTAGTTAGTAAGTTATAAAATGTATATGGCGATTAAGCTACACTGAATATTCCGCGTTTCATCCACTCTAGGATTGTTCAGGCATATGCGTGAAGAATCCTAGAGTCGATGAAACGCGGAATATTCAGTGTAGCTTAATCGCCATATACATTTTATAAATTACTATATATATATATAGGTATATATATATATATATATATATATATATATATATATATATATATGTGTGTGTGTGTGTGTGTGTGTGTGTGTGTGTGTGTGTTCACCATATTGAAAATATTTTAAAAAGTAATAAATATGGTATTGTGCCGAGTGAAATGATTTTAGCAATGAGTAAGATGAATATTGTAAGATAGAGACTGACCTACGCTCCCAAATTTCCCAATCTGTTGATGAGTTTCTTCCGTTATAGTTTTTTAGTAAACTAGATTGGGTCAGTTTTTATTTTTATCTCAATTTAGAATGCCACTCCCCAGAGAGCTGGATACATTATTAACGAACTTTATGTCTTATGGGAAAATAAGTAAAATGAATGGCACATAATTAATAAAACCCTTTACTAAACAATTTCCCTCCAAAAGAAAAAGTTGATTCATTTTCACACTGTAAGTGACATATATGCCATCCTGCATATATATATATATATATATATATATATATATATATATATATATATATATATATATATATATATATATATATATATACGTTTTATTTTTTATTACCGTATCTTTCTGTTGAGTTACATTATTGTTTCAGCTATCCGGCCGGTTTTGGCCGTCTGTAGCTTCCTCAGACTTTTACAGAAATGTTCGTTGTAATGGGATGAAAGAGTGAAAGAGTGAACAGGGGAGGGGTGCGGGAAGAGCGAGGAAAAAGACGAAGGGAAAAGCGAAAAGGTAGGGTGGGTGCTTGGTATGTCGGTAATGTTCTAGTTTTGGAGTTTAAGGAACTTGTGGGGGAGGGTCTGGGAAGTTAATTTCTGGTGTGGCTGAGGGCATAGGGATACATGGAGGGGACAGGGGAATATGTGAGAGTAGGAGGAGAGTGCTTACTTTAAAATTCGAGTCTTAATATAAAGGTTTTGGAGTCTTGTTGGTAAGATGATTTCTTGATAAGTATGTCTTGACCTGTTGGATGTTCGCTTAGGTTCGCAGGCGGGGGGGGGGCGATGATATGATATATATATATATATATATATATATATATATATATGTATATATATATATATATATGGGCTTGGTGCATTTGCGACTAGTCTCTCGCTCCTGGACAGGGCTCAAACAAGAGTCGGCGACCTAATAAGTCCCGGTACCGTAAAACGTTTAACTCAATAAGGACCAACCACGTAACTTACGACAAAATGCTAGTTTTTTTTTGTGTCTTAAATTCATCCTTTTTTGTTGATGAGGAGATGAACATTCGAATACAATTACTCTCAATAATTATTGTCAGTTGTAAAATAAAATAAATGATCGCTTCAGAATAGATCGTACACTACAGCTAGTTTTTTT
The DNA here is from genome assembly GCF_053919585.1 of Euprymna scolopes. Lineage (NCBI taxonomy): Eukaryota > Metazoa > Mollusca > Cephalopoda > Sepiida > Sepiolidae > Euprymna > Euprymna scolopes. The sequence continues at coordinate 142,571,137 of NC_136500.1, read as the reverse complement.
TCTGTTGAAACTGATTCATAATTTATAATTATAAATCTTTATAATCAATATTAATATAGCTCTAAGAGAACATACTTATTGAGCTAAGTATATATCCGCAGTGTTATGAGCAAGATTATTTATACGTATTGATACATTAAAATAAACTTTGCTCCGTAGACTCCAGGTCTAAATCCCTCTATAAAATTTAAAAGATAAAATCATATATATATATATATATATATATATATATATATATATATATATATATATATATATATATATATATATATATACATATATGTAGAAAACGGATAACATGGATTTTACCAGGCAAGCTGAATCTAAAAACATTCATATCCTTTTTCTACAAATCCTCCTGATACAGGACTTCTGATAAATGCATCATTTTCACTTTGACTTTCCATATCTCACTGACTTTAGCAAATAGGGGGCATACCTTTATAACTATTTGCTAATATTTTCTCTCCTCTGATGAGATGGTAGACATCGAAACCCTATAGGTTAAGGAGATTAATTTTCTAAAGCATTCTTTGTCTTGCTTAGAATAATAAAATTTCTTTGATATGAAACTCAACCACTTCATTTCATTTCAATGAGTTTTTTTTTTAATTCATTGAATTACAATTTGATATATATATATATATATATATATATATATATATATATATATACATATATATATATATATATATATATATTTATATAGACGATTTGAGCACTATAAACGTGGTGGTGGTTGTCTATTTAAAATAGACATTCCGACGAGCTATTTACGGGCGTCAATTCCATGGTCGAATGGGAGAACCGCCGACTGTCAACACGACGGTTATAGGTTCAATCCTTGGCTTGGGAGAGATGCTAGTCTAGCGGCACTGATGAGTTGTCATACAACGAAACAGGACTGTATGTCGATTACTACGAATATATTTTATATTTATATATTAACTCATCAGAAGAATTCGCAATAATCAATCCACCAAAAAGAATAAAAATATGATACAACATGGTGAGAATCCGAAATCTGGAAAAGAAGCTGCAGTTACCTTTATATTTTTCAATTACATCATATATATATATATATATATATATATATATATATATATATATATATATATGGCGTTTTATATCAATTTAGATATTAGTTTTAAGGCCAAGGGTACTATTCATTTTATAAATGAGTTGAAGTGGTGTGAAAGTTTATGAACATAAAATAGCGTTTTATTGCGTTTATGAGAGGATCTGTAAGATTCGTAGCTTAACGTAGCACAAAATCAATCAATAATTGATATAATTATTAGGTGATTGATTGTGCGCTACGAAACAGATACTGTCAAGAACTTAAGGTTGAATTGATATAAAGGAATAAAATATAAATATTGTCAACATAATGTATTTTGGAATATAAATTTTTGTCATTTATTCTCTCTCTCTCTCTCTCTCTCTCTCTCTCTCTATATATATATATATATATATATATATATATATATACATATATATATATATATATATGTATATATGTATATTGTTTTTTTATTACAGTTTTAGAGGCGGTTAGATCTTAAACATGGTCCAACATCTGAAACATGTAACCAAACAGATAAAAAATAGTATTGAGCCCTCTCTTCAGGTTTTTACTAATTACCAGTTTTACCATTTATATATATATATATATATATATATATATATATATATACATATATATATAACTACTTAATTTACCCACATAAATTTAATATACGAAAGTATAGATTTATGCGTAAGTATTTACTTCAAAAGTGCTCAATACGTAGCTAGAACTAGTAATTTATAAAATATATATGACGATTAAGCCACACTGAATCTTCCGCGTTTCATTAAGCTATATTCCGCGTTCATTAAGCTACACTGAATATTCTGCGTTTCATCCACTCTAGGATCTTCAGGCTTATGCATAAGCCTGAAGAGTCCTAGCGTGGATGAAATGCGGAATATTCAGTGTAGCTTAATCGCCATATATATTTTATAAATCACTATATATATATATATATATATATATATATATATATATATATATATATATATATATACATGATTAATTGCTAAATATGGAATTTTGAAAACATATTATAGTCATAAGGCAGTGTAAACTATGGACTGAATTGCTTTTATGCAAATGAGGCACAATAATATACATACTCTTGCCTTTGAGATGTGTGATAATTTAGATGCGCATTATTTTTTCCATCCTTGTCAGATTCCAATAAAAGACGATTAACTAAATTTCTTTATTCTAAATACCTATTAACCTTATGTCTTAGATGTGAAATATTTTCTAGAATCTAAATCAGAAAATCTGTAGTATGTACAAATAAAAACGAAGAAATTGCAAACATATAAACTTTAGCAGAGGAAAGTTCTCTTACTATTCCACCTGCTTGGATATGTTTATTGGGCATTTTAACTTATTTTAAAAGTTTTAGTCCGTTCGAAAAAACCAGTCGTATCGAGTTGTTAAGTTTAACTGACAACACTAGGGCTGGCAAGAACAGGCCGTCATCGGAAAATACTGATAGAAATCCACCCAACAAGCAGCATAGAGACATATAAGGTGAGTTACTAGAACTATTTTAATTTAAGCGATTATCGAGACTTCCAAGATAAACATCTGATGGTGGCGACCTTGCGTTTTTCTAACTTACCTATGAGGCATTACTTGCGTTTTAAATTAATTAGACACTTTGAAATATGTTAAACTATATAAAACTTGTCCAGGCAAGTAGAGGAGTAACTTACGTTGCCTTTGGTAGCAGTTACTTGTTACGTATTTGGTTTTTTGATCAACAATTCTTTTTGTTGCTGTAGATGGATTTGGATCACGAGTAAAATAAAACCTACATGTAGAAGGGTCGAATACGCCCTAAAATAGAGTACTGCTACCACATCAGGGAAAGAGCTTTTGGTAACACATATCCTGCTTTTACAGAGTTCCAGCCCAGTTTTGACAGCTAGTATAAGGTGTCCTTTTCTCCTTCTTACAACCTCTTTTCACAGAAGAGATGTTGAGAACTTATCCCTGCTCTACCGTTATTTCCACGGTATGTGCTCGTATGAGTTTCACTCAATAGCACTCCTCACGAAACTTTCATAAAAAGCGCCCGTCAAGCTACAGCCACTTCAAAGGGTTTTCCCTACTATATATTAGTGCATAAAGCTAGACGAACATTCAATGAACAAATCTCTATTCCTAGAATTGCCCGCCCGTGGAGCTCTGTTCGATTGGCCTGCTTCCCTGTTGATTTCAAGTTTAATGTAAACAAATACTTGCTATACCACCACCTTAAATAGTAAAGGTCTACTCAATTCCTATCACAAACTATCCCCGAACTGTTGTCTCACTTATCACATTACACTCATTAACACTCATCCTCGAGTGCCCTCCGGACCTTGACAGAGTGTGACTCCTTTGTAAAATAAAGGTCTCATAAGCTGTTTGATTGCATTAAGTCTTGTTTTTATTCTGAGTAACGGTACATATATGTATTGTGAAAATTTATTCTGTTCGGTTGATCCATTTTATCAGTATCGTATATTAAACTGCTAACAGTTTCTATCATTCTCCACGTGTGCCTTAAACTAGAGGTAAATTCTATTAGCAACATTTCTTTCCTGAAAAAGATCGCTTGTGGAACACAATATGACGGGAATGCTTCCCTACTGAATATAATAACCGTATCCAAATCTAACGTGGACATATACCTGTTAGGCTATCCTCTTAAATAGACAAACACTACGCTACGGTATAGCTGGAAATGTCTTCTCAATTATTAAATCATTTCTCTCTGATAGGTTCATAAGAGTAGTGGTTGATGGGCAGAAATCACAAGCTCTTAGTACTAATGCTTGAGTCCCTCAGGGGTCCATCCTGGACCCAACTCTCTTCCTCATCTATATTAATGATCTTCCAAATCACTGATCTTGAACAAGTGGTACAATGAGGAAAGAGGTGGCTTGTTACTTTTAATGCATCTAAAAACCAACCTTGCATCTTTACATCATCAACGCTCTGATCCATATATGGTATCAACTGAAATGAATGGCTCTCGTCTTGGGGAGGCGTCATGTTTTGACAAGCTTCTGGGCTTGACCTTGAATCCTGATCTTAAATGGAAAACATGCATTAAATCCGTTGCCAAGGCCGCTAGAAAAATGGTGGAATCCTTCTATCGATCCAGTAGATATCTCACTGCTGATGCAATTCTCTATCTATATAAGAGCCAGGTACGTCAAAGGATGGAGTACTGTTGCCACATCTGGACAGGAGCTGCTAGAAAGGACTTATCCTGCCTTGATAGAGTTCAAAATAGACTTCATAGCCTTGTGGGAGATGTAATTTTCTCTTTCCTGCAACCTCTTTCTCACAGAAGAGATGTTGCGAGTTTGTCTCTGCGTTGTCGTAATTTTCATGGCAGGTCCTCGGCTGAGCTCCGTTCTATGGTCCTCCCTCGTTAAACTTTCACAGTAAACAACCCGTCTGGCAGAAAACACTATCACTAATTTCCCCCACTCTTTATCTGTGCATAAACTTAAACGTAGATTCCATGAACAAAACTTCTTTCTTAGAACTGCACGCGTATGAAATTGTTTTTCCGTTTTCCTGCTTTCCGGCTGTCTACAATATGGTTGTCTTCAAGTCTAACGTAAACAAGTGTTTGATGATCCGTTCCATATAAGTTAACAAATTTACCGAATGTCCATTACTAATGGTTGCTATATTGTCTAATTCCTATTGTATACGCTTTAACCTTTATCCTCCAGTAGCCTTTATGGCCTTGATAAGTGGTTATTCCTATGTAAAAAAAACTATCGAAGTTCAACTATTATCGATATTTACGGTGTTATCTCACCGGCCAATTCGTGTTTATAAACCCTTATTCTTGAGTGGCCTTTTGGGCATTGATAAGTAATTGGCATCCCTAGTAAAATATATAAAGAACCAGATAGATAGATAGATAGATAGATAGATAGATAGATAGATAGATAAATAGATAGATAGATATTACAGTGTATCTGTGTTAGTGTATGTCATCAAGATTTGCTATCGAGAACCATACTTAAATAAACAACGTCTGTGATCCTTCCCCTCTTTAATACTCACTTAATGAAGAAAAAATGAAAGAAAAAAATGAAGAACGTTTTGGTTTGCGCATGCGCAATTCAAACCTGCCTCGATTTCCTTTTGGATTTGATGTCGCTAGTGTTTCCCGATCGCCTTTCTCTCACATAGAGACGCTGAACTGATAATTTGCAGTGGAATGTTTATTAATCCGGTCAACCAGAAACGGCTTCGCTCATCGTAAATAAAGCAGACCCTGAAAAATCGATACTCGTCAAACAGAAAACTGCAAAGACCGCTGCTATAACACAGTGATGGATGGGGGGACGGTATTGAACGCAAAGAAAGGAACGGTTAAATATTGCATTTTCTGTATAAAATTAGATGAATACAGGAACATATATTCACTTTTAGATGAAGAAAATGCAGCTCGTAAAAGACGGTATAATCACGGTGACACGCATGTTCTTGCTCTGGCGCAACCAGATCAGGCTGTCTGAAGCTACTGGCTTCCTTACACGAAATCAACCTACCATTGATGTTTTTTTTGTTTTTCTACTTCCTTTTGCAAAACTTGATTATGTTCTGCAAAACCGAAAACAAAATCAAACAACCCACCTTTCTCTCTTCCTATTTCCCATTTCTCTTTCTATCTCCTCCACTTCATGACTGGTTTCCTAACTGAAAATGTACCAATCATTAATATTGTAACCCTTTTCCCTCTCCCATTGTAAAACGCATTCATGTTCTGCAGTGCATGAACAAAAACGATAAAATCCACTATAAAACAACCAAACCAAACACTACAAAACTAACGATTGAAGATACAAAAAGCTGGAAGAATAAAAAACCTTCTACAAAATAACTGGATACAACATGAATACTATTTCCAAAATAACTGGATTTGCCATTAAATAACCCGAAACGGGTTGATATGCCGTGAAACAACCAAACCAAACTCTACAAATATATATTTAAAGATAAACAGAACTTGAAGCATAAAAACTGTTCCCCAAATAACTGGATTCGGCAGTAACTAACCTGAAAATGGGTTGATATGCCGTAAAAATCCAAACTAAACACTACAAAAATATTTGAAGATATAAGGAACTTGAAGCATAAAAACTGGTTCATAAATAATTGGAATCGGCATTAAATAACCCGAAAAATGCCGTAAAATAAAATAACCAAACGAAACCATCTTTTTGTTATATCATCAAAGTTAAGCCAGCTTGGGTCAGGTCAATATTAGATGAGTGGGCATTTTGGCAATACCAGTCGATGTATATAAAAAAGAAGGTTGATACCTCCCCGCAAGAGCTGTAAAAACTTAACGTCATGATTTTACTGACCGGGATATACATGCAACTGGGGATTGCTTGTGCATTTGGTATTCTCCATGAAACTTAATCCTTCGGAAGAAACCGGTTTACCCCCTTATGGGTTAATGTCGTTGATTTTTTTTTTCACAGACAAAGCAATGTGATTCTCTTTTGCGAGAAAAATAGCTATTTAATCAATTTACGTGATTTTAGGAATATGATATTTCGTTTCGTCATGTGTGCATATATGATAGAGATTTATTTTTCTTTGTATATTTTTTGATAGAGGAAAAATTCTGGACAAGAACAACTGACTTAATCTTATTAACAACTGCCGGCTGCGCCGCGTCGGCACACACAACACCGAGTCAAACACAAAATCGAGTACACTCAACATTAAGTACACTCAAAATCAAGTACACTCAACATTAAGTACACTCAACATCAAGTACACTCAACATTAAGTACACTCAACATCAGTACAATCAACACTAAGTACACTCAACATCAAGTGCACTCAACATCAAGTGCACTCAACATTAAGTACACTCAACATTAAGTACACTCAACATCAAGTACACTCAACATTAAGTACACTCAACATTAAGTACACTCAACATCAAATACACTCAACATCAAATACACTCAACATTAAGTATACTCAACATTAAGTACACTCAACATTAAGTACACTCAACATCAAGTACACTCAACATTAAGTACACTCAACATTAAGTACACTCAACATCAAGTACACTCAACATCGAGTACACTCAACATCAAGTACACTCAACATCAAGTACACTCAACATTAAGTACACTCAACATCAAGTACACTCAACATCGAGTACACTCAACATCAAGTACACTCAACATCAAGTACACTCAACATCAAGTACACTCAACATCGAGTACACTCAACATCAAGTACACTCAACATCAAGTACACTCAACATTAAGTACACTCAACATCAAGTACACTCAACATTAAGTACACTCAAAATCAAGTACACCCAACATTAAGTACACTCAAAATCAAGTACACTCAACATTAAGTACACTCAACATTAAGTACAATCAACATTAAGTACACTCAACATTAAGTACACTCAACATTAAGTACACTCAACATCAAGTACACTCAACATAAAGTACACTCAACATTAAGTACACTCAACATCAAGTACACTCAACATCAAATACACTCAACATTAAGTACACTCAACATCAAGTACACTCAACATCAAGTACACTCACCATTAAGTACACTCAACATCAAGTACACCAAACATCAAGTACACTCAATATCAAGTACACTCAACATCAAGTACACTCAACATTAAGTACCCTTAACATTAAGTACACGCAACATTAAGTACACTCAACATCAAGTACACTCAACATCAAGTACACTCAACATCAAGTAAACTCAACATCAAGTACACTCTACATCAAGTACACTCAACATTAAGTACACTCAACATCAAGTACACTCAACATTAAGTACACTCAACATCAAGTACACTCAACATCGTCTTACCATCAACGCTGACACTGTGAACTCGGAGTATGGGAAACTCCCACATGCGCAAAACAAAATCAATGAAAAAACAATAATACCCTAAGGTTAAGGATAATGAGTAACGTTGGATAAAATGATGGTTAAAATTATTACGAACTTGCCAGGATTCAAATCTGGAATCATCTGATCCGTAGTCAAACGCGTTATCCATTGCGCCACAAGTCCTTTTACCGCCACTGTATACAGACGGTGCACAATTCCGTTGACATAATCAGATAACTTTTTCGAAAAGTTTACGAAACGGCCTCAAAACCCTATTTCTGACATTTTGTGTGACTCGGCGTTGTTCGTTACGAACCATATATAGATAAGGACAATTTAGGGATTCAAACATTTCCGAGGAAAACAGAATTTTTCAATTTGGTGCATCCGTTCGAAAGTTTTATTGGTATATAGGCACATATACATAAATAAATAAATAAATATTTATAAGTTTATCAAAAGTATAGAAGATAAACAAAGAAGAAGCTAGACCAAAGGCCGTCGATAGGGTGAAATTTTGTCTGGTAATAATGATTCCTAAGTGTCATAGTATAATTGTTCAGTAGCGGAGGATGAGCACACAGCTTTGCCCGGTCGTAAAATACGCTTAGATACTTTGTCTAGATTTCGTATATATTTTATTATAGAGTCGTGATTCAAAAAGTAAACAAAGTATTTGGATTCCATCAGCTAGAATCGAAACCAAAACCAAAACTTTAAGATCGAAATCTGGTAATGTTACCACTGTACCAAAGTGGCACGTCCATGAACTGATTAAAAATAAACTAAGACGAATCTACAAAATGTATAACTATTATTTTAATTTTGACTTCTTTAAAACTATGTTTACCGACTTAAGACCCATAAAAGAACGACCCACAAAAGAATTCCATCATTTGAGACCCCTAGCGCCGCTCTGCGACTTTTAGTTTCAGATGATATAGAGTTTGAAAATATGGAGACAGAGAAACAGACTTATGGATTTTTATAAATTAGATTAGCCGATTGATCTGCTACCCTCGACTGCAATTAGTTATGTTTGCAAACTTCATTTCATTTCGGAACGCGAAAAAGTCTTCATCTGGAAATTCCTATGAGAAACCCTGTTCCAAAACAAACGGCTGAGTTTGAATGATATAAATCAAAATGAAACAACTAAAAACAAAACGGGGGCTTCTGTGTTTGAACAAAAAAAAATGTTAACTACAGAACAGCTATTAATGAGCATAAATGTGTTTGTGGGGTGAGGGTAGATGTACCCGTATGATCTTTTTACGCAGACCAGTACACATGTCCGCCCCATCGATGCATCTATTTAAATGCAATAATTTCATTTCGACGTACTCGCTTCACAAGCTATATCACTTATTTATTCCGCTGGAATTTCATTTAGAAAATGCGATAACATCTAAATAATTAAAAAAAAATAAGCTTCTTTACTTCTGTATTATTTTCATAAGATACTTTAGAATAAAGAAACTTTTATTTTGACATTTAATTTACGTACGTGTTTACCGCATAAAAGAACACATTTTATGAGAAAATAAAGCCATTAAGGAAGAGTGTGGTGCTGTTGCGTGACGTAATCTGTTCCGAGTATAAACTGAAAAAGCCATTTTTTTCTAATTTTCACATATTATGCGCCCGAGGGATTGACCTTTCAAATGGTACAGGTTTCGACTCGCTCCGATACTACTGACGAAAGTTTTTAGCAGACATACGAGCACACAAACGCAGAAACACACAAAGAGACGCTTGAGATTTACATAATAGACTAGCGAATAACTGGCGTTGCCCGGGTGGAGAAAGCTGGTATGCTAAGGATATTGAGCAACATTGTAAAAAATATTTCAATCAAAATAGCAGTCAATGCCCGTGCGACTTCAAAAAAAATATCCGCAGTAGACAGGTTCGAACATGTAACGCAAAAATAGGAAAATGAAGGTTAAAAAAAGCTAACCTACTAGTTGTCACAGCCACGATGACATATGACGTCACGACAGGTGGAAATATTGTTTTTTAAGCGTACATCGACTTGCAAAAATGTCGACGCAAAAGTTAATTTTCCTTGCAGAATACGACCTAGTTGACCAGCACAGAATTAATCTTTTTGGTTAATTTTTAGATTTTCGGCATCCAAAATGTTGATGATACCAATTTTGTCAGGGTACGATGTGTCTGTCAAAAATTTTCCGCAGACGTAAAAACACACACAGACACACACACAAACTAACACACATGTTCCCTTTTATATATTAGTTGTTTACCGTGTATAAGAACATACTCCATCGGAAAATAGAGCAATCCAGAAGCAGCCTAGTGATGTTTCTTAATAGGTATCAGACTTGCATGTGTGACATAAGCATGACGTAATAATGACGTAAGCAGTTACGAGTATGAATGGCGGAGGCCGAATAACATACACGTGACGCAACAGAGACCACAAAGCTCAGTATAAATCAGAAGATATGCGATTCTATTTTTCATTAGGTGTTTCATCTGTTTTCGGTAAAACACTAAGTTTCAATGTGTTTAGATTTCAAAATCAAAAGCAGAAAGAAATCCTTATCTTCGCCATGGGAAATGCAGAAACAGATCTGAACTAGAATAAAAAAAATATATTTCTAATTTATCCATTTACTAGCGAGCTGCACGGTATTTCCCGGCCGTAAAATGCACTTAAATATGATATTAAAACTAATGCAGATTTCGTGTTTATTATCATACTAGCATTTCAGCCCGGTGTTGCCCGGGCGGTTGTTTGGAGGAGTATGTTGAGCTAAAAAGAAAAAGGAAAAAAAATCCATTTTTTTTTAAAATTTAACCACTATTATGCCCCCTTAAAATTTGTTGTTTTGGGCTCAAATCAAGTTATTATGTAAGATCCATGTCCAAGAAACCTATATCTAAAATTTCAAGTGTTTAGACATAACATTGGCGGAGGAGTTTGGTAGAGTTATCAAAGGTCAAATCGTTGAACTCTGACTCCTTAACAGCCAAATTTCTGCTGAAAACGGATTACAAAAATTTTCCCAAATCTCAGTACCCTGTATATCAAATTTCGAGTCTGTAGACTTTAAATTGACAAAGTTGTTGCGTAGGGAAATGTACACACACACACACAGACACACAGATACACAAACAGACAGATACACAGACACGTTCACTTTTATAGATATATAGATAGATAGGTTATATTGAACCCAATATATAGTAATTATTTAATAAATAGACATATTTCACTTTTTAATTAATGTAAACTTATTTCTTATATGCATATTTAATAATAACTTGTAAGTTGTTTTCAAGTCAAAAATATATCCAGAGTCTAAGTTAAACCTCGTAGCGAGATATATAAATAGTGGCTTAATCTCTTTAAAAAAAAAAAAAAAGGATGGTGTAATTTTTTTCTTTGAACTTTATTGTTTTTCATTCTTTAAAATTAATTGTTCTGTCTTCGGTCAAAGAAAAAAGTTCCTTCATAGACTAAGGCAATTTTCATTTTTCTCGGTGCAGTGTTTCAGCTTTTTCCCCACATAGAAAAGCTGACTTAACTGACCTTGTCGAAGTTTAATCTCGTGGCAAGTAAATTGTGACTTAATTACATAACAAAAGGGATGAATTTTTTTTTATTTAAACGTTATCATTGGCCTTTTTAAAAAACTTTTCTTTTTAAAAAGTTATTTTTCTTGGCATTCCAAACATGTCGCACGACGAAGGTAAACCATCCCCCTAAGTAATCCAATTTACAAAATTCCAACTACTTATGTTTACTATGCTATAATCACATTGACTAATGTATACCCATTAACCCTTATCATCGAATGGCTTCTATGCCTTGATAAGTTATAATTCCTGAGTAAAAAAAAAAACGCGTAAATCGAAATTTATTAAACAGCAAGAATTCACGAGAAGAGCAGATGGAGATAAGTGCTTATAAGAACGGATTAGTTGAATACCAGAAAGTTATAAAGGAAAATTAAATATCAGACCTTTTAACTGTGGATGGTGGACTGTCTTCTTCTCTAATAGATTTTTTGTTTTGTTTTGCATAATAACTGCTAAACTTTCAAATTCCCTCCCCTTGTTTCCTGCTTCTCTGACTGTAGAAGCATTAAAAAATGCAAGTTTAACGTGAGCAAACATATCGCTACTCAACTCCCTACACAGTGTCCCTGTGGACATTGCTCTAAATAGTAGTCCCTTACGTTGAAGTTGCAGTATGTGTCTTGTTTAATGGAAATGAGAGTGACAAAAAGAAAAAAAAACAACAAAACATCTTTTCGGGTACGAATTAAATTTTGTCGTGTGCGCACCCCTAGGTGTGTCAGACTTACGAATGAGTGAAATATATTGAATAATTCGACCCCCTGTCTTTCCAAGCTTATAACTACTCGGAAAATGTAATTCAAACCCTATTATTTATTTCAATTAAAGGAACAAGGACCAAGGTTTCATTAAAAAAATATATATATAAAAAAAATAAAACGTGGGGTTAAAGAAAAGGTTTTAAACTTCGGACTTTACAGGTAAATTTCTAAAAAACACTATTTTTTGTTTTAAATTTGAACATATTATTTATTGATCTTTTATCTTCAATTTGTGATATATAAAACTTTGGTGAGTAAATTAATTATTTACTTTTTAATAGACATTTCAAAACGGGGGGGGGGCGTGAATTAAAAAAAAAAACATTTGTCTAAAATATTATATTCGGTGTATTGGAAAAAGCATAAAATTCTACATTGATCCTGAAAATATCGTAAAACTAGAATCAATAGAAAAATTTTATAGATTTTTAAAGTTTAAAAATTGAAAAATATTAACTCGTAAAATTCAATTGATTTCATTACTGTTCTTTAAAAAATAACAAAATTTATTTATTTTGGAAGTATAAAGAAAATAAACAACCCACTTTTAAAGGAGAAATTACGAGTTTTTTTTATATTTTATTCGCAGTTTCGTGTTAGGGTTATCAAAAATTTCCTCCAAATTCTGATACACCTAGCGTACCCTTACCTCAATCTTAATCCCTATTTCCAAGGAATGGCAACTTTTATGTCTGGTGTTGGAAAGAAAAATGATTCTCTATTTTGAAAAGTGCTTTAGAGTATTCAGTTTTGTTTTTTCATTAAGGTTTACCGTTCAGGTGTCAATCATTCTCATCATTATTATACCACAACATTATTACAGTCCAACGTTAACAAATTCCTAATGAACTGCCCCCTTAAGTAAACACTTCATCAAATCTCCACACTAACGTAATGTACTTGCAATAACCCTTATTCCTGAGTGGCTTCCGGGTCTTGATAAGTGGTGATCACTGTGTAAAAAAACAAAAAAAAACATAGATTGATTTTCTTAGGATGAGAAAACACGTGTGTATCATTTAATGTAGGGTATTGCATATCAAGAACTAAAGGTCATTCAAGGATAATGATTAATGAGCTTAGGTGGAGAGTGAGACAACAATGTGCTGATCAGTTATGGTGGAAATTTTGAAGGATTTAATTATTTAAGACTTATTTAAAAAAATTTATTTATATTAGACTTGAAAACAACTATGCTGTAGTCAACTGTGAAGCAGTCCTACAGTATTCTGTTCCAGAGGTTGACGATTATTGGAAATAAAGTTTGTTCATGAATTTTTCGTTTTCCGTTGAGTTTTAGACAGAGGATGTTTTAGACAGTAAATGAAGTTTGTTGACAATTTTTTTATCAAGGCCCGGAGGCCACTCAGGGATAAAGGTTATTGCGTGTACAGTAATCAATGAGATAGTATTGTAGTAATCATTAGTATTGGGGGTTTTGATAGAGTGGCTTACTTAAGGGGGCGGTTTGTCAGGAGTTTGTTTATGTTGGACTTTAAGACATCCAAGTTGTAGTCAAGTGGGAAACAGGCAAGCGGCAAAGAGTTCCACTGGCGTGCAGTTCTAAGAAAGAAGATTTGCTCATGGAATCTACGTTTGGATTTAGGCACAGATAAAGAGTGGGGAAAATTATTGACTAGATGTAGCTAGACAGATATTTGTTGTGAATATTTTGCAGTGAAGGGAACATTAGATTGAAACCCAGTCGAGTACATGTCATGTAAACATTTATAGAGCAGAAAAGAACTCATAATGTATGTTTTTATGAAAGAGAGGAAGTAGAGAGACGAAGTATATGCACTTAATAATTGTCTATATTAGATAAAGTAATCTAATTTATAAAACTTACTATGTGCGGCTGTCTGTCTATCCCCATATTTTCAAGCTCTAACTTTTCCGAGACTAAAAGTCGCAAAGCGGCGCTAGAAAGCCTGATGATTGGCGTGTTTTATGGGCCGTTCTTTTCTGGGTCTTTACACGATTAAAAATAGTTTTAAAAAGGTAGAAGATGGGTCAAAATTGAAAAAAAATCGTTATACATTATGTACATTCATTTTAGTTTATTTTAATCAATTCATATGCGTGTCACTTTGGTACAGTAATAATGTCACCAGCTTTAAATACTACAGTTTAGCTTCCGGTTTCAATTCTAGCTGATGGCACCCAAATACTTTTTTTTACTTAATAAATCACTACTATAAAATAATATATACGCAATCTAGAAAAATAAAAAATATCATATTTAAGCATATTTTACGATCGGGCAAAGCCGGAAAACCCGTCTTGCTAGTTTTTTTCTATGTAAAAAGTAACTGTTTATACGAGTAAAAGAAATTATTTTCTTTGAGTTAAAAACTTGATTGCACGAATTAAGTTATAATTTATACGAAGTAAGTTTACATATTTAATAGGTTAATTACCAAGCTGCGTATCTGTAGGAATTGTATGATAATAGTGGATGATGTAGGCCTTATTTTTAATTTTCCTTTTTTTATATGTTCCCATGGCTTTCTGCTACATTTGATATTCAATTTCATATATTTATATACCTCGATTATATTATAGAAGGTCACCAAGACTTGCTAATTCTCTACATACCAGAGTTAAACCTTCCTCGTTTTCATTAATCTATAGAGCCTTCATTGTCTACATAGTCTTAGATGAATGCATCTATCAAATGTCTGACACGTTGTTGGTTGGTCCATTCTTACAGTCTGAGTGTATTTCTGTAACAGGCTTTGTTTTTGTTTTCTGTTCTCTTTGTAAGATAGCCTTGTGCAAAATCTTTATTCAGTTAAGTGATGGAGGTTGTTATGCGCGTGTGTGTGTGTGCGCGTTTTATAATTTTCTCTCTTTGAAGATTGTAATGCTGGGTATGGGGTAGCCAAACCAGCTGTCAACATTCCTCTTCTTTTTATTGAAACTAACCAAGAGCTCTTTTTAGTATCCTCGCCGTTTCCTTAAGTGCAATTGTCCGGACATCTTTTGCACTTGGTTCGCCAGGAATATTAGTTAGGATTCCAAGTGTTTCTTCATAAGTCCCGAGGCACCTATAATAACTGGTATGATTGATATCTCCCTAAGATTCCAGTTTCTTTTCATATCATACATGAGACCTTGATATTTGGTCTGTTTCTCCCTTTCAGCTCTGTTCAGACCTCCATCATTAGGAACACTCACTTCAACCAAGGTTGCAACTCTCTCTGACTAATTCCATATAACTATATCAATTTTGACAGCAACATTTTCAAGGTAAGTGGCTGTAGGGATTATGTGGTCGTAATATATGGTATATAAGTAATTTCCTACTGTTCTTTCAGGTTGATGTTGCCAGGACTTACTGCTACACTGGATGTTTAATTTGTGCGTACACGCGTATATATATATATATATATATATATATATATGTATACATATATATTATATATATATATGTGTGTGTGTGTGTGTGTGTGTGTGTGTGTGTGTGTGTGTGTGTGTGTGTGTGTGTGTGTGTGTGTGTGTGTGTGTGTGATATGGGACCAAGATATCTGTGATTCTAAAGAATGTTGAGGATTGTTTCATTTTCTAGAAAAAATAACGACGGAGTTTATTTTATGCGGATCAAAAGATTTCCGCCGGCAGCTCATTCCGGAAAAAAAGAAAACGCTTGAAAGATGAAAGAAAATAAAAAGAAGTCCGTGTCCCACTTCGAGGTTAGAGTAATCCGATTTGTTTGTATTTTGTTTATAGTTGTGTAGGGCGTTTTATGAGAATTAGGAAAATTAGAAATAGACAAACAGAAAAGTGAAAGAAAGATTGGTGTCTGTAGACAGACATGAAAATGTAGAATTCGCATGAAAATCACATGTTGTAAAACAAATACATCGATATATTATCATTGATCAGTGTATAAATAATACAAATATTAATCTAATAATAATGATAAAATTATGATATCATAATAATAATAACATAATAATAGTAATATAATATCATAAGAAAATTATAGTAGTTATAATTTTATGATAATATAATAATAGAATAATAATAAAAATATAAAAACAATGTTATAATATTAGTCGTATTAAATAAAAATAATATAATAATAATGTATGGATATAAGAAAAATGAAAATAGGAAAAATCAGAGTAATGATAACAATAATAAGAATAGTGATAATAATAAGCATGATAATGATTAATACCATTGATAATAGTTATAATAAAAATGCTAGTAGAGATTGGAGGAATTCCCTTAATCCCGGCTTCAAACCAGGAGCTTAAAATATCAAGGGTTTTCCTAAGGATGTTGGTGGTACCTATAATTGCAGAGATCTGAAGGCCGCCTAAAACATCGGGGATTTGTAGTTTTTTTAATTGTTCTTCCAGAGGACTTGATACTACTCCTAGTGTACCAACTACGACCGGGATTATTTGTGTTTTAAACCCGTGTATACGCCTTATATATAGTTGCTCCACTTCTCCTTCTCCTTCTCTCTGTCCCAGGGTACTGAAAAGGCTACAATCTTCCATTTTTTTTAGATCTTTTGAATGACGACCAAATCCGGACGATTATGTTCCAATTGCTTGGTCGTTATGACACTTTTGTCCCACCATACCTGTCTAATACCATGTAATAATAATAATAATAATCATGATGATAATAATAATAATAATAAGAAGAAGAAGAAGTTACCAATTATGTACATATGCAAATTAATGGCATATATTAACCAATGAACGGCCTACAAAATTATGCTTGTCTTTTCTGCTGTCATTTCAGAGGCTAAGCAAACACAATATGACGTTATCTGATATTTAGGTTTGATTATGAATACCATGTACGGCAGAATCACGTTGACACACCGGTTCTCGCCAGATCACCGACGTTAAGCAACGTTGAGCCTGGCCAGTACCAGATGGGTGACCATTTGGGGAAGGATATGCGCTGTATGTAACTTCTGGGAAGGTTGGGAGTAGGGCCAGCACCCTCACCCTGTAAAAAGAACTAAGTCGCTACAAAAACATCTACAAAATGTTGTAGATGGTCCATGCCCCCCCAGGGGCTCAAGGTCAATGAATGTATGGCTGATTACCATGGAAATGTCCCTTATGATTAATGTTCGGTTGCATAATATGCAAAAAGATTAACTGATTTTCCACGATTTAAACAGTGTCTATTCTTTTTCGTAAAACGATCTCATTAATAAGAAAATATTAGAAATAAAATTGTGAGGTTCCACGGGCTTGACCACGGATCATTCTATATATATTATATATACATTATATATATATGTAATGAAAATTACAATTGAATTTACCAAAATGATCCAAGATGGTAAAATTCTGAGCTAGATAATACAAAATACGAAACAGAGCTTATAATATGAGCAAACAGTTAATGAAATATATTAAAAAACACTTTGAAATGAGTTAAAAACATATTTAATCTGTTATGTCTCCGAAGTAGAGTGAAAAGCACATCTTATTTTTCTTTTATTAATATTATTTTTTCCTTGTACACACTTTTGTGAATTATTCCATAGATTTCTGCCTTTGGATTATTATGGACCATCTTCTTCCAATTACGGGATTTCCTTGGATTTTACTTGTACAAATGGAAATTCTTTTAACTTTTTTGAAGTTTTACATTTGGATTTTACTGTCACTGGATTTTTTATCTTCTACCAAACTATCCATTAATGTATAATCACCTTTTTCTTTACCATATTCCCTCTGCTTAACTTATTTTGTTTTTCAGTAAGATCTTTGACTTATTTGTTGTTTCATCAAATACTTCTGCATGCAAAATCCGATACCGCATTTTGCTAAGTCCTACCCTCTGATGAGAAGGAGAGTATTTCTTCGAAACTCCGCGGATTAAGGACTATCCATTTATCTATTGTTTCCTTTTCAGATTAAATATGTTTTTAACTTATTTCAAAGTGTTTTTAACATGTTTTATTAATTGTTTGCTTATATATATACATATATATATATATATATATATATATATATATATATATATATATATCAATACTTCTTATCTTGAGTTCAGCATATTGAGAAGTGATACACGAATTACCATACGCTTATTAAGCGATGCTCTTTGTGTAAACAAATCGCGCTTAGGAAATTCACTACTCGCAGAGCAGCTGCCGTTTAGTATAATGGTTCAAAGCCTTGACGGTCGTACGGGCGGTCGGGTTTCGATACTGGCTTGAAGTAGTTGTCCGTTCAGCCGCACTGATGAGTTGTGATACAGGGAAACAGTAATATATGTGGATAACTATATATATATATATATATATATGTGTGTGTATATATATGTGTGTGTGTATGTGTGTCTAATTTTATATTAAAATAAATAATAGGGCGAGTACTAATGGTGCTTATGGCGGAGGGGTTGCACTTATATATATATATATATATATATATATATATATATATATATATATATATCATCAACGATTCTCATTTGCGTTATTGATGGAACAATGTTTCTGCGGTTATTCTTGTTCAAATTGAAATCCAATTTTATTTACCGGAAGCCGCTATCCACAGCGGCAGTCTGGCTACAGTTGTCTCCGTTATTGAAATTAAATGGAACGCTATCTTTCTTTTTCGTTGAGATATAAAAAAGAAAGATGTATTGCCAAAAAAAAAAAAAGAAAAAGGTTCCGTAAATATTGCATGGCGAATAATTTGTCTCATTCACCGCGGCTAATGGCTATCGATCGCGGTCGACAATGGACCTTCGGTTTGTGTCATTCAATGGTTTTCAACACAACATGAAACGGAGCAAGGAAACACGGGTCTGACTCAAATAATGAAATTTCTGTTCGACCTTTTCAATCAACTAAAAAATAAGAAAGAATAGAAAAAAGGTTTTTCATTTCAATTCTGCTTTTAAATTGTACATAAATACCAATTGTCATGTAATATTACCGTTCGTAATCTACTTGACGAGTACAATTCGTTCTATAATAATTTCAACAGAAGAAAATTTAAAACTAATTCGATGCATATTCGTTTACGATACGCACATCTGAATGCCTATCGGAGAGAACTTGAATGCTTACAGCAGAGAACTTGAAAACCTACTCGACAGTTTTATTTCAATGCGTTAATAAGAATTTCCGACGCACAAAAAATCGGTTGGTAACATTTCTAGCCCGGAGAAAAGCGCAGTATTTCCCCTATACAAGGAAACCACTTTTTAGCCAAATATTTCAAGTCAATAATAAAAACGGATTGATTTACCGTATAAAAGTCAATCTTACAAACAATACTATAATACAAAAATAGTATTGTTAAGTTGCGTCATTTTGATAAAGGTTAGTAGATCTTTTGTATATATATATATATATATATATATATATATATATATATATATATGCAAAAGATCTACTAACCTTTATCAAAATGACGCAACTTAACAATACTATTATATATATATATATAGATAGATATAGATATTAATATATATATAGATATTAATATCTATCTATCTATCTATCTATCTATCTATATATATATATATATATATATATATATATATATATATATATTAATATCGTCGTTCCATTAAGGTACGTACGTGTGTCACGGCTTCCAGGTAATAAATTATTCGATCAGGCGATCTCATTTATTAAAAACGGGCACAGAAGGTGATAATTAGGACTATGACAACAGAATATTCTTTTCATTGTTTGACACTGATAATCACCCGAGGACCACATCACTGCATAAAAGCATATAAGATATCAACGAATACACACCCGAGAGTCAAACAATGAAAAGAATATGCTGGTGTCCTAATCCTAACCACCAGATGTCTACAGTCGCTCTGTAAATGCGAATTATCAGAGACTTTTAAACAAGAATACTTTTCATTAGAAGTAAATCCAGATTAAAAAAAACAAAAAAAAAAAAAACAATGGTACGCAGTTTCCCCAAGTTATCTAGTACGCCATTCCGGTTGCAGAAAGAAGACAGCTTTGAACAACAAACAAAAAACTGTTGACAGTGAGGAATCTAATTTATAAAACACGCTATATCCGTCTGTCTGTCTGTCTGTCTGTCTTCCATCCTCCATATTTTAAAACTCTATATCTCCGAAACTAACAGTCGCTAAAGACAAATTATTGATTTTTTTATGGATGGCTCTTTTATGGGCCTTTAACCGATTAATATAGTTTTTAAGAGGTTGAAAACGGGTCCCAATTTTTTAAAACATCGTTATACGTTTTATACATTTATCTCAGTTAATTTTAAGTCAGGTCATATGTGTGTCACATCGGTACAGTGGTAACGTCGTCAGCTTTGACTGCTACAGTTTTGCTTTCAGTTTTGATTCTGATAGCACCCCAATTTTTTGTTAACTTATGAAATTACGATTCTATAATAATATATATATGAAATCTGGACAAATTAAAATATCATATTTAAGCGTATTTTACGACCGGGCAAAGCTGTCATATATAAAAATATGAAGAAAATCAATAACATAATCTGGCAAGCCGACACTAAGGACAAAAATTATGCCCTCAACCTGTTTATCCACTAGACGGGAAAAGTCTAACAATGGCGTAAATCGTCTAGTCTCTGAAAATTACAATCCAACCATGACAGAAGGCAACCGGAGTCAGACATCAAATGTTGATACCAGAGGTCTTGGAAGTAAAACATCTAATTCGTGCTTGAAAAATAAAAGAGATCTATCTATATATCTATCTATTAACCCCCCTCTCTCTCTCTTCATATATATATATATATATATATATATATATATATATATGTATATGTGTGTGTGTGTGTGTGTAATATTGTGACCCTTTCACTGTTATCATAGCATAGTATATGTGTTAACTGTGGAAGGCAGGGCCAAGGGCCAACACATTATTATTATTATTATTATTATTATTATTATTATTATTATTATTATTATTATTATTATTATTATTATTAATTGATTCGAGCGACGGCAGGTCACCGGATCGATTATTATGATTAAAAAAATAAACAATTAGATTGGGAAAAAGTGACTGACAACTGAAATAATAAACAACTACAAAAGAATGTGAAAATCGAAAAAAAATCTAAACATGATTTTGGTTTGCATAAACAAATAACTAGATTGAGGTTACATCAGCTGTTGGTCTGAGACACTTTTTTTTTTACACAGTGATCACCACTTATCAAGGCCCGGAAGCCACTCAGGGATAAGGGGTATTGCAAGTACATTACGTTAGTGTGGAGATTTGATGAAGTGTTTACTTAAGGGGGCGGTTCATTAGGAATTTGTTAACGTTGGACTTGAAGACATTCAAGTTGTAGTCCAGTGGGAAGCAGGCAGACGGAACAGAGTTCTACAGGCGTAATGAGATGTAGATTTAGGGAGATTCTAGACAGTCGTTAGCTGAACATCGGAGATAACGGACGACTCAAAGGGAGTTGGTCCCTCCATGACGCAGAGAGTGGCGTTTTTTTTCCGGCAGCCAAGATGGGAAAACGTTGTAATTTCTGAAGATGCCGACCGGAATCATGAAAGTAAATGTTCATATATAATTCAGGTATGTATTGTGATTTTACATCTGTTAAAAAGAGCTGTTTGTCTACAACTGTTTCAATACGTCCACGTCACTCGTTTCCTGTTAGAACTCTTGCATAAATGTTAAAATATACACACTAGACGACCAACAAACTGATACGACGTTTATACATACACACAATTACACGTACATGAATATACAGGTAAAATATAAACCCCACTATTAAACATTATGTTGTTTTGGAACTTATTCAAATGCACACACAACCTAACACACACACACACACACACACACACACACACACACATATATATATATATATATATATATATATATATATATATATATATATATATATATATATATATACTAGCATTTAATCCCGTCGTTGCCCGGGTGTTTGGGTGGGTATTTTAAGCAAAAAAAAAAATTAAAAAGTGGTAGTAGGAAGGCAGGCTCGAACCTGTACCACAAATGAGGAAAAGAACGGGAATAAACCTGACGTCTCTGCCGTTACGACCACCGCCAAACCGGAAGTGACATTTTTTTTAATTTAGACTAGGCAATTGAAAGGAGAGGATGACTTAAAAAATATCGGCGAAAAAAGCGACCCCTCCCTGTAGAAAAGTGCCGAGTTTAAGGTGAAGATATGAATGTTTTTAGCCAATTATTCGGTATTTGTTGTCCGAAAAGTGGAACTTCAAAGCGATACTGATCTTGAGAAAATCCGCCCCCTCTAAAGCGGCATTTGCAGTATGGGTTGTTTCAATTATGTATGTAGACATTATATGGAAAACGCAGAAATATAGTTTAATCCCAAATGTCCGTGTGCTCTAGTTTTCTAATATCCGTCATTGAAGTTTTGTTTTCGGCATATTTTTACTGCTATGTTTGTTTTCGTGTTACCTAGCATTAAGCTCGCGTGCCCTGAAATTAAAAAAAAATTTAAACTAATTCAAAATGATGCTTATATCGAGCAAAATCAACTCAGCAAAACATAGGCTAAATAAATCTAGACGAATAATTTTAATAAAACCCAATATCTTCGGGACAAAATTGAATATGATATAATGACCGAGTCTCAACTATTTAGGAAGATGATTAGACTAAAAGATAATTAAGTTTCAAGAAAAAACGTACAAACGACATTAAATTGAAAACTATTAAACTAGTTAAATGCATTAATACAAATTTAAATTTTCTATTCTATTCAATTTTCACACCAAACAAGGCACAGTGCCACTTTGAAGCAGGGGGCTACTATTAGGGACTTAATTAGCGGAGTCATTATGAAGGGAGATGAGTAGAAAGATGTTTGTTAACATTACACTTGAACTTCTGCATATCATTGCAGTTGGGAAAGCAGAATCCCGGAAGGGAGTTCCAAAGACTCGCAGTTCTGGGTAAGAAACTATTGGAGTAAAAGGCTTTCTTGCACCTAGGGATCTCTACTGTAAAGGGATGAGACTTAGTAGCTTGTCGGGTTTGTCGGGGGTAGTTACGTCGGGGAGGTACAAGTGTTTGCAGTTCGTCAGAGCATTCACCATTAAAGTATTTGTAGAACAGGCAGAGGGATGCAACATCTCGTCGATGGGACAGAGGCTGAAGCCTAGATGACAGTTCAGGACCTATCAGGTTGGCGACTCTCTTTTGAACCCTGTCCAGGAGCGAGAGACAAGCAGCAGATGCACCAGCCCAGATGTGACAACAGCACTCCATACATGGGCGAATGGTTGCCTTATAGAGGTATGGATACTGTCAGGCGTAAGTAGTTTTCTAGCACGGTAGAGGGAGCCAACTCACATTATTTGATGACAATGTACGATTTATTTCAAAGTATTACAGAATTAATTGGATATTTCGTCTTAGCTAAACATAAATTTTGTGCATCAGAATTTTCTTACACGTATCATATTCAGTGTGAAATTTTTGTCGTTTCGAAATATCACAGATTTTAACTACTTTTACAAATGAAAAAATATTGCATCAATAATCAATGATTAATAATCTACTGATTAAGTAAATACTATGACCGGAATTTAAAACTGAAACGTTGATATCTTTAGTCTGAAGTTCATTTTTGCTCCCCCGACAAAAGGAGCGTGGATCTGTAAATTCCATTTGTCCGTTCGTCTGTCCACACTATTCTCAATAACTAACCCTTGGAATTCTTGGAAATTTTGCACTGTATGAGTAAAAATGTAACAGAACGGATTTTCCGGGAAAACTCCGGTTGCCCCCTTACGGGTGCCTTTCGGGTGCCTTACGGGTGCCTTTCGGGTGCCTTACGGGTGCCTTTCGGGTTAAAATGGCTAAAATTGACACTTTTTTGCTTATTAAAAAAATTGATGCCTCGGATTTTTATGAAACTTTCTGAAAAGTTGTAACTAACTGATTTCTATATAATTTTGTTTGTCTATACTTTGCGGTAACTCTTGCGTGTGCTCCAGGGACACTTTTAAAGTAAAAAAAAAACACTCGATTTTTGGGACTATTTTACCATATTTGTCCAACATTTTCTGTGTATGCTTATTTAGAGATTTTCATAGTGCTGAACTCAAATTTTTTATATGCTAAGGCCTTGGGGACATTTGGGGCTACATGAGGGGAGGGGCAAATTATGATTTCTTTTTTTTGCATGGTGCAGGACTCAAATTTACATATTTTAAGGCATAAAACTGCACTGTTTGCGCATTCCCCGCAGGATGTGACGTCCTAGGAGTTTTTAGAGCTAAACGGGTGGTAAACCTAGTTATTTTTTGTACCTCATTCATTGTCCACTCACGAGGGACCATGTATACTTCACTTGTTTTAATAAAAATTAATATACCACATGTATAAAATTATCATAGTGATAGGTTGCCAACGCGTCTACAGACACAAACTGGAAGAAATCATGTCATTCATAGACATAATTGAACGGCTCAACAACTGTTTACAAAGTAGTCTCGTGGCCTTATCCGGTCCGTAACGCTATCTCAGAAAGAGATTAAACTTCAACTGTGAACAAAAAAATGTAATTAAGTAACTTCTTACTCACATATAAAATTTTTCTCGTAGCTCAGAACTACCCTAGGCCCAATCATCATATCAATCTAAAGACTCTGTTGCTGGCATTGGTTTCCCCGATATTTTTCTACCCAGAATTCATTCTATTAAGATATCGGGGATTACGAGAGAGACCGTGTAAAGGTTGCCAACATCCTAAGTGAAAGTGGGTTTTTTTTTGTGAAACTGGATTCGAACTTTCGACACTTAGGTCGTCAATCTGTGTTATTAACAACTAGATCACTGTCCCGACCCCCTAAGTATATTGATAGACACTCAAATGCCTGACAGCGAAAATGTGACAATCAAAAGCTGAAACGGTCAGATGCGGTTAAAAAACCTGACTCAACAATGGAAACTAAAAGAAGAACCACTATACAATATACTATTCATATTTGACATCTACAACGCAACCTAAAAAGCTTGTACAAGGATAAATTAAAAGAACGCGTAAAGAAATGGGAAGTTGGTGTATAGCCACATATTTCAAAGTACACGCAATAAAAAAGAATAAAAATACGCCATAGAAAGGACAAATGTTATAAATAATAAGAATACTGCATACCTTGGTCTGACAACTTAAAGATAAGTAAAGGCCTAACCAGGACACTACTTTTCCATATTCCCCAAGTTATAATAGAATATAAAAAGCACAAATTTGAAGTGGAATTTCCGCGAAAATTTAAATATTTACTACATTTGTCAATGCAACGTGGTGATTGTGATCTCACACTGGCAAAAAAAGAGGAGGGGGGACTTTATTGACTATAGTATGGGTTAAATAGCGAATCTACAGAATTAATGAAGTTATCGTCAAATGTGTTAGTGTTACCTTGGTCTTCACATTCCAAAAATCAAGCCAATTGGGACTAATTTGGTACTGATTAGTCAAGCAGTGTAAATTAAAAAAAAAACGGCCAAGTAGCTGAAACAATAATGTAACTTAACAGAAAGATACGGTAATGAAAAATAAAACGCATATTTGCTCTACAACAGTATTGAGCACTTTCTTCAGTTTTTATTAATTGCCATTTCTGCTAAATATATATATATATATATATATATGCATATATATATATATAATATAAAGCTGAATGTGTGTGTGTGTGTGTATGTGTGTTTCTGGTCACGAATAGGCTCCTATATGGTTGACTATTTTAAAAAAAAACTGATTACATATAATGATAGAAGATGTATCGAGACACAGGAATGGGTATGTTTTATCTGGCAGAATGGTGGTTCATTAAAACTGTGGGGTCTGCGTTCGAGCCTGGTTCACAAAGTATGGAAATAAAAAATTTTAAAATTACAAAAGACGTTTACAAGTGTTTTTGATATAGATGTACATAATAATACTTTGATAAGTATGTTTTAACTTAAATAGGGATGGTATAATAAAATTGTGAGGGTCTTTGATAAAGACTTTTCATATGTATTGACGTAAGTATACTGTGATAATTATGTTTCAGTTTGAAAGAAATATGGTATAATAAAATTATAGGGTGTTCGTTCGCGCCTGACCCCCATAGAATGGAAATATGTCACAAAGTTTAACAAGGTTTTTTTTAATATAGATCCACAGAATATCGTGATAAGTGTTTCAGTGTGAACAGGTATGATATAATAAATTATGGGGTTTATCTATTTTATTTTTACTTTCATCATATTTTGCTTTGGTTTTGATGCCTCCAAATTCGAAGCTATCTCTTTACAACCCTTCCTTTTCAAAACCTATCATACTTTCATAAATCAGAGTGCATTTTTCTGTAGGCTGTTTGAACCCAGACAACGACGGGTACGTTTTCTAGTATATATATATATATATATATATATATATATATATATATATATTAATTTTTTCTTTACATAAGCAGTAGTTTGTTGCTAGACAGTCATGAGCATGTTTCGGTCTACTAATATTTACTAACTGGAGACCTCCTCAGGAAACAACGCTTATTTTCGAAAAAAGGGTTGTTGCCTGAAGATGTCTCTAGTTAGTAAATACTAGTAGACCGAAACATGTTCATGCCTGTGTAGCAACAAACTACTGCTTACGTAAAGAAAAAATTTAAATGTAACTTGCTCTACTTCTGTATGAGCACTCTTGTATAAATCTCGTTATATTTCACTTGTTACCCTACCTTTGAAAAAATAGCAACCTCAAATTATATATATATATATATATATATATACATATATATATATATATATATATATATATATATATATATATATATATGAACAAATGATTAATAATGTTATATATTCGTTCTTCATTGAGTTCTCACTAGGGTTATCATCCTGGGGCGCCATTTTGAATTCATTGAGGGGGACCAAATTGAGCTTTCGTTACATTTGAATATGTTATATAGAGTTCTTCATTTAGGGGCACTTTTTACGTTTTCTATATAACATAAGAAAGATTCCGTGTGATTGTCTCTAATATAAATGGTTGTGTGTTTGATTATCATAAAGGGAATCGTGTGTGTGACATGTAATTTATGAACCTACCTCTGTTCTCGCTGTTGAACCATCTGGCAATTTCTTATCCTGGAGGGAGACTTGATACCTGTTTGACGAAGATTTATCACTCCAAGACGATGAAATGGTTTTATAGTTTTTTATTTCACTTTCCCCAGAGGTTCTGCAGAAGTGGAAGTGAAATTGGCTTGTGTTAGTTCTTCTTCACACACGGCAGCGTTCGTCTCCCCCCTCCCCAGTTAAGAGGGGGAGACCACGGAAAACGTCCTTCTTCTTCAAAGCTCAAATCAAATCTCCCAGATCTAGCCAACCACGTCACACATACGTAATTTGGTCAGCTGACCTTTGGTTCTGGTAAACGTGTCTACCTCCACGTTTACTCACCTCTCTCTCTCTCTCTCTCCTTCTCTATTCTCTTATAGAGACACAGAGAGAGAAAACAGAAAGAGTAAGAAAGCCAGAGAGGGGGGGAGAGATGCTCGTTAACAATAAAACATGTTAAAAAAACATCTTGAAAAAGAGTTAAAAACATATTTAATTTTAAAAAGGAAGCACAAGATAAGTGGATAGTCCGTAAGTAAGGTATTTAATCAAACCAAAATTAAGTCACAGATCTTACTTGGTTAAAAAAAAGGGTGAAGTAAGGGGAATAGGAGGTAAAAGAAAAACTGATAAAAAGATTTCACTTGATTCTTCCGGCCTTGGCAGGCATGTTTTAAATATTCTCCTCAGTCCTTTTTCTGTGCACATGTGAACTTTTCTTTTAATAATTTTGAACTCATTCCATTTGTGATTTTTTCCAATGAATTCTGCCTTTTGGGTCATTTTGGACCATTTGAAACTTACCTGTTGGATTGGAAGTTTTTAATTTGACTGTGTTTGGATTTTACCATTCTTGGATTTTTTACCCTTCACCGGACTATCCATTCACGTGAAATCTTTTTCAAGATGTTTTGATTTAAATCCTTTCGCAAACAAAACAAAAACATTTCCGTAGAAAATGTTTTAATTTGAATCTTGTTGCAAGCAATTTCTAAAACAAAAATAACTTACGTAAAAAATGTTTTAAGTTAAATCTTTTTGCAAGCAAACTCTAAAACAATGAATACAAATAATTTACGTAGAAAATGTTTTAATTTAAATCCTTTCGCAAACAAAACAAAAAATATTTACGTAGAAAATGTTTTAATTTGAATCTTTTTGCAAGCAATTTCTAAAACAAAAATAATTTACGTAAAAAATGTTTTAATTTAAATCTTTTTGCAAGCAAACTCTTAAACAATGAATACAAATAATTTACGTAGAAAATGTTTTAATTTAATTTTTTTTGCAAAAAAAACATCGAAAAAATGAATGAAAACAATTTACGTTGATGTATTAATTTGAATCTTTTTGCAAAAATCTTCTAAAACAAAAATTATTTACATAGAAGATGTTTTAATTTACAACTTTGTACAAACAAATTCTAAAACAAAAATAATTTACGTAGAAAACGTTTTAATTTGAATCTTGTTGCAAGCAATTTCTAAAACAAAAATAATTTACGTAGAAAATGTTTTAATTAAAATCTTTTTTCAAGCAAATTCTAAAGTAAGGTCATTTACATAATAAAATGTCTAAAATATGCGGAAAGTCAGTGAAACTAAGGTAACAACTGTCATCCAAGGTTAAATCCTGCACGACTGATTACAATGCCTGAATGATCACCCATTATAGTATTGACGAAACACGAGTATACTTAATGTCGATTATCTAAGTGGAACCTGTGTGTGTCAACGTTATTATTTCATATATACTAGTTTACCGATCAAACGCTTCAGGGTTAGTCTGAATTATGGGAGAATGACAAATGGATGCATATTGTTTCAATGGTATTACTGAAATTGATATAATCCTGCCGACCGTATACATCGCATTCTGCCGACATCCTACCACTCAAACCAGTCAATCATTGTCATTCACCGTTATTCGTCGCGTTCTCATAACCAGATTCTCTTTCATGTCCATTCTTATTTATTAATTCATCCAACACACCAAGGAAAGAAAGGGGACGAACAACATAGAAGATAATGTAACCATGACAAAATGTATTCGCTAGAAATAATATACGAGACAGTGGTTGCTCTATGATACACGCACTACTATTTGGATCCTGGCGCTACTGACCTCAAACAACGAAAACGAACCCAAATCTTCATTCTAATCTTTTGGGAAATGAAGTTGATTAGTTTTTCAGCCAGCAGCTAAACTGAATCTCGATGTCCCTCTTTGAGGAACAAGCGACAATCTCGTATTGGCAACAGAGTCGATGGAAATCAACGTTGCGCCAATAAGAGATTTATTTCTAGCGGCAAGATAAGACAGAGTTCGCTAGCATCGTTCGATTACTTCTATCTTTACTGATCACCGAATATAGTTGTCATTTCTACGATTATAATTCAGTGGTTCTAGAGGTGATTGCGCTCTAAGTAGGTACATCTCATTAACTCCGCCGATAACAGGGGCCATATTTATCTGTATACGAAGTATTTAATATAATTCGTAGTTATCACGGATGCTGTTACTTTTGAAATGCAATCTTTTAAGTTATTGCATCTGAATATATCTATGATATATATATATATATATATATATATATATATTCTTTGAGGGTAAACAGCTACATATGGTCGCTAAAAACAGCCATCTGTTTCAGTCAATGAGACTTCGTAAGGCGACCCTGAACCTATCGACGACACAAAGAAAAAAGGGGGGAAAAAAGGAAAACGGAACTCTTAAAAAAAAACTATAAAATTTGCGAGCTCTCTAAAAAAAAGAAGGATAAAAAATGGAAATGGAGAGACTGCTTTTCAACTTTTTGAAAAATTATTCAAAAAGAAAAAAGGCTACAGCTGGATTTATAGACGATATTAATTAAAAATGATTAAAGTGGGTCGTAATTTTACTGGAACCGTGAATTGTATAAACGGGTTGGTATGGGGAGGTCTGTTTATAGACTGATTTTCTCGTGCCAGAAAAAAAGTTTGCAAATGTGTTCTTTGACATTACAAGTCGCGTGTCCGGAGAATGGGAAATCTAGGGGGGGGTAGTTTAATAAGAAGTAATAGAGAGGGGAAAATTTAAAAACATCAATTTAGTAAAGAAGTTGAAAAGATAATTTTTCTTGTCTGGTGGAATACCAATCTTCACGTTGTTACCAATTGAAACATCACTTGGAGACGGTTCACCATATCTCATAAAAAACCTTTGTGGATTAGCTATACCGATGAGGTCTTATTCGAATCGCCAATACTATGTGATTTTAAATATTTAGCTAGGATTTATTTGTAAGGGAATCTATCTTTATACCAGGTTGTCCTGACAAACCCCAGTACAGAGAAACGTTAGACACTTGAAAACTGTCTAATAGGTGTGTAAGTTCTTTCCCAGAGGCATTCAAGTTCTCTCCAAGGAAATAAGTAATGCAATAGTCTGGGCTGAAATATTTGCAATGATAAAGTTGCTTACGTATTTTATTTTGAAATCCAATCAACGCTTCTATCACTTAAATCAAAACCCCTGACTTTCATACACATTCTTCCGGCAATTAAAAATACCACGACAGGAAGACAACACGCGGACTAACTGATTTTTTTTTTGTTTTACTTATTATCATGGCGAGAAATGATTAAAAAAAAAACTGGTATAAAATGCTGAGAAAGGAGTATATACTAATTTTTTTTTAAATTATACTAAAATTATGAGAAAGGAGAATATACTAATTTAAAACCAATGAATATTGGTTTATTGTTCACAATATTGCGTTTTCATTTGACTTTCAAACGTATCTCATACGTATTTTATTTTAATTAAATAAATTAATTAAAATATATATGTTTGTATATATAAATTTGTGTGCGTATATATATATATTTAAAAGCCTGACGACTTCTCACGAGAATGAAACACGGAATATTCTGTGTAGCTTCATTGCCTTATATATTTTCATAACTTACTACCTAGCTCTACCTATGCATTGAGCACTGTTAAAGTAAATACTGAAAATTTATGCATACAACGATATTAATTTATGTGATTAAGTAGTTATATATATATATATATATATATATATTTTACATGGGTGTCACCACTTATCAAGGCCCAGAGGCCACTCAAGGATAAGGGTTAATAGGTATACATTAGTCATTGTGATTTTAGCATAGTAAACAGTGGGAATTTTGTAACTTGGATTACTTAGGGGGACGATTCAATTCGAACTTGTTCACATTGGACTTTTTCTTTTTCTTTTTTTTCATAGGTATCAACACATTATCAAGGCCAAGAGGCCACTCAAGGATAAGGGTTAAAGAGTGTACAGTAGAAATTGGACAATATAATAATCATTAGTAATATATATATATATATATATATATATATATAATTTAAAGGAGATTAGAACAATAGTCTAAAGAGCTGAGTGTATTTTAATGTAACAGTGAAATTACTAGTTTAATTAAAATACAGGAAATAGAAAGTGCTCGTTGTAATTTAGATATATAATAAGCTCGATAGTTTAATGTCCTAGAGCTAATTCAATATTAAGTAATGTGATTTATAATTTAAAATTTAAAAATTAAAAAAAAAATTTTAAATTTAAAAATCAAATTTTCATAATAAAAATTATGAAAAAGCAATTAAAGCTCTACATAAATTATTTAAAAATTATGGACTTAGTATAAAAATCGACTCTAATAAAAAAAATTGTTAATTTCTTAGACATTACCTTAAATCTTGAAAATTCTACCTTTGAACCATACCATAAACCTAACCAATCACTTCTATATGTCCACAATCAATCAAACCACCCTAAATCAATATTAAAATCAATAGTTCCCAATATCGCTTTAAGAATTTCTAGACTGTCTTCTACTAAATCAATATTTACCAAAAATGAAAAATACTATAATGAAGCACTTAAAACTCTGGATATAATTCACAAATTAAATTCATAAATGAAAATGATAGAAACATAAACTGCATTAAAAATAAACCTATTAAGAGCGTAATAACATATAATATGGCAATGTCTTCCCGTATACGAGTTAAGAAAAATAACCAAGAGACAAAAAAAAGATAAAACCAAACTACAAATATAAGATAATAATACAAATAAACAGCAAACTAAAACCCGTAAACGTAATAATAGACACAAGGAGATCCTATGGTTCAACCCCCCATATTCCAAAAACCTAGAAACAAGCATAGCCAGAGAATTTTTTAAAATATGAGATAAGAACTTTAAAGCCCCCCATAGATATAATAAAATTTTCAATAAGAACACAATTAAAGTCTCTTACTCTACTATGCCTAACCTTCATCAGAAAATAATTAGCTCTAATAATAAGAAAATTAATAAACTACAAAATACAACTATACAAAATACATCGGACTGTAACTGTAGAAGAAAAAATAAATGTCCCCTACAAGGCTCATGTAAAATTAAAAATGTTATCTATAGCTGCACAGTATCAAAAACTCCAAATATACAAGAACCTATTAACAGCCATAACTCAACTACCAGATTAAATAATAACACCAACTTAAATCAATCTACCGATCAATTACTAATCAACCCACCACATAATAATCCAACAATAGACCTAACGGAAAATAATCACAATAATCAAGAGGTAATATATATTGGTTCCACATCTGGCCTAATAAAACATAGAATTTAAACGCACAAACATTCTTTTAAAAATAACTCTCTATCAAACCAAACTACTCTATCCAACTATATTTGGCAACTAAAAAACAGCAATATTTCTTTCAACTTAAAATGGCAAATAATTGAGATTTGCAAATCATATAAACCAGGAGATAAATTTTGTGCACTATGTACAAAAGAGACCCTAAAAATTTTAAAATATGAAGATATAAAAAGTACAACCAAACTATTAAATTCAAGACAGGAGCTTCTGACATGTAGTCATAAACGTTGGTTTAAATTTAATAAATATAAACCACCTTAAATCATTAAAAATTACTCATTAGTAAAAATAGATTACAATTATTATTATTTTTTTAATAAATTAAGTTAGACAAATTACCTCCCTAAGGTAAAACAAATAATAAATAAAGTCAAGAACACATGACAATTATCTCCCCTTAAAAACTTGTAATAGAAATATTCTCTCTATATATATAAACTGTAGCGTCTTTAAATCAAAAATACGCTAACGGAAACAATTTATTGCACGAGCGTCGCCCTTTTAAAATTCATCATTCAATAAAATAAAAAGCTATAGAAAACATCTAAATGACTACTTTAAACACAGTTCCTGATTTCAAAAAAATAAAAACTAAAAGGTAAATATCTCTATATATTTTTAAAGCAAATTTATTATGTAAATTCAAAAATATATAGTTTTTCTACTCATTTCTATCTCTAACCCATATTAATTTTCTTATAAATTTTAAATCCAAACCTTTTATTTCAATTTTTTCAGATTTATCTGCCTTACTTTTAATGCTAGGTTTATTTATGGTGTCTTTTAAATTCAATAAAAACCCTCCTAAATTTGCTGATGAGGAGACCTTGCTTACCAAAAAACTATATATAATTGTTCTACATAACTTCATGTATACCACAATAAAAAGCACGGATTTCCGAAACGATCGTACAGATAATTGATTTTGTTGTTGTTCCTTCTTATGAAACTGATTTTTAATTTAATTAAAATTTGATTTTTAAATTTAAAATTTTTTTAAATCACATTACTTAATATATATAGCGGGGGAAGGCAGAGCGGTAGCTCTAGATATATCTAAGGCTTTTGACAGGGTATGGCATGAGGGTCTCCTCAGTACAATCAGATCATACGGTATCACTGGTAGAATACTTAACATAATTAAATCCTTCTTAGATAAGAGAAAAATCCAGGTAGTCCTCGACGGTCGCACATCTAAACAATATGATATAAATGCGGGAGTGCCCCAGGGTTCTATCCTTGGACCTCTATTGTTCCTGATATTCATAAATGAGCTCCCCGACAACATTGCCTCTGAGATGGGTATATATGCTGATGACACTACACTCTATGGCAGACACGACAGGAAGACGAATGAACACATTTCTAAAGAAATGGCAGAAACACTAGAGGAAGACCTCCAATCTGTAGTGGAATGGGGACAAAAGTGGTTGGTCGCGTTCAATGCTGCCAAGACTAAACTAGTTTCCTTCAATAATTACAAGAAACCCTCTCTACCACCCATAGCAATGGCCAACGACTCTTTATCTGAGAGTCCATCTTTCAAACTCCTTGGCCTAACGTTCACAGGAAACATGAGTTGAAACAATTACATTGAAGGCATTGCCAGGGCCGCTGCAAGAAAGGTAGGCTCTCTCTACCGTGCTAGAAAACTACTAACACCCGAAAGTATCCTGTACCTCTATAAGGCCACCATTCGCCCATGTATGGAGTATTGCTGCCACATCTGGGCTGGTGCATCTGCTACTAGTCTCTCGCTCCTCGACAAGGTTCAAAAGAGAGTCGCAAACCTGATAGGCCCTGAACTGGCATCTAAGCTTCAGCCTCTGTCCCATCGACGAAATCTTGCATCCCTCTGCCTTTTCTACAAGTATTTTAGTGGTGAATGCTCTGACGAACTGCAATCACTTGTGCCCCCACGACGCGAGCACCCTCGACAAACCCGACAGGCTACTAGATCCCACCCCCACACTGTAGATGTCCCTAGATGTAAAAGATCTTTTTACTCCAATAGTTTCTTCCCCAGAACCGCAAGACTCTGGAATTCTATTCCAGGTCCCTGCTTCCCCAACAGTACTGACGTGCAGAAGTTCAAGTGTAACGTGAACCGACACCTTGCTGCCCAAATCCCTACATAGTACCCCAGTAGTTGTTGCCCCTGATAGTAGCCCCCTACACCAAAGTGGCAATTTGCCTTGTTGGGGTGAAAATGTAATAAATATATATATATATATATATATATATATATATATATATATATATATATATATATATATATATAACCGAACCCACACATTATAGTACCAAAATCAATCAAAATTAAACCTTTATCATTGCAAAGATTTCAACCAAGAATATGTGTGAATTTGTGTGTGCTGGTGTCTAAGATTTTTATGGCAAAAAAATTAATTAACGATTTAAAAAAACAACTAGCAATATGACCCGAAGTTGGCCGGGATTGAACGGTGATATACAAATGTTTACAACTCTCATATTTTTATTGTCATCGGAATCGATGAAATCTCCCATTTTTTTTTAATCAAATCGATTGATTGCCTGCTCTAGTTAGGGATGCATCGCAATGCACCAGGAGAAAGCTCCCGTGCCTCTCACAGTGACTAAGTTCACAATAAATTCTAGTCTACGTTACAATGTAAAGAACGTGATTTTGATTTTATTCAATTATTTCTATATATAATGATTGAATTAAATTTTAAATGTAAAAGTCAAGAATCATACGAGATACTTTATATAAGTTTCTAGACATTTTTGTTTAGGCATTTACAATTGTCGAAAATTCTTGGAAATTCAGTATATTATTGCTATACAACTTAGGAAATGTCTTACCATGTTTTATAACTTCAGGTTCAAAGAGCAGGAATTTGTATACACCTTACTGGTGTATTTCATGAATGCAATTTGGTTGTTAGGACACTTTAGCAGAACGATATGTAATAAAGTTCTATTTTAAACTTGAAAAATTGCCCTTTACTCTACCCTGCAACCTCTCTCCCACAGAAGAGACGTTGCGAGCCTATCCTTGTTTTATCGTTATTTCCATGGCAGGTGCTCATCTGAACTCCAATCTCTGGTCCATACCCTCGTGAATCCTTCACGAAAAACACCCGTCTAGCTGAATCCACTGTAAAAAATTTCCTCCACTTTTTATCTGTGCCTAAATCAAAACGTAGATTCCATGAACAAAGCTTCTTTCTTAGAACTGCACGCCTGTAGAATTCTGCTCCGTCTGCCTGCTTCCCACCTGACTACAACTTGGATGTCTTCAAGTCCCACGTTAACAAATTCCTAATAAACCGCCCTCTTTAGTAAACAGTTCATTTAATCTCCACACTAACATACTGAGTGGCGTCCCTGAGTGGCTTCCGGGCCTTGATAAGTGGTGATCACCGTGTAAAAAAAAAACAACAAAAAAGGAACGTATGAAATTCTTCAGATTGCTTTTGGGCCATATTTGACCAATATGGGCATGAAGACAGTTCATCACCCTCCCTATAGGTCAAACCTTGTTCCCTGTGACTTTTGGTTATTCCCTAAGTCCAAGCAAAACCTTAGAGACTGTCGATATGAGATAATTGGGGAAATGAAAGAGGCTGTGACAAGAATCGTTGAAACGCTTTCACAAGAGGACTTCCATGGGTTGTTGGAACGGAACAGCAAGTGCATTGCATTCGGAGGAGATCACTTCAAAAGGTCACTGAGGTTTCATTATGTACTATCAATAAGAGTTCACATACAAAAAAGTTTGGGAACTTATTTAAAGCAACTCGTACTTCAAGTGTGCTCTACAGAGAAACATTCATTTCGCAGGCGTCCCTGTTATATCAAAGAATCTATTTTTGATTTTACATGTCTATATTTTATAATATAAATGTACTTGTGTGTTTGCTGTGTAAGGTGTTAACTTTGGTCAAAATCGCATGTTTATTCGATTATCGATCTTTCTCGAATACATTGCGATATAAAACCTATCCAAGAACACTGCTAGCCACATAATATACACTGCAGTGAGACTTTTTTTAAAACCGGCCATCTGTTTTAGAGTCCATAAGGAACGAAATTACAGATACACACGCACACAAACATAGTATTGTCTATATTAGTAGAGATAAGTGAACTCCAAATGACTTAGCGGAAAATATTACATGACAAGATAGGAAAAAAGAGTTGTAAATACTACAAAGCCTCTTATATTTAATAGTATAAAACCCATTCGAGTAAACCCTAAAAAGTATAATATAATTATAATTAAACTAAAAACTAAAAATTAAGAATTTCAAGTATCCTAGACGCGTCTTCAAGAGTAAAATAAATAAATAAATTGTTACATAAAGTCGTTATGGGAGCCTAAGGGAGCAAAAAAAGCGTAAGGAGAAAAAATCGAATGGAGAAAAAAAGAATCATAGATAAATTCCAAACGACATGAGCCAATTTAGCAAAGAAAACGAACAGGAAGTCCCTATCTGTAAATTGCATGCACTATATATATATATATATATATATATATATATATATATATATATATGTGTGTGTGTGTGTGTGTGTGTGTGTGTGTGTGTGTTTGTGTGTGTGTGTATAAAAAAGTAACAAATATTAAAATGAATTGTTGAATAAGTTTAGTTTATGTGAAGGCTTCTTTTTCCCCTGCACTGTTATGCATGGTTGCATGTAAGGCGTCCAAAACGATCTAATCCAACCGTTACACGACGTGATGAGACATAGCTCTTATTGTATAACAAGCAGATGACAATGTTTCAAAAGAAAAGGATATAAATGTATGCGCATGCGTGACTATAGAAGGACATATGAATGAAAGAGCCATGCAATTATGAAAAGCTTGCTAATACCGTATACACCGACAAAATGAATAAGTATTGATTGCAAATTGGATGACGATGGCTGCAACTATGTATCCCTTGCCCAAAAATATCACTACTTTGTTGCAGATATTGGCAGCGTGAGACTAAGAAAGCAATATTTGTTATAGACGTGCGACAGCAGAAGGTACACGTCCTCATTATAGATACACCTGGCTATGTTTTTACATGGTAGTCTTCACTTATCAAGGCCAGGAGGCCACTCGGGATAAGAGTTATTGCGTGTGCAGTAATCTATTGGATAATATCATAGTAATCGTTAGTAATGGAGATTTGATAAAGTGTCTTACTTAAGTGGGCGGTATATCAGGAATTCGTTTATGTTTGACTTGAGGACATCCAAGTTGTAGTCAGGTGCGAAACAGACAAACGGAACAGAGTTCCACAGGCCTTGCAAAAGTGCATTGGGAATGGTGGTGACTATATAGAAACATAAATGTCGCTCGTTATAATGTAAACTATCTTTCTACTCCAGTAGTTTCTTTCCCAGAACCGCTAGACTTTGGAATTCCGTTCCAGGTCCCTGCTTCCCCAACTGTACTGACGTGCAGAAGTTCAAGTGCAACGTGAACCAACATCTTGCTACCCAAATCCCTACATAGTACCCCAGTAGTTGTTGCCCCTATTAGTAGCCCCCTACACCAAAGTGGAAATGTGCCTTGTATGGGGTGAAAATGTAAAAAAAAAAGAAAAGAAAAAAGTGTTGCGCTGAGACAAAAGACCGCAAACTAAAGTCGGTAAACTTTTTGTTTTTTTTTTACAGGTAGTGTATGAGTGAGGGTAAGTTAAGGGCAGTGTACGTGAGTTTACAATTGACGAACAGTTTTGAGTTAGCGACAGTTGACGACATCGTACGGTTTGGGTCAGATCCGAAGAGCTCAAACTAGCCGAGGTGAGCGGATGTCAACTGATGACAAAGAAACCTCGCAGAGAACATGAAAATGAAGCGTTTTGAGTGTTCTTTCCAGCGATTGCGTCACACACCTATACACCCATAGTATGACTGATATTTACAGAACGTGTTAGAATCTGTGTTTCAATTTGTTTCTCTTGAGTGTGTTTATTTTTAACACTTGTGAACCCGTGAAGCGGTGAACAATTGGTCGAAGACGACAACACAAACAGAATTAGAAGAGAACATACAAGAAGTGGAATTACAGCACGCGACGCGACGTGTGTTCGACGATTGATTGACAGGAAACATAAAATTTCATGCGGCCGTTGTTAGGACGATACAAAAGTACAATGCAAGGGGAGTAACTCTCTACTTCTTTAGGCAAGGTTGCCTCTCCTTAACCGAGTTCCGGATTTAAATCATCATGACTTCTCACGAGATCAACAACCGGAAGCGGGAGAGTGGGAGGAAAGAGAGTGACTTTCAAAATGGAGAAATGAGTATCAGTTACCATATTGGACTTCTACCTCGTCATGTATTATGTTTGAATTGTCGGTATATGTGTTTTCGTCTACATGTATCGCCATGTAACAGCGAGTGATTATCTTACATGTTCTTAATTATTAATTTTCATGAAGGCCGTAAGATATGTTATGTTGTATTGAATCTAACGTACATATAACAGTCGTATATCAAGTATGAACATTTTTTTGTCTACAAACGATACGCAAAATCAAATAATTTTTTTTATTACATTTTCACTCCAAACAAGGCGCATTGCCACTTTGATGTAGAGGGCTACTATTAGGGACACAGGCTACAGGGGTATTATGTGGGGAGTTGGGCAGCAAGATGTCGGTTCACGTTACACTTGCACTTCTGCATACCAGTACAGTTGGGGAGGCAGGAAGCTGGAAGGGAATTTCAAAGTCTAGCGGTTCTGGGGAAGGAACTACTGGAGTATAAGGCTCTCTTACATCTAGGGATCTCTACTGTGAAGGGGTGGGATTTTACTGCTTGTCCGGTGTGTCGGGGGTATTTACGTAGAGGGGGTGCAAGTGCTTACAGTTAGTCGGAACATTTACCGTTAAAGTACTTGTAGAACAGGCAGAGGGACGCTACATTTCGTCGTGGGACAGAGGCTGAAGCTTGGATGACAGTTCAGGACCTATTAGGTTGACGACTCTTTTGAAATTTGTCTAGGAGTGAGAGACTAGTAGCAAATGCATCGGCCCAAATATGACAACAATACTCCATACATGGTTGAATGGTGGCCTTATAGAGGTACAGGTACTTTCGGGCGTTAGTAGTTTTCTAGCACGGTGGAGATAATCTACCTTTTTCGCAGCGGTCCTGGCAATGCTCTCAATGTAATTGAGATTCGATGCTTCTTCGTTATTAGAGCAAAATTCGAATTTCAAGTAAAAACACTGGCGTCTACTTAATTGCCATGTCGTATGGATATCCATATGCGAAATTTTCAAAAAACAATAAGTTAAAAAAAGAATATGAATGACTTCGAAGATAATTAGCGAAAATTGAGTTTTACTAATAAAATAAATAATCACACAGGAGGGTTCAGATTGCAACAAGCTAGTTTATTATTTTCTGTCAAACTTTGAAAATTTTAGGCATACATAGCAACATTCAATTTTTGTGGAATCATTGCGAAAAATGCGTTGATAATGGTTGTGACTATGCAGAAACCACTCCTGTCATCATAGCTCTTGAATTTTATGAGTTATCTATCTATATATCTATAAAAGTGAACGTGTATGTGTCTGTGTATCTGTGTACATTTCCCTACGCAATAACTCTGTCAATTTTAAGTCTACAGACTAGAAATTTGATAGGCAGGGTACTGAGATTTGGGATAATATTTGTAATCCATTTTTGGCTAGACATTTTTCTGTAAAGGGGTCAAAGTTCAACGATTTGCCCTTGGAGAACTCTACCAAACTCCTCCGACAATTTTGGAAATAAACAATTGAAATTTTGGATATAGGTTCCTTGCACATGGATCTAACTTAATAACTTGATTTGAGCCTAAAACAATAAATGTTCAGGGGTCATAATACGGGTCAAAGTTAAAATAATTTGACCTCGCCGGTCACTACCAAATTACTCAGACAATTTCTGGTCTAAACATTTAACATCTAACATAAAGGGTATTCAGAGATAGGGCAAGCTTTTTAATCGGTTTGGGTCGAGAATTTTTAGTTACCAATATAACAATGAACGTCTGTTTGTTTGCATGTCTACCTAAAACTTTCAACAGAGGCGACGGATTTTACCAAGACCAGTATCGTTTTGAAGTTCCTCCTTTCAGATTACAAATAGCGAAAAATTGGCTAAAAACATTAATATATTCACCTTCAACTGGACACTTTTCTATAGGGGAGACGCTTTTTTCGCCGATATTTTCTAAAGTCATCCTATCTCGTTGATTGTCTAGCCTTAATTAAAACCTACGTCACTTCCGGTTTGGCGGTCGTCGTAACAGCAAAGACGTCAGCGGATTATCCCGTTCTTTTCCTCCTTTGCGGTACGAGTTCGAGCCTGCCTTCCTATTACCACTTTTTTTTTTTTTTTTTTTGCTCAATATACACCTACAAACACCCGGGCAATGCCGAGCTGTAATGATAGTATATCCATAAAAGTGAAAGTGAATGTCTGTGTGTCTGCTGTCTGTCTGTCTGTGTATATTTTCCTACGCAATAACTCTGTCAATTTTAAGTCTACGGACTAGAAATTTGATATAGAGTCTATTGAGATGTGGGGAAATGTTTGCAATCCGTTTCCGGCCAGTAATTTTGCAGTTTAGGCGTCAAAGTTCAACGAGTTTACCTTTAAAAACTCTATTGAACTCCTCCGACAATTTTGGGTATAAACAATTGAAATTTTAGATATAGGTTCTTTGGACATGAATCTAACTTAATAACTTGATTTGAGCCAAAACAATAAATTTTCAGGGGTCATAATAGGGGTCAAAGTTTAAAAAAAAGTTGACCTCGTTGTTCTCTACCAAATTACTCAGACAATTTCTGGTCTAAACATAAAAAATTTGACATGAAGGGTATTCAGAGATAGGGCAAGCTTTTTAATCGGTTTGGGTAGAAATTCTTTTAGTAACCAATATATAAATGTATGTATGTATGTATGTATGTTTGCATATCTGCCTAAAACTTTCGACAGCGGCGACGGATTTTACCAAGATCAGTATCGTTTTGAGATTCGACTTTTCAGACGACAAATATCGAAAGATTAGGTAAAAGCATTAATATCTTCACCTGTTCACTTTTTTACAGGGGTGTCGTTTTTTTCGTCGATATTTTCGAAAGTCATCCTCTTCTTTCGATTGTCAAACCTTAATTTAAACCTACATCACTACCGGTTTGACGGTAGTCGTAACAGCATATACGTCACTTTTTTCCTCGTTCTTTTCCTCTTTCACGGTAGCCTGTCTTCCTACTACAATTTTTTTTTTTATTTTTGCTCAACATACACCTCCAAACACCCGGGCAACGCCGGGCTGAAATGCTAGTATAAAAATAAAAAGTTTTAAATTTGGAACGACTCAGTATATATATATATATATATATATATATATATATATATATATATATATATATATATATATATATATATATATATATATATTTGTTTTATCTTACTTAAACAAAAAACAAAGCTATTAAATGATACTACAGTCTCTTTCCCTTTCTTCTCCCCTCTTCCTCCGTCTTCCTCTTTTTCCCTTTTTCCTTTTTCCCCCTTTCATCTCCCCTACCATCTTCCATCCTTTCTTTTTTATGCCTCTCACCCATCTTACCTCCCATCAACCGTTTACTGGAAGCCTAAACAACATTAAACAGGCCTGGGTAAATTCCTAACTTCTTCTCAGCTATAAGTATATTAGATTAAAATAAACTTTAAAAAAGGGAATCAGTGTTAGGATTATGTTTATTTCCTTAATCCATGGATTTTCAATAAAGGCATATATCATCACAGGAAATGAAATGCGATTAGCAAAATGTTCAGCTGTGAATAGACATCTATTTTGCGTTTCACTCAAAACACTATTTTCAATATTTGTGCTGAAAAGAAAAATAGTGCCTTTTCACAGCTGAACATTTTGCCAACCGCATTTCAT
Source organism: Euprymna scolopes (assembly GCF_053919585.1). Lineage (NCBI taxonomy): Eukaryota > Metazoa > Mollusca > Cephalopoda > Sepiida > Sepiolidae > Euprymna > Euprymna scolopes. The sequence continues at coordinate 142,528,029 of NC_136500.1, read as the reverse complement.
TTCCTCTGATGATATAACCCTTTATTGAAAATCTGTGGATTAAGGGAATCAACATAATCCCTTCTATATATTCCTTTTATCAAACAATAAATTCTTAATTCAAATACACGTGTCTATATGTTGTTTTTTTCAGAATTTAAATATAACCACTAAATTTATATATTGCTCTATTCTTAAATATTGAGCTTCTCCTTTTTGGCTAGGGTCGCCCTGAAAGTATTACTTCAAGTATTATACATAAGAATTTTTCATATGATTTCTAATCAGTGTCTTACCTCGATTATATATACATATATATATATATATATATGTATATATATATGTAAATATATATAATATATATAATATATAATATATAAAGCAGACATGCAAACATACATACATACATTTATATATTGGTTACTAAAAATTTTCGACCCAAACCGATTAAAAAGCTTGCCCTATCTCTGAATACCCTTCATGTCAAATTTCAATATATATATATATATATATATATATATATATATATATATATATATATATATATATGTATATGTATATATATATGTAAATATATATAAATATATATATAAATATATATATTTATATATACATATACACATTAACATATACATATACATACATATATATAAATATATATATGTATATACATATTTATATATATATGTATATATATATTTATATATATTAGTGATGAGACGATTCCAATATTTTCTCGATTCCGATACGATTACCGATTCCGTATTAAATAATTCTTTTTCGATACCTATTCCGATTCTATTTTAATCTCTCAGTATTTTACTATATAGTTGTTATTTTTCACGATTACTATTAAAACACATGGTAAATGTGAGAATATCTTCCCAAACGTAAAATACCTTTGGCGAGTGATAGTTTTATTACTAGTTTAAAACTAATACCTTTTCATTATTTTATTATTGTTATCAGTAGTAGAAGATTTCGCCTTGAACAAAATCAAATTTAACCAATTGTTTTTTGGCATCCAAAAATAAGGAAAAATGTTTTTTCCCCGATTACGTTCTTCCTTTTTAGATTCTTGATTCAGATTTATCGTCAGAACACTAATATATATATATATATATATATATATATATATATATATATATATATATATATATACTAGCAGTTCCGCCCGGCTTTGCTCGGGCCCTATGTACTGTTCATAAGGTTATGTGCATATGTATATATTAAAAAGTGTGAATATATAAAGTAATGCCTTTTTGTATAATAGGCTTCCTTAACTACCATCGAGAAAAGACAGACATACATTTTCACTTATACATACATATATATATATATATATATATATATATATATATATATATATATATATATATATATATGCATACATATATATGGTTGTGTGTGTATGTTTGTGTACGGCGTTAATCGTAACACCCTGCACTGTTTATTCCCAAAAGGACGAAACACTATTGTCTATAGATATTTTATAAGTATTATAGTAAATAATCATATATATATATATATATATATATATATATATATATATATATATATATATATATATATATGGTCCTAATAATAGTCATCTCCGGAATTGTGCTTATATTAGAAGTGTAATTACTTTTATAACTTCAAATTGGAGTTTTCTCAGAATACAAAAGGTTATCTATCTGTGGGCTTACGAGGTGTCAGATTACAGAGATGTAGATTGTGACTACGAGATTATATCCTGCAGCACGATTGCAAACTGAAAGAATTTCCACAGAGACGTCGAAATGATGAATTGCCGAAAGATTTGTATGCTTAATGTTGACGGTCGGTGATTCTCATCGTCTTTTCAATCGAAACTAATATAAAATTGGAAGCGTTGTTTTGTGCGGGGTCTTCCGGTGTTAAAGACAGAGAACAGTTTATATACGACGATATTTAAAATAAAACACAAAGAAAATACAAACCACAATTAATATAATTTAATATTTTCGCTACTCATGAACTAGAATTGTTTGGACCCTGAAAAGCGGAAGGCACTTTTTGTAGATCGAAACAAAAAAGGAAATATTGTAAGAATCGGGATAATCTACTATTCTATTACATAGAAAAATGCGAACACTAAAAGAAAGATTATACAAATATAATATCATATTTATGTATGCCACGCTCGACTAGGTTATTACGCTTTTTTTACACATGTATCACCACTTATCAAGGATGGAGGTCACTTGAGAATAAGGGTTAATGTGTATATATTAGTCAATGTGATTATAGCGTAGTAAAAATAAGTAGTGGGAATTTTGTAAATTGGATTACTTAGGGGGACGGTTGATCAAGAACTTGTTTACGTTGGACTTGAAGACAATCAGATTGTAGTCAGCAGGAAATCAGGAGAGAGTTCCACAGGCGTGCAGATCTAAGAACGAAGTTTTGTTCATGGAATCTACATTTAGGTTTAGGCACAGATAAAGGGTGTGGGAAATTATTGATAGTGGTTTTGGCTAGACGAGTATTTTTCGTGAAAGTTTGGTGAGGGAAGACCATAGATTGAAGTTCAGATGAGCACTAGCCATGAAAATAACGATAACGCAGAGACAGGCTCGCAACGTCTCTTCTGTGGGAAAGTGGTTGCAAAGGAAGAGAAAAGGGCACCCCCACTTACCTAGGAAGTCTATTTTGAACTATGTCAAGGCAGGATAAACTGCTTCTAGCAGCTCCTGCCCAGATACTTGATAAAAAACTTAACATAACAACGTGATATTAGTTGAACGGCCTCCTACTTATGTAGACCAAGCTTGACTAAGTAAATATTCTTGACCAACAACGTTAACAATACATGACCTTAGTGGAATGGCCTTCTACATATGTAAGCAACGCTAGACACAGTTACTACGCATGATCAACAACGTTAACATAAGATTGTTACATTAGTGGAATGACCTTCTACTTAAGTATGCCACGTTCGACTAAGTTATTATGCTTGATATAAACATTGCCATTACAACGCGACAATAGTGGAATGGCCTTCTACTTGTGTAGGCCACGCTGGACTAAAGTATTATGCTGGATCAACAAGGGTAACATTACAACGTTTCATTAGGGGAACAGCCTTCTACTTATGTAGGCCACGCTCAATCAAATTGTTATCTTCGATCAACAACGTTAACATTACAAGGTTACAATAGTGGAACGGCATTCGTCTTATCTAGGCCAAGCTTGACAAGGTTATAATTCTTGATAAACGACGTTGACATTATAACGTGACAATAGTGGAACGACCTTCTATTTAGGTTGTCCACGCTCGACTAAGGTTGTTATGCTTGATCAATAACGTTTATACATTGTTACATCAGCGGACTGGCCTTTTACTTATGTAGGCCATGATAGACTAAATTATTATGTTTGTGAACATTATAACGTGACGTTAGTGGAACGGTCTTCTATTTATGTAGGCCACGCTTTACTTAGGTTGTTATGCTTGATCAATAACGTTGATACATTGTTACATCAGCGGACTGGCCTTTTACTTATGTAGGCCATGATAGATTAAATTATTATGTTTGTGAACATTATATAGTGACGTTAGTGGAACGGCCTTCTATTTATGTAGGCCACGCTCGACTAAGGTTGTTATGCTTGATCAATAACGTTTATACATTGTTACATCAGCGGACTGGCCTTTTACTTATGTAGGCCATGATAGACTAAATTATAATGTTTGTGAACATTATAACGTGACGTTAGTGGAACGGCCTTTTACTTGTGTAGGTCACGCTCGACTAGGTTTTTATGCTTCATCAACAACGTTTGCATCACAATGTTACGTTAGTGGAACGGCTTTCGACTTGTGTAGGCCAGAGCTCGATCCAGTTATTATCCTTGATCAACCAGGTGATCATTACAACGTGACAAGTGGAACGGCCTTCTACTGATGTAGGGCACGCTCGACTAAGGTTATTTGATATGGTAGCACAAATCCGGGGAATATTCCTGTTTTTTTTATATCTTGTTTTGTCATTATCTCCGTTGTTCCCAGCCGATTGAGGATAGCGTAAACAGATTTTGTTGCTAAGGTAACGAACAGTCAATAAGAAAAAAAAAAAAAAAAAAAAAAACGTCTCGCTGTTCCTTACAGATTCTGAGAACATTTGAACACCAGTAATTTAATTATAACTTTTATTTTACTGAACGAACATTTTCTTTTTCAAAATATAGCTGAAAAGGTCACCTATGAACTGCATTATTTGTTTGAAATTTATCCGCAAAAATGAGTGAGCGGTGAAGCTTTAAAACAGTTCTAAATAAGTAAAACTAACACTTAACCATATATTAACATACTGGCGTGTTTGAATGAAAAAAGGAAGTGTGTCTTTATACATGAATGTTTCTGTGTTTGTGAGTTCATTCCCTACGCACTCGAAAACGACTAGGCCGATTTTTGTGAAATTTTACACGAAGGTACTTTATGTACGTGGCAGTATTTTTAGAGAGTTTTTTTTTTTTTTATCGGAATGTCTTCGATAAAGACCGATAAGATATAATGAAAATAATCTAATGAAAAAAGGACAAACGATTTTTACCAAAGCCTAATATTACAAGTGCGTCTAAGATGTTTTCAAATCATACAACACAAAAGGCCCAACATATAAAATCAACAGTGAGTTCTTTGATATGACAGGGACACGTTTGAAATAAATGTGTTTTTAAAGCACAACTGCACTATATTACTTGACTTTTTCAGTTTACACTTTAATTCAAGCCATTATCACCGCACAAGCAGTAAGGCCAGGCATATAAAATTAAAACACAATTAAAGTGTGATACTTGACTTTTTCATTTTAAACTTTAATTCAAGCCATTATATAGGAAAATAATTTTATAAAAACAACATTAGCTTCTCTACAGTGCAATATAGATTACAAGGTATTTTTAACTAATTCAGTGCGAGAAGGATGTTATCTTTGATGAGCCGTCCCCTTTAAGTGATCCAATTCATCAAATTTCCACTACTAACGATTATACGATATTGTCCCATTGTCTACTGTACACTCATTAACCCTTATCCTCGAGTTACCTCCGCGCCTTGATAAGTGATGACTCTTACGTAACAAAAACTTCGACTTGATTGAAAAATAGCGAGTTCACCAATTTCCATGACAATAAAAGTATGCGAGTTTGAAACATTGTTGACCATAATGACATCCCGAGCGATCTCGGGTCACCCTAAAGTAGATACGGCACAATGACGTTGACACACCGGTTCTCTCCAGATAACCGAAGTAAAGCAATGTCGAGCCTGGCCGGAATGGTGAGCATTTAGGAAACTGAAGCGGTGAATGTACCGCGAGGTAAAATAACACATTGGGAAACTGGCGCAGTCTGTCCTTCGTTCGAGGGAAGGTGGGCCTCTCTTAAGCCGTGGTAGGCAACCCATCTAATGATCGGCTCACGATGAAAACTACACTTGACAGCCCTAGCGAAGCATTTGGCCTTTTGGTCAAGATCAAAGTGTAGTATCTGTTCAGGCAGATACTGCAAGCTATGACTAGCAAAGACCAGATGTGGGGGCAACCCCACATGCCTGACCTTTAACCAGCTCCCATTTCCCACCTCTCGGGAGCTGGTCCCCTTTTCCCCTTTCCCCTCCCTTCACTCCTCACATTAAAAATCGGCCTTGTGCCTAATTTGCTCGGTGGGGGAGCAAATAAATACCATCTGTTCCGGCAGATACTGCAAGCTATGACTAGCAAAGACCAGATGTGGGGGCAACCCCACATGCCTGACCATTAACCAGCTCCCATTTCCCACCTCTCGGGAGCTGGTCCCCTTTTTCCCTTCCCCCTCCCTTCACTCCTCACATTAAAAATTGGCCTTGTGCCTAATTTGCTCGGTGGGGGAGCAAATAAATACCATCTGTTCCGGCAGATACTGCAAGCTATGACTAGCTATGACTAGCAAAGACCAGATGTGGGGGCAACCCCACATGCCTGACTATTAACCAGCTCCCATTTCCCACCTCTCGGGAGCTGGTCCCCTTTCTCCCTTCCCCCTCCCTTCACTCCTCACATTAAAAATCGGCCTTGTGCCTAATTTGCTCGGTGGGGGAGCAAATAAATACCATCTGTTCTTCAGATGCTGCACTTCATTTTCTTGTTCTCTTTCGTTAGAGGAGAAATCCTTCACGACTGAGACAATTTTTATTTTTGTACCTTTTCTCCACGTTAAAAAACGACCCTGGTGTCTAACTCTGTCCCGTGGGGAGGCATAGTAAATAGGTACACTACAAACTCGTGTAGTGAGTTCAATCTTGGCTGTAGCCGTATGTTCCGTTACGCTAGTAGAGGGCATATACAGGGAACTGGCAATACCATATCCGACTGATATGCTTTACGTGTGATTTTGACGAACATTTTTCAGCGTTATTTGCTGAAATAGTATATTTTTTGAGTTACTGATTTTTTGAATTAGGGATTATTTACATTTATAGGACAACTTTTTATCATTTTGAGTGTAAGTTTCACAATGAGTTGGTCGATATAATCTTCGATCTTCTTCCGGTATATCTGGACGAAAATAAAACTCAAGATGAGAGAAGTCTTCGAATGACCAAAATATTACGAGTTTAGTTTTTTTTTTTTTTTTGTATACACTAGCAGGCCACCCGGCATTGCCCTGTCGTAAAATACGTTTAAATATGATATTTTGATTAATGCAGATTTCGTATTTATTATTATATAATATTGGACTCAATATGTAGTAATGATTTGCAAAGTTCAAAAAAAAAAACACTCGTGCGCCACCACCAAGAATCGAAAACAAAACGTTTAGCCTACGATTTATTTTTCCTTTGACTTTAATGACTGACCTATGAAGACATGTATGCTGCAAGTTTAACAATTACAACATGGACCAATAGCTATTACGTTTTGCATGCATATTCGTAATGCCGTCGTTCGACCTTCATCTGGAAAATTCCATCTTTTTAATTTACACTTTTGTACCGACTGTCTCCGTCTAAAACCCAAATATAAACTTTCGCATGTGTTCGATTACCCTAAAATATGAAGTTTCATGTCTGTAGACCAAAATCTGACGGACGGGTTCGATGGGCAAACCTTTTTAAACAAATATATACGTATACATAATATATATATATATATATATAATATATATATATATATATACATATATAAGGTTTACGAAAATATTACGCAAGTATAAATCATATAGAATATCTGCATGAATATAATTGCATGTAATAGTTAACTAAAGATGATCATCCCATGAGAAAACCGGAAAAAAAACTAATAGGGTGTTTATTACAATGGATGTTTAAAAGAATATGCAAATTAGTATAATCGTTTGCAGATAAATGCAATTCCACGACCCATATAAAACAAAGTTGTATTATTTTCTGAAATAGATAGACAAAGTTGTTGTTTTTTTTTTAAATCTGAATATCAATACACAAAACAAAATTATAGGAGTATAGATATACGCGTACGTGTGATTGTTTTCTCATACTGTTTTAACTTACTGTACTGTCCAAAATTTCCATGAACATATTGGAATATGAAATCGATTTCTTTTACGAAATACATATTTCTTGCAGATAACGATGGAAGCTACGAATATATGCGTTTGTCTAGATGTGTTCTGTCTTGATTAATGCTAGTTTCGCAGCAGTTTTATTGAGTATCAGAACATCTGCTGGAGGAAATAATTAAAGAGAGTAACGGATTCTCTGTTGAAGTAGTGCACGTCCGTACCGTTTCCAAAGATAAAAACTGTTCTTCTTGATATACGACTATGTGAAATATATTTCAAAGAAACAAAGAAAGAAATATTTAGAAAGGAAAAAAAACGCCGACTCGCTTTAGTATTCAGACGTTTCTGTGAACAAAGATAAAAAATATTTTTCGATTGATGTTTAGCTATTGATTTTCCTTTTCATTTAGTAGTTTTATCAAATTTAACAATTATATATATATGTATGATTGCAACGTCTTGTCAAACGAGTGCCACTCCCTCGTACGCTTAAAGTCCATGAGCCCAAAAATGACTTCCATCGCCACAGGCCAATTTTAATAGACAAATGCCTCAGGGAGTATCTATACACAGATGGTGTTAGAGAGTCTTAGCTTTGTATGACAGCTAACTCTATCTCTCAGTTCAAAATTTTGAGATTCAGAAACAAGCAAGAGCAAGATAGTCAGCAACAAATTAAACTGCAGACCAGCTTAATGCGGGTACTGGTCTCTCGCTTTATGTTTTTGTTTTTAAATCGGATATTTTCTTCTCCTAGAAAGGTTGCCTTCACCACGGCTTACGGAAGCACTCTCCACCCCAACACACATATACATACACACACGCACACAGGGTGCTAGTTTGCCGTTGACCCCGAAAAAGGGTTCATTCGCCCTTTCGAAGATATTGTTTTTAATCCTTCAGGGAGACTAGCCACCCTCCTCACCAAACAAGTCTGGTGGGGGAACCAGTTTAGTCACCGGTGACCCGATCATGAGGCAGGTACTACTGGATTACATAGTATCAGTAGTATAACTGACATAAATACACACACATATATATATATATATATATATATATATATATATACTAGCAAAAGTACCCGTCGTTGACTGGGTTCAAAAACAGCCTACAGAAAATGGAATCTGATTTATGAAAGTTTGATAGGTTATGAAAAGGAAGGGTTGTAAAGAGATAGCTTCGAATTTCGGGGTATCAAAACCAAAGCAAAATATGATGAAAGTAAAAATAAAATAGATAAACGCCATAATTTATTATATCATACTTGTTCACACTGAAACACTTATCACAATATTCTGTGGATCTATATTAAAAAACCTTGTTAAACTTTGTGACATATTTCCATTCTATGGACGTCAGGCGCGAACACCCCATAATTTTATTATACCATATTTCTTCAAACTGAAACATAATTATCAAAGTATACTTACGCAGATATATATGAAAAGTCTTTATTAAAGTTTCTGCCTATTTCCATTCTATGGAGGCAAGGCGCGAACGCAGACCCCACAATTTTATTATACCATCCCTATTTAAGTTAAAACATACTTATCATAGTATTATTAGGTACATCTATATAAAAAAATACTTGTAAACGTTATTTTTAAATTTAAATTTTTTTTATTTCCATACTTTGTGGACCAGGCGCGTACGCAGCCCCCACATTTTTAATGAATCATCATTATGCCAGATTCAACATATCCATTCCTGTGTCTCGATACATCTTCTATCATTATATGTGATCAGTTTTCTAGAATAGCCAACGACATAGGAGTCTATTCATGACCAGACACAGACGTTCAGCTTTATATTATAGATAAAAAAAGAGAGAGAAAAAAATTTAATTTTGATAAAATTTGATAAAAAGTATGAGGGACAATTCAATTCATAGCCTAGTGGGTAGAGCTGCCGACTGTCAATTCGATGAGTGTAGGTTCGATCCACGGCTGGGAAAAGTTGCTTTTCTAGCAACACTGATGAGTTGTGATACAACAAAACAGTACTGTAGTGGATGACTATATATATTTGTATATTTTGGCAGCAAGTCATTATTAAGACACGTATTATTGAACACGACAGAGTTATTCTTTTTCTCGATCTTTCTGGATATCTTTTCTATTTGTCGGGCGTTTTTTTTAAGAATCGCTCACAAAAGTTGTTTTTCGGCCATATTTTTTCTCAAGCGCTTTCTATATCGATTATCGTCAGGCGCGATTGTTATTTACTTTTCCTTTTCTTTTCCTTTGAGGTTTTGTACATTTATAATTTGTTTTTTGGTGCAGGAGGGTTGGGTGCCAATTATTTTATTTATATTTTTAGTTTCGATTTTCCTATTTTATACATTATTAATTTATTTTTGTTTAGTTTATCCGGTTTAAAAATGGCTGTATTTTTTTTTTATATAAGAATGGCTTCTAGTAATTTTAGTCCTCGTGTGCAATTTGTTAATGATATCAAATTTTAGTATTTTTAGTTAAGATATTTCTAATGTCGGACGACTGTAGGTTTTTTTCGTGGGATGTTAGGTGTTGTTTTATGGCGTTATTGTCAGCTAAATGATAGGTTAGTCATCAGGAGAGTATTGTTGTTGTGTGGCCTACATATGCGTTTTATGAGATTTTAGAGTGGGTTCGGAGACATTCTTCGAAGGGGCAAATGAATTCATACAATACATTAGTTTGGTTTAGCGTGGTGTTAGTATTGTTATTATTTTTAATTATTTAATTGGATGTTTTAAATTTAGTATGATATATTATTAGTTTCATATTGTTTATCTGTAATCCTGATCGGATAATTACAATTTGTATATCTTCCTTACAGATTTATGTCTTTTTTTAATTTAATAGATTTTAATAAGATGTTTCTATTATATATATATATATATATATATATATATATGTGTGTGTGTGTGTGTGTGTGTGTGGAGCGTATATAAATATATATATATATATATATATATACGTGGAGCGTATATATATATATATTTATATATATATATATATATATATATATATATATATATATATATATGAAAGTGTCTGTCTGTGTGTGTACATTTCCCTACGCAATGACTCTGTTAATTTTAAGTTTACAGCCTTGAAATTTGATACACCGAGTAATGAGATTTGGGAAAATCGATGTGATCGGTGTTCGGACAGAAATTTGGCGATTAAGGGGTCAAAGTTCAACGATTTGACCTTTGAGAACTTTACCAAACTCCTCCATTAATTTTGGGTCTACGCACTTGAAATTTTAGATATAGGTTCATTGGACATGGATCTAACTTAATAACTTGATTTGAGCCCAAAACAATAAATGCTAAGGGGTCATAATAGGGGTGAAAGTTAAAAGAATTGACCACTTTTTTTTGCTCAAAATACATCTCCAAATACCCGGTCAACGCCGGGCACCCATGCTTGTATATATATATATATATATATATATATATATATATATATATATATATATATATATATATATATATATATATATATATATTTATGTGTGTATGCATGTATGTGTGTGTGTGCCTTTTATTGTATTGATTTGACTTATCCTGCTTTCAAAATTTAATAAAAACCTACTGCAAAATGCAATCGCTTTTTTTAAAAAGCAAAATGATATATTTCTTATTGAGAACAATGGCCGATTCGAATGTTTGTGTCCGTCTTAATGTTCTCTATTTATTTGATGCTGTTTTCCCAATTTGTTGTTGAATTTACAATCAATACATTGGATATCAGAACATTTTTCTGGTACGAATTAAACTCTTAACCGAAAAAAATACTGCGTTTCTTCGTAATAAGAGCGAAATTCGAAAATCGAAATATGTAAAATCAATGACATCTGCTTAATTGTCAGATCGCAATAATGAACATATTTAAAAATTACAAAAAAAGGTGAGGAAAAAATTAGTTGTTGGTATACAGATATAAGCTGGTCGGGCTCGTTATACAGAGAGAGAGAGGAAGAAAAAGAGGGAGGGGAGGGACCGTGGAGCGTAAAAATGAGAGAGAGTGATTAAACGCATTTAACATAATAGTGGGACGAAATCACACAGCGAGATGGTATAAAGTCATCGATAGACATTTAAGAAAAAATACAACACTTTCTGTATTAATTGAAAACTAGCAGGACCTGTGGAAATTCCACAGAGCACTCATTCATATGTAATATATTGATGTTGGCATTCTGTAGATGTTCAGTCTAAATGGAGACGCTCTGATATTATTGTAGCTTTTTTGTTAAAACTGCAAAAGTACTTATCTTAGCTAGCACGAACTCCAGGCAAAGTCCAGTCGTAAAGTAAGCTTAAATATGATATTTTAATCCTTGCAAATTTCGTATATATTATTATAGATTTAATGTTCTATCGTTTTTCTTTTTATACATTATAATGTTGCGATTTCCAAAATTTAGAAAATATATCCTTGGGTGCATTAGCTTGAATCGAAACCGAAATAAAATCATGAATATATATATATATATATATATATATATATATATATATATATATTACTTTAGTTCCTCCAGCCATAACTGAAACCGAAACCAAAACTTATGAAGAATTTTTTGATAAAATTATTTATTAAAAAAATGGATTACTGGAGTACCGTCAGTTATAATCGAAACCGAAACCAAAACTTATGAAGAATTTTTTGATAAAATTTTTTATAAAAAAAATAGATTACTGGAGTACCATCAATTATAATCGAAACCGAAACCAAAACTTATGAAGAATTCTTGATAAAATTATTGATTAAAAAAAAATAGATGACTTAAGTGCCAGCAGCTATACTCGAAACCGAAACCAAAATTTATGAAGAATTCCTGGTAAAATTATTCATTACAAGAAACGCAAGTACATAACAAATAAACGACCCGAGGTTTAGCGTGACACAGAAAATAACACACACGTAATCGTATTAATATATAGCTTAATAAAAATTCCGTATAATTAGATAAATTTAATTTGTTATCATAAAACATAGCTCTATCCTAAAAGAAAAAAAAAGGTGTATATTGTGTGATGTAGCTTCAAGATAATTATAGATAAATAATTTCAAATCCCAAATGACTAACTCAACTAATTGATATTAATTCGCACATAACCCATGAGTACAGCATAATCACGTTGTCACTCCGGTTCCCGTTGAATCAGCGAGGTTAAGCAACGTTGAACCTGGTCAATACTAAACTGGTGACCATTTGGGACTTCCATGTGCGGTATGTGTTCTTCACTTATCTCGGCATCGTTTCAAGTCATCCATGACTGTTCCTTGCCACTGAACTCAAACTACCGATTCATGAGAGGTGAGGTTGGTGATTATGCAACCTCACAGTAACACGCGCATCTGTGGCTAAAAGGGTAATCTTTGTCATTCAAGACAAAACAGAGGCATCGGTTAACCCCCACGAGTAAAAACAGTCCGTCTATGGGAAGCAGAACACCATCTGGCTATCTTAGAGATGATGGATAGAAAAACTGAAAGGTTGTTTCAAGTGAAGATTGTTTGGATAGAGCCAGACTCAGTCTCTCGATCTTAAAATTCTGATCCAGCGGCAGGATAAGGTTGATAAAAGTGGAGATGAGTTGGTTTGGAGCTACTGGAAGTGTCAACGTCGTTCTAAATACGGCGCTTTGGTAATCGCAAATTATAATCAATTTAGCACTGGCCAGGCTCCACATTGGTTTACTTCGTTGATATAAACGTTATTATGCTCATCGCAGTGACCCCCATAGCTGATATTCGAAAGGTCATCTTTTGAAGTATTCTAGCTAGCCATATCTGCTTAATTTCAAAAACATATTACGGCGAAGTAATATGTTACTTGTCATTTTTCAAGCTTCAAAGAATTCCGACGGTTTAGAAAATCGAAGGATGGCATAAAGTATTTTCGGTTTTCTCATCACTGTCCTATTAGTCTGTTGAATTCGTCCGATTCAATTAAAGTCAATTCATTTCGGTTGCTTTCTGATTGTGATTGGCTGGAAATCGATTTCGCTACAGAATGAGGATCGATAGATATCAAGCAAACCGTCCAATAAACGATTCTAGATATAAACAGAATCCGGGTTCTTTTGTAAGATGAATCTAATAAGATATTACTGCGGCGGGCGTTCGATGTATCATCAGGATTCATGTCAGATAAAAGAAGAAGTAAATGAGGAAACGCGAACGAATGCAAGTCCGATTCGAAACAGTGAAGAAAATTAAAGAGTAACATAAAGAGATCTACGATTAAATAAGCTTACGAATTGCGAAAGAATTTCAAACAAAAACGAAACTGCTATTGCTTTGACTAAATGGGAGTTAATCAACCTTCATTTCCTTATTACGGTTTTTTATATATTTTAACAAAATATGTATGTCTCCGGACGAAAATTTAAACAAATGATATTAAACTCTCATAACAAAAAAAAAAATCCGGTTTGGACTCCCGGTAGGCGGACTGTGATGCACTGCAACAAATTTTCAGCAACTCCTGCAGCTGCAAAGGCTCCAACCCTATTAATGTGCCTTTCTGTCGGACTTTGTCTACAACACACTAAAGAGGACTCTGGAAACTGGGCAAAACTAGGTCTCATTATCACGCGCCCATACCTTCATACAATGAAAGTCAATTCCAGCTTCGAAGTGTACAGCCACTGCAGAGCCCACAGGGCAATAGACTAGATGCAGAATATTATTGTCTTATTAGACAGAAAGTTGCCATCTATAAATCCTTTAGAATTCATTTTCTCACTATTCATACAAGTACAACTATATCTATGAGGTACGTTATAACTACATTTGAATTTTATGAAAAATAACCATATTAAGTAAATAAAAATACATACATAACTTATATATATATATATATATATATACATACATACATACATATATACATATATACATATATATATATATATATATATATATTAAGCCAGTAAAATTAGTTTCCTAGAAGTACATCCAATGAAACATGTGTCTTCCAAAAAGTGCTCAATGAGTAAACAGAGCAGCTATATTAAATTTATCTATACAGACATTGATGGCTACATATGTGCATACATGTTTATGTAATCACCCGCGTTGGGGGATTACGTCTTTAGGCCAGGAATTACCATTGCGTTTGAGATATGAAAAAAAAAAATAGGAAAAAAATAACTCGACCGCCGGTCGAGTGTAGGGGAAAATTTACTTGCATCAAAATATTTTTACTCGTCCGACCTTATTATCTTTGTTTCAGTCAATAATAGTAAATAATTTTACAACAATTCAAGAAATTACTGCGTGTAAGATCTAACAATAAAGTTTTTGTTTAACTCTTGTAAATTAACTAATTTATTACTACAAACATTTCAGTAACTATTCCACAAAAGTTTCTTTATATAGCATCATTCACATAATTGTTCCATAGAAATAAGAATAATTTCCTCGGATGCTTGACCGAACGATGCGTTTTTTATCCTCTTTCAAATGTTCGTCTTTACTTTTGTAAGCATGAAGTGTATGTAATTGTAGCGTCGAATACTTTTGTCTCGTCCGACCTTATTATCTTTGTTTCAGTCAATAATAGTAAATAATTTTACAACAATTCAAGAAATTACTGCGTGTAAAATCTAACAAGAAAATATTTGTTTAACTCTTGTAAATTAACTAATTTATTACTACAAACATTTCAGTAAATATTCAACAAAACGTTAAAATACAACACCAGTTCCTTTATATAGCATCATTCACATTATTGTTCCATAGAAATAAGAATCATTTCCTCGGATGCTTGACCGAACGATGCGTTTTTTCCTCTTTCAAATGTTCGTCTTTACTTTTTTAAGCATGAAGGGTATGTAGTTGTAGCGTCGAATACTTTTTTTTCCAAATGAATTTCAAAATCAGAGAACTAAATGAAGGCGACATTTTGACTACACGCTGAATGTGTAAATTTTACCTCTTGTTGACCTTTAGCGTGACCACTCTTTTTCACTACGATATTCCAACGTCTCACATCTAGAGATGAAAGAATTCACAAATGATGAGACATAGGTCATTTTAAGTCACCGCATATTTGAGAGTCGAAAAATAAATGAGTTTTTCCCGTTTCTTTATTTAAAGAAATTTTATCGACTGGTGAGCGAGTGATTTACGACTTTTAGTCGCCCCAAGAAATTTTCAATCGACTGTGTCGACCGGGCGTGTCAATTCTCAAAGGCTGTATATATCTATAATATAAAGCTGAATCTCTGTGCGTGTATGTATGTGTGTCTGGTCACGAAGAGGTTCCTATATGGTTGACTATTTTAAAAAACTGATTACATATAATGATAGATGTATCGAGACACAGGAATGGGTATGTTTTATCTGGCAGAACAGTGGTTCATAAAAATTGTGGGGTCGGCGTTCGCGCCTGGTCCACAAAATATGGAAATAAAAAATACAAATAAAAAAAACGTTTACAAGTCTTTTTTGAATATAGATGTACATAAGAATACTTTGATAAGTATGTTTTAACTTAAATAGGGATGGTATAATAAAATTGTGGGGTCTGCGTTCGCGCCTGGCCTCCATAGAATGGAAATAGGCACAAACTTTAATAAAGACTTTTTATATCTATCTGTGTAAGTATACTTTGATAATTATGTTTCAGTTTGAAGAAATATAGTATAATAAAATTATGGGGTGTTCGATCGCGCCTGACCACAATAGATTGAAAATAAGTCACAAAGTTTAACAAGGTTTTTTAATATAGATCCACAGAATATTGCGATAAGTGTTTCAGTGTGAACAAGTATGATATAATAAATTATGGGATTTATCTATTTTATTTTTACTTTCATCATATTTTGCTTTGGTTTTGATACCCCGAAATTCGAAGCTATCTCATTACAACCCTTGCTTTTCATAACCTATTATACTTTCATAAATTGTATAGTATGTAGTTAAATGGAATGTGTAGAAGGCAGTACAATGCAGAAGTAATGGAAAGACACAAGCTGAAGCAGGTGAGAAAGTTTTTACTAATACAACTTACAAATACATGTATACATATTCATGTATTTCTTATACACATTATATTTATATTTGCACAGTGGTCACCTGGGAAAGTCAGTCTGGTAGTATATCCGTGTTATATAATATTTTGAGAAAGATCTCTTCGTCAGATATTTATTTGACTTTTGTTCAAACGTGCTGTTGTGTGCATATGTATTTGGAAGTTTTATTAATAAAAATTTCTCACCTGCTTCAGCTTGTGTCTTTGCGTTACCTCTGAACTGTACCGCCTTCTACACATTCTATTTAACTACATACTATACAATGCTTCAAGCAAACTAAATCAACCTCCTATATATATATATATATATATATATATATGTGTGTGTGTGTGTGTGTGTGTGTGTGTGTGTGTGTGTGTGTGTGTGTGTGTGCATAATAAAGAGTAATGAATACACATAACAGAGTAAATTATATCATTATGAAACCGCTATATTCAGAGGTAAAAATGGAGGAAGCGTAAAAATAATATTGCGGTATCAGGACATTAGAAAAATCCGTGTTAGTTTTTCTTATTAAACCTTGATCTATTTTTGGTGTTTCTGATAGTATATATATATATATATATATATATATATATATATATATATATATATATATATATATATTAATTATTTAGTATATTAAGTATTAAATACTTACAGACACTAGAGATTCATCCCTTCGAGAATCTTCAGTGAATAGCTTCATTACCTCTTGACAGACGATAGATACTCGCTGTAAGGGTGCCTGTGCGTGAAAGTTTTTTGGCAAGAGTTGCACAAGAGTTAGAGGTTCAGGTCGACTGGAAACAATGCCGAGATAAACGGAAAGCACATACAACACCTACACTCCCCAAATGGTTACCCATTTGATACTAGCCAGGCTCAACGTTGCTTAACTTCGGTGATCTGGCGGGAATATATATATATATATATAGAGAGAGAGAGAGAGGGAGAGAGAGAGAAAGAGAGAGAGAGAGAGAGAGAAAGAGAGCTAGCTAGCTCGATAGGTAGATAGAAAGCATTTGAATTACACTGGGCGCAGCGACATTATTGTTATGTGCTGAGTTTTTTTTTTTAATTTATAGTTCTTGAGAAAGAAAGCCAATCAAAATACACTTCTAAAATAAGTTTTTTTTTTCTTCTTTTTAATTCACTGTTAAAAAGACATAAATTATACAAATGCGAGTAAACAAGGGATACGTTAGAACAAAGGAGTTTAGAATTTTCCAACATATCTCTTTTTAGTAGACACAAAAATGGCCAACATCCGGGCGTGTACAGGCTCATAAGTCGGCCATCAGATCTGCGGAATACACGAATGAAACTTGATCTATCTCGCGTAGAGTATGCTCGAAAAATCACTTAAAAATTCTCGAGGCGATAACTATTAATTTGCGCCAACGTCTCTGTGTAAACAGAAAGAATATACCCATAATTTTGAAAACATGTGCGTTTGATGAGGTTGTTGCCATTTACTTCTTTCCCTGTACTATTTTCTAATACCTTCGCTAGTAATTTATTGTCTTTTGGCCATGTTTTCAAACGATATTACCTCCATGTTGCCGACCTTTATTTAGGCCGAAAATGCTTTGATTCTATTCTACACTGTATTCACTCATCTTTTGGCTGATTTATGTTTTAAACATCGAATCAGGGTTAAGACGACAAAAGAAGAAAAGAAATATAATTTTAGAAATGTATTTTGATTTTCTCTCGTTGTCAAATTTTTCTACCTTAATTATATACAGCTAAACTATAAATTTAAAAAAATAACTGATAATGGCAGTACTCCCAATGTAATTTAAATATTTTATAAAGTTATGTACCTATAAAATTTTATATATATATGTGTGTGTGTGTGTGTGTGTGTGTGTGTGTGTGTGTGTGTGTGTGTGTGTGTGTGTGTGTGTGTGTGTGTGTGTGTGTGTGGTTGTCTTTGTATAATACAAAAAATCAACAGAATATAAAACAAATGTTAAGTCATAAAGGCCCCCAAACATATAATCTTAAAAAGATCTCTTGGTTGGAGTGTCTAAAATAGCAGGTGTATGTTTGGCATCTGGTAGGATGCCCCATCCCTGGCTTAAACAAAATGATAAGAAAAATGAAACGAAGAGAGAATAAATCATGTCAACTTTCAAACAAGTCACGATATTCTAAAATGCCTGTCGTAACCCTCCCACCCCCTTTCCATTAAATGTGACCCAATTACTCACCCCCAAGCATGTGGTTCGCTAGTGGCCTTAAATACCATTGCACCAGCTTCTAATTAATATCCACCATACATTGTTAGTACTAATGCTTACCATCCAGTGTTTCTATTTGACCTTTAAATGAGAATGACTCCAGAACGGAGAGGAAACTGTTGTAATACATTTTGACTTTCACACAAAATCGATATAAAATCGAAAGATAAAAAAATATAATTAATCAGCAGCTCTCTGGTATCTTTAATAAGGGCTGTTTGAATGAAAACATGCTGCCTTAATACACATACACACACAATATATATATATATATATATATATATATATATATATATAACTATATATATAAGCATATATATATATATATTATTTTTTTAAATATAATTATCCACTGACACGTGTTTCGTCGTCCACGACTCATCAGAGTGGCTGAATCTAGCGAGATTCGAAAGTGGGTGAATCTAGACACGTGTCAGTGGATAATTATATTTTTTAAATAATATATATGCCGCTTTTCATTTAGGGGGTACCAGATTGGTCAAAGGGAAAAATCCCAACACGCATTTAGGTAAAAATGCACTTTCGTATAAATACTTGAATTCATTCAAGAAAGTATCGCTAACAAAAACACACACACACACACACACACACACACACACACATATATATATATATATATATATATATATATATATATATATATATCATTAGTTTTTCTATTATTCTCTGCTAAAAGTTGTTTTTTTACAAGGTGGTCACCACTTATCAAGGCCGGAAAGCCACTCGAGGATAAGGGTTATTGCGTGTACAGTACGTTCGTGTTGAGATTTGATAAAGTGTCTTACTTAAGGGGGCGGTTCATCAGGCATATATTTATGTTGGACTTGAAGACATCCAAATTTTAGTCAGGTGGAAAGCAGGAAAACGGAAGACAGTTCCACAGGCGTGCACTTCTAAGAAAGAAGCTTTGTCCATGGAATCTACGTTTTCGTTTTTGCACAGATAAAGAATGGGGAAAACTTTTGACGGTGGTTTCAGCTAGACGGGTGTTTTTCGTGAAAGATTGGCGAGGGGGGACCAGAGATTGGAGCTCAGATGAGCACTTACCATGGAAGTAACGATAAAACAAAAGCAGGCTCGCAAAGTTTTCATAGATGAGTAAGCCGATGTTCTATTTGTATCACCGTCAAGAGATACATAATTGCACCCGGTACAGAATGGCCTGTCACAAGGCTATAAAACATTTTTGCATTCCTTTGGCCAAATTGGACCACTGTGTGATTTATCTTCTAGGGTTTGTACCAGGATATTATAGTATTAGCTACATCGCCTGCTCTTGTAGTTCAATGGGAATAAATGAATAGAAAGATTAGATGAAAAGAAAGAAATCATAAATACACTAACAGAAAGAATAAATAGAGAAAATTGTTTAAGAATATTGATCGCAGAGAACGTCTGAAACCAGTTATCCAGCCAGCAGCATTAACTGTAGGTGGATTGAATCGGCTTTCACCGTTTAAGCATCTTTCTGGTTAACTTGAATTAAATTAAGAAAATTGTACGAATTCGCTTTTCTTCCATCTTGTATTCAACGTTCTCGCGAACTGCAGACACTTGTGCCTCCACGACGTAGACACCCTCGATAAACCCGATAGGCAGCTAAATCCCACCCCCACACAGTAGAGATCCCTAGATGTAAAAGATCTTTCTATTCCAGTAGTTTCTTCCCCAGAACCGCTAGACTCCGGAATTCCATTCCAGGTCCCTGCTTCCCCAACTGTACTGACATGCAGAAGTTCAAGTGTAACGTGAACCGACATCTTGCTGCCCAAATCCCAACATAGTACCCTAGTAGTTGTTGCCCCTGATAGTACACCCCCTACACCAAAGTCGCAATGTGCCTTGTTTGGGGTGAAAATGTATCCCCCCCAAAAAGACATGATTGTTTTAAAACGATTGCAATTTAAATAATTTAAGCGAAAAGCACTCTTTCAAATAATATATAAAGTAAAGTTATTACAGCGAAAACTTATTTGAAAATACATCATTTGAAATCAAAATTAAAAATTCCGCAAGAGGTTTCTTCTCGACTTGATAAAACGAAAAACAAACAAACAAACAAAAACAATGAAGGAACGTTTTGTCCGACCCAATACAATAGTTTCAACCGATTAAAGATGATAACATGTTTCTATATTAGTTGAAATTTTTCTATCTATATTCACAAACTACTAGGGTTTAGGAAATAAACTAATAGGAAATGGATTTGTGTAATCAATAGGGATGTGACAACAGCATATTCTTTTAATTTTTTGACTCTTGAGTGTGTATCTTTAAATATCTTATATGTTTTTATATAGACGGATGTGGTTCTCGATTGATTAAGTGTGTCTAACTGGGTCGGGTATATACCCGAGAGTCAAAAGAATGAAAAAAATATTCTGTTGTCACAGCCCTAGTAATCAAATATATTCAAAACCCCCATTATCCACGTGACTTATATGTGTGTTATAGTGTCTATCTCCCGAATAAGAATGTAATCTTCCGCTTACTATAAAAACCGAGAGAATATGCCTCGCAGTGTTATGCACATTTAGGTGTCGGACTGGCGTATAGCCACACTTATGTTGTATTTGTTTTTCTTCCAATGTATTTCTTTTTTACTAAATATTGAGTTGTGCAGTTCTTTCGAGCCCGTTACCAGTCCACAACCCTGGCGGAGAAGTATTTTGAAAGACTTCAAACTTATGTCTGCCACAACACCAGTAACGGAGGAGTATTCTTATTCAGGAAAGTGCATTCAACATTAAAAAGGTCGCGACAAAATGGTCGATTAAGATTATTAATGAATGAACTCTTATTCGAAAACCTTAATTAATGACGTTTTATTCTGAAAATTATATTAATTCAAAGCTCAAAATAGAAATAATAATTAAAATAATAGAGCTTAAAGCAGAAGTATTTCCTATTGATTTATAGGAAAACTCCGAATATGCCCCAATGCCGCAGTTTATTTTAATTTGTTCGTTTTCTGAAGTTCTCTCCCACCCTATTAGCAATGAATCATTGTTGGACCACAATTCAAAATTCAAAATTATAGAATAGAAAAAGTAAGAAACATATGAATAATTTCATCCCGGAAAACGCCAGTTCTTTCTGCTAGTATTTCCTATTTAATCGAATTCAATTAGAGGAAACTGTTTTTTATTCATTGTTTGAAATATTAAACAAGAATGAAAATAAAACCCGAAATTATGGACATGTTCATTACTAAAGCAAATGAAAATTAAATTTTCAACATAGACGCCTTATCAATATCGTATTTAATGAGAACATAGGGAGAGCAGATTAAAGAATACAAATGATTAATTTTTCAGTTAGTGGAAACTGACTTGTTATTGATAATATACTTACATTAGAAATATTACAGAATTCAGTATTGAGTGTTGAATTGTTTTCAAGGATAAAAAAAAAAATCATGAGTTTATCATAAACTCAATTATTCTAGTGTTCCTATTGATTTTCAAAATATTTGTCTGGTCAAAATTATTTACAGAAATACATTGGGTACTTAAGAGGCTACTTAAATGAAGGTCGCCAACATTTATTGACTCACTTTCACTCCAAAGAGAGCATATTGTCACAAGCGGCTTCTAATTGCGACGATGCCTGGGAAAGATTAAGATGTTGGTTTACATTACATTTGGACTTCTGCATATCAGTACAGTTTCGGAAGCAGGTGGAAGGAATGATATTCCAAAGTCTAGGTGTTGTAGGGAAGAAGTTATTAGAATAGAAAACTTTTTGACATTCAGGGACCTCAACAGTGAAGGGATGTGATTTTGTTGCTAAGCCAGTTTTTTCGAAAGGGTACAATTGCAATGAGTTCATCAGATCACATTTCATTAAAATACTTGTAAAATCACAGAGATACAACATTGAGGCGATGGGACAGGGGCTGGTGGTTAGTTGACAAAGAGGGACCTATCATATTAGAGACCCTTTTTTTTGTTTATATTAGAGACCCTTTTTTTTGGGCTACAATACTCCATGCATGGGGTAATGGTAGTTTTGTAAAGGTACCGGATACATCCAGAATGGAAAAAAAGATTTTGTGTAACGAACTGACACACTTAGTTTGTCAATCCGTGTCGTAAACGACTAAGTCACCGTCATTCATTAACAAGAATAAATGAAATTTACTGAAGTAAACTTGACTATCGCAGTGATTCCTTCAGAGTTTGACAAATAAATCCGTATATGTTGAAAATCTGGACGTTGTTCCTCCCACAATTTCTTTTACGTTTCAATGAAAAAATCCTGACTAGAAAAAAATATCTGGGAAACCACTGCCAATGATAGACTTGTCGCATTCATAGGATATGATGATCATCATCATTGTCATGCTGCAGTGAGGAGTATCACCCACTGAAAATTATCCTTTTTAGAACAGAGAGCACGAATTCTGTTCTTTTATAGCATTTTTTACAAGGGAGTCACCACTTATCAATAACGGCTACTGAGTGTACAGTGATCACCGAGATAGTAACGTTCCGATAGTTTGTGGTAGAAGTTGAGTAGAAATCGTTTATTTTAGGAAACATCTCACAAAAAAGTGTTTACATTGGACTTGAACTGTTCAATACCAATATTGTAGGTGGAATAACTTTACGCAAGTTCTGTTAGTTTATTATTTTTATTTGCTCTAATTAAATGAACATACCAGATATTAGTAGTTCACTGTTTAATCTCAGAAATATAGGCTAAAATATACCAACTCGCCTCGGGCGTTTATTACACATTGGCGTCAACAACACGTCACTCCAAAGAACGGATTCAAAGAACACAAATATAAAGCAATCTTTAGTAGGCTGGAAAGTCGAACAACCTTTTGGCTACCTCAGTATCTCATATAAAACTTTGGAATTGATCTTTTTATATGAGGAAAAAAAGAAGCAATAAATTTTATTTGAGCAATAAAAATATACAATACATATATTCTAAAATAAATGTTTGATCCACAAAGAAGGTAATATATCAGTTATAAAATATTATCGAATCGCACCCATAGTTTAGAATTTTTTTTTATATATATGTCTTTGACCCGACGGTAATTTATTAATCTTGAACACAATTTTAGATTAGCATAATATGAACTACAACATCAACACTTCAGTTGTTTCTGTCTAATCGATTTTCGTCAATCATTTTGTAACCTCTGTCTTTATCTCTTTTTTTTTTTTTTTTTTTGCTCTTGTTATAAGTTAGTCTTAATAACTTTGGCAGAATTCCTAATATTTATCTATTATCTATAATATAAATCTCACCTGTCTGTTTAAATATATGTATGTATGTATTATGTATGCATGTATGTATGTATGTATGTATGTATGTACGGCACAATATATAATGTGTGTATGTATGTATTATGTACGCAATAAGATATTTAATTATAAGAAAACGGTAGAACATATAAATATAAATGATAATAATATAAATATTCCAGAATGAGAATGTAGTTCGTCTCCTTTCTGTAATAATGAGATAAAACATGTAATTACAGGAGATTTAAAGATAATAAATAATTCTAAATTAAGAAAACTACTTAGTAAGGGTCCGAATTATAGAGAGACTAAATGCCTAAATTACACTAAATGCGTTAAAGAAATAACTAAAGCACTAGAAGGTTTTATTATGTCTATGGTAAAGAAATATAAGTTAGCACCATCTACGTTTGATGCATGGAAAAATAGTATACTTGAATGCATAAATAAAAAGATTAAACATAGAAAAAAATTTAAACATCCTAGAAAAACCAATCCTCTTTTAAAAAATTCAAAAATACTGGAGGAACTTAAAATACTTCAAGAAAAGTGTGTAATAGTTCCGATTGATAAAGCGGCAAACAATATAGCTTTTATATGTAAAAAATATTATATACAACGTTTATTGATAGAAGTAGGTCTTATAGGAAACGTTTCGGATACTTATAAAGTAAGTAATAGTAATTTAGATAGCATTATTTTGAGTAATAGTATTATTAGTGAAAATGTAGAATTAAAGTTAGAAGATAAACACTAAAATCTTCCATGTATGTATTGGATACCTAAAATGTATAAAAATCCAGTTAGTTCTAGAAATATTGTAGGTTCAAAGACGTGCATCACTAAACCTTTAAGTAAAGCTATATCTAAAATATTTAAATTAATTATAAATCAAATAAATAATTTTCACCTGAAAAGAAAATTCTATAGTAATATAAATTTATTTTGGATAGTAAATAATTCCCAACCAGTGAAAGAAAAATTAGATAAAATAAATTCCAGAATAAAAGCAAAATCTATAGCTACTTATGATTTTAGTACACTATATACTAAAATTCCGCACGAAAAACTTATAAAAGAATTAAATGATACTGTAGATTTAGCTTTTGAAGGTGGAACAGGTAAATATATAGACTTTTCAAACTCTAAAGGTTTCTGGTGTAAAAATAAAAATATCAAAATGAGTGTTTCTAAATGTATTTTAAAAATACTTGTAAGTCATCTTATTAAAGAATGCTATTTTCAAATAGGAAATAAAATATTACTCCAAACGATAGGTATCCCAATGGGATTGGATCCTGCACCATTTTGGGCAAATTTGTATTTACATAGACTCGAGTATATATATATATATATATATATATATATATATATATATATATATATATATATATATATGTCATCACTATTAACAAATGATATATCTAAAACATATAGCTTCCATGGGTGTAGGAGATTTATAGATGACCTTATATGTATAAACGATAATGATGAATTCGAAAAAAATAAACATCTTATATATCCAAACGAATTAAAATTGAATTGTGAACATAGAGGACAACAGGCTACATTTCTGGTTTTAGATATAAAAATTGAGGATGGGATTTTTCTTTATAAAATATTTGATAAAAGAAACACTTTCCCCTTTAAAATAATACGTATGCCACATAAAGATAGTACCTGCCATGTTTTTATGTTTTATGGAACCATTATGTCAAAGTTTTTTAGAATAGCTCGCATTACTTTAAAATAACAGATTTTATACCACCAGTTTCTAACTTAGTAATAAGGATGATAAAACAAGGTGGGGATAAAAATAAAATATTTAACCAGTTAAATAAAGCATTTGTTCGTTATCCTGATGCTTTTGAATCGTTTAAGATTAACCAGACTATATTAATAAAGGAAATCCAAAACTATATTAGCAATGTATAAAATGTATTTATTATTACATATACTTCAACTTTAATAAAGAAAAGAATTTCAAACCACACTTCTTCTTTCAATAACCAAAATTCAAATAATAACCAGGGAACTTCTCTAACTACACTGGTTAAAAAGCTTAACTCTACCAATACCCACTTTTCAATTAAATAGACCATCCTAAAAAAAGTTAAGTCTTATACTCCAGGATCTAAGTCTGTGTACATCTTAAGCTATAACTATTATAACCTCCCCTCAAAGTAGTAATATAATAAACTCTAAAAACGAACTGATCTCTCATTGTAAACATATGTCCAAGTTTAAATATGGTAAATTTGAAATCACATAGCTATTAATTTAACCCTTCAAATATATATCTTTTCCCATAATTTTTTTTAAAATAATCTTACCTTCTAAGCTTTTTATATTTTTAATTTTATTTGTTTTTCTTTATTTCTTTGGCCGGTTTTCCATCTGCTGTCTCCGTTTTATGGTATAAGGATACCGATTAATTAAATATATACATCAACCTACTCATTTTTATTCTATGTAGTTGTTTACTCATATTTAACTATATGCATTTACATACACATTTATTTGCCTTATTCCGGAGTTTGCAGATACCGGCCTCTCCACTTATTTTGTATGTAAGTATGTATGTTTTTTGTTTAACTTGTATATGTTTTTGCATATGTGTATATGTTTATGCATGCGTGTGTGTTTGTATATATATATATGTGTGTGTGTTATTGTATATGTATTCATATATGTGTATATATATTTATATGCGTGTTTGTATGCATATACATGTATGTGTGCATTTGTGTGTCTGTATGTATGTATATGTGTATGTATGTGTGTGACTGTATATATATAATTTTCTATTTATTTATTTATTTTTATTTTTTATTTTATTTTATTTATTTTTATATATATATATATATGTATGTGGTTGTTTGTGTATATATATGTATATATATATATATATGTATATATGTATGTATATTTATAACAGACGCCCCATTTCTTGAACTTGGCCATTTGTTTGTTCTTCTGATCAGTTTTCTTAATTTAATTCTGATTTTCACGTGCATATCTAAGCTGACCTAATTATTAACGCTAACTTTTGCGCTTTTTGTCTGGGTCAGTTTGACCTTGTTTTCAAATTTAAATTGTCACCGTTTTTCGGTTTTTTTTAAGCCTTAATTTTTTTGATTCATCCAGCCTAACAGACGTGTTTCAAATATTATCTCTAGTACTTTTCTTTTAATGATTTGGAATTCATTCCATTTGCGCTTTTTTCCAAGGAACTTTGCCTTTTTAATGATTTTGGACCATTTGGAATTTACCCCGTGGATTGAAATTTTAAATTCGACCGTTTTGGATTTTACCTTTTTTGGATCTTTACCCTCCACCGGACTATCTATTCATGTGAAATCTCTTTATTATTTTTCTTTTGCCTCCTGTTCCCCTTACCTCACCCTTTTTTTTAACCAAGTAAGATCTTTGACTTACTTGTAGTTTCATTAAATACTTTTATATGCAAAATCCGATCCTGCATTTTGCTAATTCCTGCCCTCTGATGAGAAGGAGAGTATTTCTCCGAAACTTCGCGGATTAAGGACTATCCACTTATCTTGTGCTTCCTTTTTTAAAATTAAATATGTTTTTAACTCTTTTTCAAGATGTCTTTTAACATATTTTATTAATCATTTGTTCATATATATATATATATATATATATATATATATATATATATATATATATATATATATATATATATATATATATATATATGAGAAAGTTGTATTTTTTAAATAAATAGAAAAAAGGATATTTTTTCTTTTTTGGTCTTCGGGCAAAAATCTTTTTTTCTGTTATCAAAGTGTAGTATCTGTTTTGCAATAAAATACTATGTTGGGGCAACCTCACATATAAACCATTGCTCTTGAGCAATCAGTTTTGGTCAATATAGGGGAAACCCTTCATACTAACTCTCCACATTAAAAAACGGCCTTGTGCCTAATTTGCTCAATGGGGAAGCAAATAAATCACTAATCACGGTTAAATAGCGTCTTCGAATCGAAGTTAGATTTTACTTAGAAAATCAGCCATGTTTTTATTGATGTATATAATAGCTTTATTGATTTATTATTCTTTAAACAGTAATCTACGTATTTCCATGTCTCAAGGTAACTACCTCTCTTCAGCGTAGCTTTCCGGTGTCTTGGAATCGAACCCCGGACCATGTGTATCACAGTTCGGCGCGTTAACCGTTACCCCATGAACTTTATATATATATATATATATATATATATATATATATATATATATATACATATATATATATATATATATATATATATATAAGAGAGAGAGAGTGATGAATAGATAGATATAGATTAAACTACTCTAGTTTAGGCACTTTCTCAGTGTACCAGAAAGAAGCTTCACAACCCTTTTTTCAGTGACTTAGTCTACAATGCATTGTACTCTACATTGCACTGACGAGCAGCTACTATTGATTTAAAAATTATTTTGTATTCTAGCAGGACTTGTGTACTAGCGTTGCTCGGTGGAAATATAATAAAAAGCCAGAAGAGATACGGTCAACCTCTTCCAAAAACGAAACAACCTGATTATCTAGTGCACTACGTATTTGAATCGGACTGCTCATTTTTTGAACTGATAACGAAAAAGCGAATGGCAAATGTATCTATCGGTTAAGCAAATACGGACGGAGAAGTAATATTTGCGAATATAATTGGATATTTCACGGTTATGGATGGAAGAGTGTGGGGAGAAAATAATTAGGGAGCAAAAACCGTGCTACCTCTGGTAACATAACGTAGGTTGGATTATGACGCTCCTAGGAAATAATATAATATTTTATTTTAACAGATAAATGCGACTATAAATATAAGCAGAACCTACATAAGATATTGACTATTAGGCTGATACTATATTAGGCGTCTGCGTTTGCCAGGCAATACTGTGTTTTTTTCTGTAGGGGAATAATTGTTCCTATTTTATTATATAGAGAGAGGATTGCGTGAATTAATGTTTAAATACAAGAGTAAAGTATCATGGTTCAATTGTGCTATCGACAGAGACATTCATTCTGTTTTATCAAAAGATCTAATATTTATTTTATACGCTCGGTAATTCTGCTTGTTATGATAAACTTCTTGATGCTAGGCTCTAACAGTTTAATGTAAATTCGACTGTCTCTTTTATTAATCAATTTTTTCGATACTAAGACTATCTAAGAAACTTCCCAGCCATATTGATTACATTTGTATGAAATTTCAAAGTAATCAGCGTAGCCATTTCAAAGTTCATATGCATCTTAATCACATACACACACAGGAACACACACAAACACAAATGCACACACACACACAAAATGATTTATCTATATGTGCATATATAAGTATACATCTGTTGTGGGGGAATCACCCTCCAAATGAACTGTTCTATCCCTTCTAAAAACCATAGACCTTTTGATCCCAGGTGTGGATTAAACTCCAGAGCGACCGTCGCCTGCTCGGTGACGTTTACTACTCTTTTCAGTTGTAACCTTTTTACGTTGTTGTTCCAGTAATACATTGTTTAACCTCTATTCCGTTGTTCCATTTTCTTTGTGGCTTATTGTAAGCCATACCACTGCGGACATTGGATTCGAAGAACGTACTCACGTTTAAAAACAGTGTGCTAAAAACTAAACACTGACGACATTGGATTCAAGGGGCATACTAAAATATAAACCAGTAACGACATTGAAAAATACTCGCGTTGAAATAGTATTCTAAAAATACTAACGGCGTCGGACTCAAATGTTATCAAGCCTAAATAAGTGTCTAACATAACACTTTCAACTGAAAGGTTCACGGTAACTAAAAAAAACGCAGATCATTACGAAAGAAAAGAGTTAAAAAGAAAAAAGTTCGTCACGACTTTCAAAGATAGCGCTGTACTTTTGCAAAAGCACAAAGGTTCGTCGGGACTTAGAAAGGTAAATTTTTATACTTTTGGAAAAAGAATTCGTCACTTGTGATTTTCGCTGCTAAAATCGGGCGTTATTTTTTTTCTCTGGAGAAAAAGATACAGTTGATTTTTTTTCTTTAGACAATGAACTTTTTATATATTTGTTTTTTCTGTTCGTTTTATTGCTGGAGGAAGAAATAAGAAGGAATAAAACGATTTTTAAAATTCAGCGAACGTTTTGAAATTGCTAATGCTGACAAAGCAAAATAGACGAATTGAAAGCAGCGTTTGAACATTTGACCAAGTTGCATATCGATGTCGCAAAGCGTCAGTCACAATCCGAAAAACACTGGACTGAACGACAAATACGATTCGAGGAACAGCAAAAGAAATTGCAAAAACAGCGGAATGTCAAATACGAACCGAGGAACAGCAAAAGGAAGTTCAAAAACAGTAAGCCAAACATCAATTAGAAGTTCAAAAACAGTTAGCCAAACATCAATTACGTACAAAGGAATTGCTTACAGAAAGTTTTAAGAATAATGCAAACGCCGAAAGCAATTCAGCATTTTCTCATAATAGACAATTTTAAATACGAGGAAGAGTAAAAATCATTCGCAGCGTATTTTCGGCATTATGAAGATTTTTTTTAATATTGCAGCAACTGGTCTTAGCAAAAGAAAACCAGACTTCTACTACGAAAATTGAAAACGGCTGAGCATGATAAATTCGTGGATTACATATTGCCTCGGAAAACAGCAGATTTATCATTCAATGAGACGGTAAATTTGTTACCAGAACTTTTCTCACTGAAAACGTCTCTTTTCCATAAGCGTTGGAGATGTTTGAATGTGGTAAAAGACGATAATGACGATTTTGCCACCTACGGAGCTGTAGTGAACAAACACTGTGATGACTTTAAGTTGTCTGAACTAACAGCAGACAATTTTAGATGTCTTGTGTTTACGCAAGGGTTAACATCGGGAAAGGATGCGGAAATCAGGCGCAGAGTCCTTACAAAATAAGAAAATGAACCGGACTTAACTCTTCAAAAATTGATTGAGGATTGTCAAAAAGTAGAAATTATGAAAAAAAAAAAGATGAAAGAAATATCGAAGCAGGCATCGCGAATATAAAAAAAGTAACTAAGAAAAAAAAACGCCGAAATGGCACACAGACACTAACCACCGAAACCCAGAAAAACTAATATGCGGGACCTGTGGAGAATTTTTACTAACTTATAGTAATTGACTCTTACTCTAAATTTCCAGAGGTACTAAGATGCAAAAAACAGCCACGGCAACAAGGACAATTTTTTTATTGGAACTGTTTGCTCGGTTTGGGGTTGTAGACTGTTTGGTTAGCGACAACGCTACACAGTTCACCTCGACAGAGTTCAGAGAATTCTGCGAAACGTATCAAGTCAAGCATATTACGACACCCTAGTACCACGCCAGAAGCAACGGGCAGGCTGAACGCTTCGTCGATACGCTTAAAAAGGCATTAAAAAAGGCGTCCGGTACATTGACAGAAAAGGCCCTTCAGCAATTTCTGTAGGTTTACAGAATCTCAAGAAATCCGAACAAACCAGATGCGGGATCCCCAGCAGAAATCATGTTTGGACGGACGATAAAGCCCGTATTTGATAAACTGCTACCAAACACATAATACACAACAGAACCTCTACAATGCCAACGAAATGGTTTAACAGCGGAGATAATGTGTATTTTAGACATTTTAAAAATAACGTTTCTTTTTGGGAACAGGGCACGATCTTACGAAAAATCGGCCATGTTACATACATCACTCAGGGCCAAAGTTCCAACATAAGAGGCACCTGAACCAAATCAGGAAACGCTTCTACAAGGATCAAGAAGAACCACCGCAGGACGGCAGTGAGGCGATTGAAACTGTGTATGACTGTTTTGACATAAACCTTCCAAAAGGGATGCCAGAACCGAGACGCTCCGGCAGAAAAAGGAAGCACACAGACCTCTTGGTAATCTGCCCCAAAAATAAGGAATACTGCTTTTCATAACCGTGTAAATCAGCTTTGGAGGGGGTGTTGTGAGGGAATCGCCCTCCAAATGGATTTTTCTATCCATTATATGAACCATAGATATTTTGATCCCAGGTGTGGATTAAACACCAGAGCGACCTCGCCTGCTCGATGACTCATTTCAGTTTGAATCTTTTTACGTTGTTGTTCCAGTAGTACATTGTTTAAACTCTATTCCGTTGTTCTCTTTCCTTTGTGGCTTATTGCAAGCCATAGCAACATATTTATATTATTATGCCTTAAAGTATGTAAGACACACATACAATATATATATATATATGTATATATATATATATATAAACAGATGATGTATTTATAAATTAGAAAGTACATATTCTAGAGAAGTATCATGCTTTATTTGATGCAGAATAACATTGTTGATTACAATTCGTGTTTTTCTTCTATTTTGAATGGAGTTTGAACTGTCAATGAAACCATGTTACGTGACTGACATCTGTAACATATTGCTTTTGTAATAATATGATTTTAGCTCTTATACTTGCAACCGAGCAGGATTGATTTTCTAAACACATTCCAAAGCCATATATATATATATATATATATATATATATATATATATATATATATATACTAGCAAAAGTACCCGTCGTTGACTGGGTTCAAAAACAGCCTACAGAAAACGGAATCTGATTTATGAAAGTTTGATAGGTTATGAAAAGGAAGGGTTGTAAAGAGATAGTTTCGAATTCGGGGATAGCAAAACCAAAGCAAAATATGATGAAAGTAAAAATAAAATACATAAATCCCATAATTTATTATACCATACCTGTTCACACTGAAAACTCTTATCACAATATTCTGTGGATCTATATTAAAAAAACCTTGTTAAACTTTGTGACATATTTCCATTCTATTGAGGTCAGGCGCGAACGAACCCCTCATAATTTTATTATACCATATTTCTTCAAACGGAAACATAACTATCAAAGTATACTTACGCAGATAGATATGAAAAGTCTTTATTAAAGTTTGTGCCTATTTCCATTCTATGGAGGACAGGCGGGAACGCAGACCCCATAATTTTATCATACCATCCCTTTTTAAATAAGGTCAAAACATACTTATCAAAGTATTATTATGTACATCTCTATCAAAAACACTAGTAAACGTATTTTTATAATTTTTAATTTTTTTTATTTCTATACTTTGTGGACCAGGCGCGAACGCAGCCCCACAATTTTAATAAACCACTGTTCTGCAAGATCAAACGTACCCATTCCTGTGTCTTGATACATCTTCTATCATTATATGTGATCAGTTTTTTAAAATAGTCAACCATATAGGAGCCTATTCGTGACCAGACTCATACAGAGACTCACTCACAGACACACACACACACATTCAGCTTTATATTATAGAAAGATATATATATATATATATATATATATATATATATATATATATATATGTGTGTGTGTGTGTGTGTGTGTGTGTGTGTGTGTGTGTATGATATGCGTATCTATGTGAGTATTAAAACGGTCGCAAACATTAAAAAAATATATATTTAAAAGCCGTGTATTGTCGTATGCAGAACTCCATATCTGGTGAAAAAATGCGTAGGCATTTTCGTATTAATGAGCAAGTGCTTATTATTTAGGCAGTTGTCATAGCAATATGGGCAGATAATATAATTGGACTATAAGTGTGTTTGTATGTTTTGATAAAATGTCCAAAGTATTTATCAGAAAATATGATTTGCCTTTGTTAAAATGCTATGCGGAATTCTTCTGATAAGTGATCATTATTTCCTACTGAAAATATCAATCTGAACAAAAAATAATATATATATATATATATATATATATATATATATATATATATACATATGTATATGCATATATCGAATTTACTAAAAGTAGAATTGACAATGGATTTTATAAAGATATGTCCATTTAATCAGTCCCCTTTGTATTAATGTAACTATTTCAAACTGGCGAATCACACGGGACGCATTGTGTATAAAAGATAGAGTAGAGAAGATGCTACATCACATAATGTGAATGCGACATCTACCGTGGGATTCATCAGAAACGAAATAAATCAATAAATTTATAGATGATTTTTTTTGGGGGGGGGGTTGTATCGAATTCTATGTCTTGGAATAAATAGTCCCCCTCTATCCCCAACTAAATGTTTGTGTACCCCTATTGATTAATGAACCCTATTTACCAAGATATAGTTTTTGTAACTTCATTATCCACTCTTATTGTTTTCTTGAATATATATATATATATATATATATATATATATATATATATATATTATTGGGAGTAGTGTTTATTTATTTAAACAAAAACAAAAAATCACAATGTGTCCACCAAAGTGTGCTCAATGTTTAGACAGAGCAATATATATCTTAGCCTTATGATGTGATTGGCCACTGAAACATATTTGCATAAGTGTAGCCACTAGTTTTCATATTCAACACACACACACACACACACACACACACACACACACACATATATATATATATATATATATATATATATATATATATATTAGTGATGGGACGATTCCAATATTTTCCCGATTCCGATACAATTACCGATTCTTTGCTAAGTTCTTGATCCCGATACAATTACCGATTCCGATTCTTTATAAATCTGTAATTATTTAACTATAAGATTGTTATTTTCCGCGATTTTCGTAAAAAACATGTGTTAAATATACAAAATACATTTGCAGACGAGAATCTATCGGTTTTAGCTTTTCTGTTATTTAAAAATCAATAAATATTAATCAATAATATAGGAAATGAAATGCGGTTAGCAAAATGTTCAGATGTTAATAGACACTTATTTTGCTTTTCAGCACAAATATTGAATATTCCGCGTACTCCTTCCGATAATGGACTGCCCAGGTTGTATCAAATTCCCTTTTCCTTCAATTATTTGCATATAATTATCATTCACCACTAAAAAAAACTATTTTCAATACTTGTGCTTAAAAGCAAAATAAGTGTCTATTCACAGCTGAACATTTTTCTAACCGCATTTCATTTCCTCTGATGATATGAACCATTATTGAAAATCCATGGATTAAGGAAATCAACTTAACTCTCTTCTATGTATTCCTTTTTCAAACAATAAATTCTTAATTCGAATATGTGTGTCTATATGTTTTTTTTTGTTTTTTTTTCAGAATTTAAATATAACGACTAAACTTATATATTGCTCTATTCTTAAATATCGAGTTTCTCCTTTTTGGCTAGGATCGCCCTAAAAATATTACTTCAAGTAATATCCATCAGTGTCTTATCTCGATTATATATATATATATATATATATATATATATAAATATATATATATATATATAATTATTTTTTACTATAATAATTAAGTACCTACAGACACTAGTGCTACATCCTTTCGGGAACCTTCAGTGCAGGGTGTCACGATTAACACCAGTCGAACGATTCGAACCTCGCAACACGAGGCATCTCTGGCTCGATTAGCGAAGACCGTATCAATTCAGCTATCATTAACCGCGTGAAATAACGTTGAATTTTAACATTTTAAGTTTAAATGTTCATTTATGTCAGTCAGACAGTGATCTAATCGTTATACGATGATCTATGCATAACAGCTAAATTGACCGACTTTAATTCAACTTAAAGTGATCAACGATAAGAAACGAATCTCTTAAAGGGGCTGTCATAATTATTTGTGTACTAAAACAATTAAATACCTACAGACATTAGTGTATATATATATATATATATATATATATATATATATATATATATCAGTAATGAAAAACCGGACTAGAGCGCTCAATGTGTAGCCAGAGCAGTATATAAGAAATTTATTGCTGTGAGTCCAGAATGAATTTACATATTGTTTCCGCTAGGGGGAATTCTCAAAAGAAGAGGAAATATCCGACTAGCTTCGCCAGAATTCATCTATGATTAAATACCTACAGACACTAGTGCATACATACATACACACACACACACACACATACACACACATATATATATATATATAACTACTTAATTTACTCACATAAAATGAATATACATATATATGTATAGATTTATGCGTAAACTTTAAGTATTTACTTCAAAAGTGCTCAATACGTAGGTAGAGCTACTTAGTAAGTTATAAAACTTACTATATATATATATGTATATGTATATATATATATATATATATATATATATATGTATGTATATATAAGCAGATAGGAAAGGAACAAAACAAGTTATGTATCCATCAACCTTCCCCATGTATTGTAAGACATCTTGCGGGTGAATGAAATTAAGAACATTAAATACCAGTGCAATATTTGAAAACAGATTGTTTATAATTAAATATATGTTCCAGTAATCATCTCAGTTTAAACTTATACTTGTGGCACAAGGAATATGTTCCCCTTTTTAGAAGCTTTGGCTTTTACATTAAAAATCGTGGCCACAAATACTTTTGTACTTGCGGGGACGAAAAACACATACATCTCAGTGAGTGCACATTTTTAAAGATTAAAATTCCCCACAAACAACGATTAACAGCTATTTGTGCAATTATGTGCACAGTGAACGGACAGCCTTGCATGCTTACGTCTGAAATTGAAAAACAAAACATGTGTGTTATTTTAACGTATATTTCTCTTTCCTGCAACCTCTCTCCCACAGGAGAGACGTTGCGAGCATGTCTTTGTTTTATCGTTACTACCATGGCAGGTGGTCATCTGAACTCCAATCTCTGGCCCCCTCGCAAATCTTACACGATAAACACCCGCCTAGCTGAAACCACTGTCAAAAATTTTCCCCACTCCTTATCTGTGCCAAAATCAAAACGTAGATTCCATGAACAAAGCTTCTTTCTTAGAAGTGCACGCTTGTGGAACTCTGTTCCGGTTGCCTGTTTCTCACCTGAATACAACTTGTATGTCTTCAAGCCCAATGTAAACAAATTCCTGATGAACCGCCCCCCTAAGTAAGACACTCTATCAAATCTCCAACACTAACGTACTGTACCCACAATAACCCTTATCCCCGCATGGCTTCCGGGCCTTGATAACTGGTGACTACCTTGTAAAAAAAAATATTAGACTCAATACTTCACTCCTTAATAAATATACTCACTAAAAACCCGACACACATCTAATTAATAACCATACTAACCAAAAACACACATATAATTAATAACCATACTAACCAAAAGCACACATCTAATTAATACCCATACTAACCAAAAACACACATCTAATTAATAACCATACTAACCAAAAACACACATCTAATTAATTACCATACTAACCAAAAACACACATCTAATTAATTACCATACTAACCAAAAACACACATCGAAGAATAGTGTAGCATAAAACCTGAGCTAAATTAAAGAATAACCCATTTTCTCGTTACTTTTCCTTGCGGTTATCTTCATTCGCATTACCACACAAGGAAAATGCCTTGGCGTCAATAAATTAAAGAGACAACGTCAGGTTATTTTGTTTTGTTTTTCGAAGGAAATCCGTCTTTTACTGCTAAACCCAGGATAAAATCTCCTATTATACACAACGTCGATTTGTGTATTTGTACGTCAATTTTGATTTGCCATTTGTTTGAAAAGAATTAAATATATAACGGGATACTGATTGACTTCGACAGCTGAACAAACAGTGGAATGTGCAAATTTTGACTTATTCTATAATGTATACATGATTTGTTGATTAGAAATAAATTTGAATAACTTATACACATTGTAACGTCGCTTTTTTCTAATATCGTTCCAATATAAACGAGATGCTAAGATGTATACATTGGTATTTTGTAATTTTGTTATGTACGCTATCGCTATGATACAGAGGGGATATGTGATAATGGTTGAACTTTATTTTAAGCAACTAATATATACGTATATATATATGTGTGTGTGTGTGTGTGTGTGTGTGTGTGTGTGTGAGTGTAGGTCATCATATAATGAGTACATCACTCTGACAGACGTTAAAACATTTAAAAATAAATGTTTAGATTTGAACAATATTTCACGCGGTTAACGGTGGCCGAATGGATCTGGTCATTGCTAATGGAGTCAGAGATGTCTTCGTTGCCGGATTCGAATCTGTGCAGTGATGATTCCCGAAAGTAGTGTCTGTATGTACTTAGTAATTATTATATCAAATAAGTATGTATATATATATATATATATATATATATATATATATATATAATTTCATTGACAAGTGCTCTAAGCTCCAATCTCTGGCCCCCCACCAATCTTCTAGCTGAAACCACTATCGATAATTTCCCCCCACTCTTTATCGGTGCCTAAATAAAAACGTAGATTCCATGAACAAAGCTTCTTTCTTAGAAGTGCACGCCTGTGGAACTCTCTTCCGTTTGCCTGGTTCCCACCTGACTACAGCTTAGATGTCTTCAAGCCCAGCATAACCAAATTCCTGATGAACCGCCCCCTTAAGTAAGACACTATATCAAAACTCCAATACTGACGATTACTACAATACTATCCCATTAATTACTCTACACGGGCCTTGATAAGTGGTGACCTCAATGCAAAAAAGAATGTATACATACATATATATATATATATATATATATATATATATATATATATATATGTATACATTCTTTTTTGCATTGAGGTCACCACTTATAATTGATAAGTGGTGACCTCAATGCAAAAAAGAATGTATACATATATATATATATATATGTATACATTCTTTTTTGCATTGAGGTCACCACTTATCAAGGCCCGGAAACCACGAGGATAAGGGTTATTGCGTGTAGAGTAATTAATGGGATAGTATTGTAGTAATCGTTAGTGGTGGTGACCTCAATGCAAAAAAAGAATGTATATATATATATATATATATATATATATATATATATATATATGCGTGTGTGTGTAAAAATTATATAATAACTATACATTACATATTTAAGAGACCTACCATAATTTCATTGATTTCGTTTTGAACGCCATTCTTCGATTTATTCTGCTGATGATTTGTTTGGATTTTTTGAAAATCCTTTTAAAAAGTAGATACATTGCAGATGAATTGTATTTTAGCTCTCACATTTGCGATCGAACAACTTATTAGTTTCTCTTCCGCACATCCAGATCGTTATGAATAAATAAATAAATAATTATTGAGTAAGAAAGAGAGAGAGAAAATGAAAGAGAGGGAAAAAGGAGAGAACTTAAGAGATGACTATTCATGTCATTAAAATTTAAGCACATCACTATAATCAAAAACGTAATATACTATTAAATAGAAATAAAAAAGGTAATCCAAAAACAATTTTTTTAAAACCAATTTCAAACGACACATTTTGATAATGATAAAAACATCAATTAAACAATACTCCATATATGGACGAATGGTGGCTTTGTAGAGGTGCAGAGTACTTTCCGGCGTAAGTAACTTTCTAGTACGATAGAGAGAGCTTACCTTCTTTGCAGCAGCCTTAGCAATGATCTCAATGTATCTATTCTAACTCATGTTTCCTGTAAACGTTAAGCCAATGAGCTTGAAAGAAGTGTTCTCAGGTAAAATATCTCTAGCCATAGCTATTGGTGGTTGGGAAGGTTTCATGAAATTATTAAAAGAAAACAAGCTAGTCTTGACAGCGTTGAACGTTACCATCCATTTATGACCCCATTCCACTATAGACGTCCTCTAGGATGTCCGCAATTTCCTTAGGTATGTGCTCATTAGTTTTCTCCACGTGCCTGCTATAGAGCGTAGTGCCGTCGACAAATATACCCATCTCAGAGACAATTTTATCAGATAAGTAATTTATGAATATCAGAAATAATAAAGGACCAAGGATAGATCCCTGAGGTACATCCGCATTTATATCAAATTTTTTGGACGTACGCCCATCGAGCACAACCTGGATTCTTCTCTCATTTAAGAAGGATCTAATTATGCTAAGCAATCGTCCAGTAATACCATAGAATATTATTTTCATGAGTAGACCATCGTGCCATACCCTGTCAAAAGCCTTAGATATATCTAGAGCTACTGCCCTCCCCCCTTGCCTTGTCCAGTGCTTAGTATATACGTTCAGAGATTAAAGTTAAAATATATGCAGTAGAACGGGCTTGCCTACATCCATATTGGTGGACTGACAGAAGTTTATCAGTGTAAGGCTGTGGATTAGAGCTTGATTAATTAAGGACTCAAATATGTTAGCGAAAAAAGGGAGGAGGCAAATGTGGCGATAATTTAATTGGTCAGTTCTTTCGCCAGAGTTTTTTTGTAAACTGGTACCACAGAAACAGTTTTTTAGCAGCCAGGAAAGCAAGATCCGTTAAGGCATTTATTAAAGAGTTTAGAGAGAACAGGAGCGACCCCAACAGAGCATTTTTTTAATAGCACAGTTGGGATGAGGTCAGGTCCACATGCTTTTGACGTGTCAAGGTTTTTGTAATATAATGTACTTGGGAGGGCGTTATCTTTAGATCATCTAACGTGGTTTCTACTCGCAGAGGAAAATCAGGAGGGAATTGCTTGCTGGGTTTGAGGTAGAGTTTGAGGCAAACTGACGGGCAAGCATGTTAGCTTTCTCAGTTTCTGTGCAAACAACCTCGTTATTGGTTAATAGTGGGGGTAATACCGATTGCCCATTATTTACTACACTGTTGTAGATTTTCCAGAAATCACGAGTTCCCAATGTGTGTGTTTCGAAATGCGTTTAGGTGTTAGTTTTCATGTAAAAATGAACACCAGCACTTTCCCATCTAAGTGAAAGAAGTGTAGTTTGCTAGTTAATATAGACCACTTATAGTCTGGGCGCAAACTGTGGCTAATAGGTATCTATTCTATTGGGTATATATATATATATATATATATATATATATATATATATATATATATTTATATGTGTGTGTGTGTGTTAAACATTAGTTTAACACACAGACACACACACAGCATGTCTTAGCAATACAATTTTATTGATGTTTAGTATTTACCGATTTTTAGGACCGAAAGCTAAAGAAAAAAAACACACACACACACAAAAAAAAATAATACAAAAAAAATATGTGATTTTACATGAGCTTGGGGAGAAGAGCAATTGTTTTTTTTGTTTTTTGTTTGTTTTTTCGCCCATTTGGAATAGGAGAGATGATATATTTACAAGACTACAACATTAATATACAATATGGATATACAGGGATTAGAAGAGGTTTTCGAGGTATAAGGGATTGTTAGGTTTTCATGCATAACAGACACAGGAAGGGGTCTTGAAGGCAAGTATTATCCCTTTCAAGCAGACATTTAGAAATAACATTTGAGCCAGTTATTTTAGTAGAATATCTCAGTAACAATAAAAATGTGACCAGTATAGACCTTATATTTAAACATTACACTTAGTCATAGAATGATATTTATGATTTCCAAACAGAGGAAAGCAGTATAAGTAAATAAAAGCAGGAAAATAGGTTTGGTAAATTAGCAATGGCTTTGTATTTTATATCAATAATCGCTTCCTAAACAGTTGTAATTTAAAGATGTTTGTTGGCCACGGAAGTTTCAATTACGCGTTGTATTCAGTCAGGTTTCATTTTTTTCAGTCTGTCGTCAACACTGAGGAGTCTTTAATACTTATGGAAATTTGTATTTTAGTTAGTTTTGTATCTAAGAGAATG
This sequence comes from Euprymna scolopes, assembly GCF_053919585.1. NCBI lineage: Eukaryota > Metazoa > Mollusca > Cephalopoda > Sepiida > Sepiolidae > Euprymna > Euprymna scolopes. The sequence goes on along the minus strand of NC_136500.1, from coordinate 142,486,332 downwards.
CAAATTGAAAAATTAGATTAAGTGGATTAGTATCATTTTAAAAATAGTCTACAGGGTGGTCAAAAAGTCAGGTAACATTTTACAGAAAAACGATATTAGCAATACACGTATATTTAAGTACCATACATTGAAATATAAAATGAAACAAACATGAAATATGTTTATTTTGTTAATTGTCGTTCATTTCTCTCTATCAATCGCTGAAAGCGATTAACCACTGATTGTGTAACACGTGTAATCATGTCAGCTGATATCCGCGCAATCTCCTCTTCAATAAATAACTTGAAAGACGCTATTTTATCAGGCTTCTTGCCATAAACGCTATCCTTTACATAGCCCCAAAGCCAGAAATCAGGAGGGGTAGTTTATATATTACACTCAAATATTTAAACAAATAATATTAAACGAATAGAGATTATAATGGATCATATTGTTTTTTCTACCTTTAACATGTTACCTGAGTTTTTGACCACCCTGTAGACCAGTCAAGTAAATAAAGGTAGTATGCAAACAAAAATTTGCTCTTGTGGAAGCAATATAGATAGGGGAGTTGAGGCTCGTTGATCTAGGCAGGGATAAAGGACAGACAAAATCCGACTAGAGTAGTTCTCACATATTGCAACTATTCCAGTGTTTCAGTACAATGTCTTTAAAAACTTATTACAGTCATTGACTCACAGATGGGTTACCTAGTAAATTTACAAGTTATACTAGGCAATCAGATTAGAAAAGGATAGTTATGAGTAAGGGTTCCGACCAGATTCATAAGCGCACCCGCATGGTTTGCAAGATAATAAATAACATAATTAAATAAAGTTCTACTGTCTTCTAACTTCAATTGGCATAATTTTTTTTAGCGATTCTTCTCCTCTTACTATAGCCATCGTTTATTATTTAAGCGAGATTAATAAACTATTTATCTGTTTATAATTCTATTTTAAGTGGAGAGAATTATCAGTAAAATAATATGCCTGGAAATGTAAAGAATTAAGATAGAAACTTGAGAAGAATAAAAGCATAAAGCAAAAAAATAGTTAGATTTGCTTAATTTCATGCGAAACGGATAAAATTTTTACTTAGCTTTTTATGGCTTGAACATTCGAGGCCAAGGTATACTGGTCGATTCCTCTGGTCCACTCGAATATATATATATATATATATATATATATATATACATATATATACATACATATATATATATATATATATATATATATTAGACATTAAGAGGAGATTATAAATAGATATATAAATACCCGTTCACATACACTTTTCACGATAAAGCTAGAACCCAGAATTAGATAGAATCGAGCAGTTGTCCGTTGTCGATGCAATTGATCGATTCCATCTAATTATGGGTTCTAGCTTTATCGTGAAAGGTGTATGTGAACGGGTATTTATATATCAATTTGTAATCTCCTCTTAATGCCTAATATGTGTAGAGTAAGCGGTTCATCCTTCGTAGGGACGTGATGTCCCTCAACAAATAAGGTTGTTCCGAAATCGTGTCTGGGGAGTCGGCTTATTTCAGTTAATGTTTGTAGATTTGATATCTACTGCATGCATACCAGCAGTAACTATCTTAGTTGTATAGGACGCATTGCTTGTCACAACGTAGAATGTAGAATTCGATAAAAATATAAGAATTAAAAAATCGAGGCATAGCCAATGGATTGCGCCGTGGCCCATATGGTTAGGTTGTCAGTATTGCACACTTCATGAGTGCGGCGACCTGGGTTCGCGCATATGTTGGAGCACGTCACTGATAAGATGCAGTACATCGAAACCCACTTTGGGTCTGGCGTTGTCCGTTGTCGATGCAATTGCTCGATTATATCTAATTCTGGATTCTAGCTTTATCGCAAAAAGTGTATGTGAACGGATATATATATATATATATATATATATATATATATATGTTGTACTCTTTATTTGTTTTAACATAAGCAGTAAAATGTTGCTACACAGCCATGAACATGTTTCGCTCAGCTAGTTACCCGTACTTGGGACCTCTTCAGACGATACATCTTATATGAAAGCCAAGTTTGAAATGAACATAACAAGACTTCCTCGCTACACGGAGTTAATTTCAGGGGATTCCGTCAAATGTTGTAAAAATAAGAATTGGTTGTATGTTAATGACTTAATAGGTGTTCGGGTTTGAGTCAGTCTTTAGATATAGGAATGAATGGGAAAAATGGGGGCTTAGGGATCGCGCGATATGAGTAATGGAATTCTAGAAACGTATTTCTGTATACGTGTGTGTGGTGTCCGCCTAAATGTGTGTTTAGATTCAAACAGTAAGAGGATGTAAATTTGACATATCTATGATAAACGCGATTTCAGATTTAATCGTATCTATTCAGTTATAAACATGCTTTTAATTTGACTGGAATTTCGCCCTCTTGTACCACCAGTAGTAGCACATCACAGATCAGTGAGGAGATTAAAAGAAAAGAAAGAAAAGGAAAATACACAAGATAGAAAAGAAAAAAGAAAAAAAAGATAGAAGGGAAAACGACGAATGAAAAGGGGAAACCATAAATAATTTATAGATGGTGATGCTAAGGAATCTCTTTCTATTTCCTATTCGGCCCTCATCCGTCCATTCCCCCACTCTTACTTCTATCTCTCATCATGGCTTTTTTGACGTATTTACTACCCGAAGCTTTGAAAGTTGTATAGCAATAATAATAATAATAATAATAATAATAATAATAATAATAATAATAATAATAATAAAATTAATAATAAAAATAAAAATAATAATAATAATAATAAAATCTTAAATTGTATATAATTAATTTATCTCCATGCTTAGATATAATCATTCACTCTAATTGTGATAATCATGATTAAAAATAGACGTTAATGGGGGATAAACATGTTGTTCACTGTGACATTTATGATAATTGAAAATGAATATTTTTCATAATAATTACATTGATTAATAATGTAAACAATTTTAAGAAAGAAGTGTTTAAATTCAGATTAAAAAATCAAACTGTAAAAAATAATAGATCAAAAAGAAGATAGAAAATAAGATGTAAACGGCAAAGGATGAAATAATTCAAGATATAAAAATAATTGATCGGAAACTATCTACGTATAAATATATATGTATACGGATATATACATAATTTCTTTTATTTATTTGGAGTAGATTCAAATAAAACTATTTCAAAGTTTGTCTGTACGTTTATGTACTGTTTAAATGTGTTATATACTTGCTGGTTCTGAGAGGTTGAAACTTGTCTAGATTTTAGAGTTGGAGATTAAACATTTATGGTTAAGCGTGCTTTAATATAGCAGGGAACACTATTGATTTTTAATTAGAACAAAACGTCAAAATTTAAGTTTACTTTTAAGCTGATTATTAATTCCGTTTTATTTGTTTGTGTTAAGTCGTATTAAAGAGGATAGCGTTTTTATGGTATAAGAGTTGAGACAAATAAATCAACACGACATAATCTTAATCTAGTCGAATATTTCTATTTAGCGTAAGCGTCATTAAAATTTGAAGGATATGGGATATAACATACGTGTATATGGTGTGTGCTAAAATTTAATTAAGGGAAACAGATAAATACTTGAAATATGTAAAGAAATTGTTCGGAAGTAATATGATACCTTAAACGGGCCTTATTATCGGGCTTGAAACCGACGGTACCAATGATCTGTCTCAACTAACAAATTTCTGTACACAATATATAAATACGCTCTTACATTTTGTATTTTCCTTTTAATTGAGCACTCTGCTGGAATTCTTTTTCCAAAAAAAACTTATCATATATATATATATATATATATATATATATATATATATATATATATATATATATATATAGTCATCCGCATACAGTACTGTTTCGCTGTTTCAAAGCTCATCACTGAGGCTAGACCAGCAAATACCTCAATGCAGGATGGAAAGCCAGGATGTAGACTATATATTTATATATATACATATATATATATATACATATATATAACTATATATATATATATATATAGATATATATATATATATGGATAAATATGATTTTTCTATTGTCTTTCACTTTTTATATATACATATCCTTAAGCGTGGAAGGTTAATGTAATTACAGAATATATAACAAATAAATGACAACTGTTTCGTAGCGCAAAATCATTCATTTTATTATTATATCAAATCACTGAATGTATTGTTCCCTTAACTCAGTAAAAGAAACATAACTATCAATCTGCCAAAAGAAAAAAAGATGCATTTGGGCGTGATTACAAAACTCGAAAATTGGAAGAGAAGATTCATTTACCTTATAGTTAGCTTACATTACACCATTTTTAACTTCATATATATATATATATATATATATATATATATATATATATATATATATATATACAAAGATTAATAATTGTAAATTATGAATCAGTTTCAAAAATAAGAAAAAAACAAACAAAATCAACTTGAGTATACGAGCGTTTCAGAAAAGATAGTCATTTTATAAAAAAAATGACAATAATTTACAATCGTTTCATCTTGGAACATTATCTCCTTGTCAGCAAAAAATAGGAAGGGGAGTGTAAGACACCAAAATAAAGCTAGCATTTTTTTGTTACACGTAAGGCGGATATTCTTTATTGAACTGCATTACAAGATTTGTTTTAAGTTCAGTCACTATATCCTTGGCATGCTGCTGTTTCTCGTCTCCGAATGGTTGAAAAAAAAAACAATTTCACAACTCTAGGATACATATAGCTATTGAGCTTATTACATATCTACAGTACTGTGGGCAATGTTCTTTAAAAGTATTAATGCATTTCTGATTACATTAAAATTAAATCTGCTCTTTAGACTTCAGGTCTTATTCTCTCTATAATATATATATATACATATATATATATATATATATATATATATATATATGATGGACTCTCCCATCGATTTCGACGTATGAGGTTCGGACAACCCATATTTCTAAAACTCATTTATACTTTTGCCTCTAATGACTTTTTAGTCCAGCAAGGGACTTGCAGACAAGGCCCAAAATAGAACATGAATGTGGATTTAACGCTGCAGATATTGGTGCGGCTGGTAGTCGTTTTGCTCTTACTCTGTTTTCTTTCAGTTGCCTTAAGCTTTCAGATTGAAACGTCTGGAGACCTTCAAAACACCTTGATCTCCACCCTTTTCGGTCATTCACCTCATCTTCAGGACTCCTGTATGGTATGTTCACTGCGGACAAGTTACTCTTCAACTATTTCCATTATTTTCATCATATATATATATATATATATATATATATATATATATATATATATATATGGTGTCTATAAAGTCACTAAAGGGAATTGAATAGAGTTTATTTTTGAAAATATATTCCTATAACTTTTAAACAATCTGACTAAGGAATTTAAAATCAAATGCAATATTCAAACAATTTTTACCCATAAAAAAAATAATGTCTTAAAAATGTCAATTTTCAGCTTCGCATAGTTGTGCTCTATATATATATATATATATATATATATATATATATATATATATATATATATATATATATATATATATATATTAAGTAATGTGATTTATAATTTAAAAGTTAAAACATTTTTAAATTTAACAATCAAAATTTAATTAAATTAAAAATCAGTTTCATAAGAAGGAACAACAACAAAGTCAATTATCTGTACGATCGTTTCGGAAATCCGTGCTTTTTATTTGTGGTATACATGAAGTCACGTAGAATAATTATACATAGTTTTTTTGGTAAGCACGGTCTCCTCATCAGCAAATTTAGGAGGATTTCTATTGAATTGAAAAGACACTAAAAATAAACCTAGCATTAAAAGTAAGGCAGATGAATCTGAAAAATTGAAGTAAAAGGTTTGGATATAAAATTTATAAGAAAATTAATAAGAAAATTTGTATAGGTTAGAGATAGAAATGAGTAGAAAAAATATATATATTTTTGAATTTACATAATAAATTTGATTTAAAAATATATAGATATATAATTACCTTTTGGTTTTTCTTTTTTTGAAATCAGGAACTGTATTTAAAGTAGTCATTTAGATGTTTGCTATAGCTTTTTATTTTATTGAATGATGAATTTTAAAAGGGCGACGCTCGTGCAGTAAATTGTTTCCGTTAGCGTATTTTGATTTAGAGACGCTACAGTTAATATCTATAGAGAGAGAGTTTTTTTTTTTTTTTTTTTTTTTAATTAAATTTTGATTGTTAAATTTAAAAAATTTTTAACTTTTAAATTATAAATCACATTACTTAATATTGGATTAGCTCTAGGACATTTAACTATCGAGCTTATTATATATCTAAATTACAACGAGCATTTCCTGTATTTTAATTAAACTAGTAATTTCACTATTACATTGAAATACACTTAGCTCTTTAGACTATTATTCTAATCTCCTTTATATATATATATATATATATATATATATATATATATATATATATATATATATATAACTACTTCATTTACTCTCATAAAATTAATATCCGAAAGTATAAGTTTATGCGTAAACTTTAAGTATTTACTTAAAAAGTGCTCAATACGTAGGTAGAACTAGTTAGTTAGTTAAAAAATATATATGGCGATTAAGCTACACTGAATATTCCGCGTTTCATCCACTCTATGATTCTTCAGGCTTATGCGCGAATTTTGTGGTTGTCTGTCCTTTATATATATATATATATATATATATATATATATATATATATATATATATATATATCGTTATAGCTGACAGACCTAACAATCTACCCCCGACAAATCAATAAATGAGTTGAGTTTTAAGTTCCTAGTTAATAAGCATTCCTGTGTCCGAAAAACGAGATTACATAGGCTGAAACTATATGAAACTAATACCAAAGTTCGAATAGTTATCCGCGTGAGACAAATTATCATCCTCGACTACAAATGTGGAAAGCGCATTTCTCTTTTCGTGTGTGTGTGTGTGTGTGTGTGTGTGTGTGTGTGTGTGTGTGTGTGTGTGTGTGTGTGCGTGCACGTGCGCGTTTGTATGTGCATACGGGAGAAAAAATTTAGAATCTTAACTGCTGCCAAAGTTATTCTACATCCTCTTATGTCATACTGGTTTCTCTTCTGTGTAATGGGTTGAATGCTGGACGGAAAAGAACGTGACTAAGCGGTTATTGCTCGAATTGATTGACGCTTACTTTGAAAGTCACTCCACTGACTGTGGCGCATGGCGACAGCAGCAGTGTTTTACCTTGTGGGTAAAACGCCCGGCAACACAAATGACTAACTTGCTTGCATTAATGCACCGTTATGTTGACATTCCGCATCTTGAGATTAGCTGATTTCTTCCCAGTAAAAACTTTTCTGGCTTGAATTCAATTTCGCTCTAAACTATTCGCACACAAAAACAATATGGGTCCTCGAATAGAGGTTATAAAACGTCCACAGCTTGTTCAGTGTTGTTTTCTATGTAACAAAACGCGTATGGCGCTTGTGTGGGAAAATCAGTAGCAGCCGTAAGATAGCTGACTATTATATTAGCATATTAATATAATATATAGCATAATATTAGCAGAAGCCGTCTTAGCACAGATCCGAATCAAGGAAGTGGGTATACGTTGACGTCACGGGAAAGTGGCGAAAAAAGGATAAAAAAACGGATAGCATGAACTCGGGCAAAAAGAGGGGCAAAGTGTGCCGGCATTGTTGGACGTGTGAAGTTAAGGGCGAGAAATTACTAGCTTTTTTCCGGCGTCACGTGGCGGGGAGAGAAACTTTTAAAAAGCACATGTTGTATAGAAACGTGTTCTAAAAACACATTTGTGTGCAAAAGATAATGAAACGCGTTATCTCGGCGGTTCATGAAGGCAGAACGGTTTGCTCCTTACTAAGAAAATCCTAAACAGCGATTATCTTTACTAAATGCACTGATGATTTCCGAAACATTGTACACAAATAGATTAAAGATACAAGTAGCCTATAATATAAATCTCACATGGCTGTTTAAATATATATATGTATGTCTGCCTAACTTTCGACAGAGATAACAGATTTCGCAAGATTGGTATCGTTTTGAAGCTCGACCCTTCGGACGACAAATATCGAAAAATTGGCTAAAAACATTAATTTACTCACCCTCAACTGGGCATTTACTACAAAGAGGGTGAATTTTGGCACCGATATTTTCGAATGTTATCCCTTCTTCCGATTGACTGGCCTTAATTTCAATCTTCGTCACTTCCGGTTTGGCGATGGACGAAACGGCAAAGTCGTCACGGTGTTTTTTTAATTACGTTCTTTTTCATCTTTCACAGTACGGATTCGAGCCTGCCTGCCTACTACCACTTTTATTTTTATTTCATTTATTTATTTATTTATTTTTGCTCAACACACACCTCTTAAGATCTACTCTCCTTCTCATCAGAGGGCAGGAATTAGCAAAATGTAGGATCGGATTTTGCATATAAAACTTCGAAACTCCGCGGATTAAGGACTATCCATTTATCTTGTGTTTCCTTTTTTAAAATTAAATATGTTTTTAACTCTTTTTCAAGATGTCTTTTAACATGTTTTATTAGTCATTTGTTCATATATATATATATATATATATATATATATATGTGTGTGTGTGTGTGTGTGTGTGCGTGTGTGTGTGTATATATATATATATATATATATAAGAGAAAGAAAATTAAAACTGTAAGTTGCACTTTACATTCAAAATTTATTGTTCGACTGAATACTCAAAAAAAAACAATTTACAAAGTCCTTATTCCACGGAGTTTCAAAGAATGTTATTATTATTATTCTTCTCATAAGAGGACATAAAGAAATCAGCAAATTATATTTGTAGCAATGCTAGAATTTATTGTTAAGGGATTAAGTGAAACCGCAATTTATTGTAGTTATAAATTGTCAAATAAAAAAAATGAAAAAAAAAATGTATATCAGGTAAGCTCCTACATCCCTTTGTTTTCATTAAATATATATATATATATATATATATATATATATATATATATATGTGTGTGTGTGTAAATAAAAGTAAATGGTAGTTTGTTTGAAGCATTGCTGGTAAAGGAATATATGGAAGTTTTAAAAGCTTAACGCAACGCATTTCTGTAGAAGATATAACTAAGCACTGCCAGAAATATAAATTAGCTTTGTGTGAAATTTGCAAAAGGTTGACTCAGTTTCGGAATCTATAATTCACACTCACAAAGTGATTTTAATATACTATGAGAAATGAATTAGAAATAATAGTTTTTTTCCTTTATCTACATGTACTAGTGTTTCACGCTTTTGCAATCATAAGTGAAGGATATATATATATAGTATATATATATATATATATATATATATATATATATATATTGCTACTTAATTTACTCACATAAAATTAATATACGAAAGTATAGATTTATGCGTAAACTTTAAGTATTTACTTCAAAAGTGCTCAATACGTAGGTAGAACTAGTTAGTAATTTATAAAATATATATGGCGATTAAGCTACACTGAATATTCCGCGCTTCATCCACTCTATGACTCCTCAGGCTTATGCGCGAATTCTGTGGTTGTTTATCGTTTTTATATGCTCCTCTTCTATTGAGATTTTAGTTAGCCAATCAGCTTTCTAGTATCCACCGCGCCCTTCCTATCAGCCAATGGGTATGCATTTTATCGGACAAAGGATCTGTTTTAAAATTAGGTTAGTGTTTTTTTTGTTAGTTTATATATAAATATATATGTGTACATACATATATGCACATATATATACATATATATATATATATATACATATATGTGCGATCGTTTATGTATATTCATGTTTATTTAATTTATTTATTTGTTTTTTCTATTATTTTTGTTAGTTTTAAAACTATTTTGTATCGCTATCCTAGAGTGAATTTTATATTGTGAACACAGTTATTTTCTATTTCTCTTCTACAGTTTAATAAATGTTGGTGTTCTTTAAAGTACAGGATAGCAAATTTTTCATGAAAGCATAATCTACATGGGTCGTCTAGGTCCCTACACGTGGTAGCTTGTCTTATTATTTTCCATTCGACTACCGGCGAATGTCCGCTTTCTTTGAGTTCCCAGTAGAGGCCAAAAGCAATGCGGAAAGGGCCGGAATCACAGGAGTAAAGAAAAGAACAAACAAACAAACAAATAGACAGGTGTGTTCGAGTAGAGAAATGTATGTTTATTTATTTATCATTCCTCGCCTCGTTAGTGAGATAAATATATTTAAGTTTGTTTTTTGTTTATCCGGTAGAATAAAATATATCGACGATCTTGAGATAAATACAAAACAATATTATCTAATAATTTTTCGATTACGAAAATGTTATGCGATTTAGTCTGATGAATTATTCGCGTAAAATGCAATATATTCTTGACAAGATTTATTGTCTGGAAAATCGAGGAAACATATCTTAAAATTAATCTCTCTGCTATGAAGATATTGTCGTTGGATTCTGCGTTTTCTTATTCTCTATCTCTATCTGTTTATATATCGCTCTATCTTTCTTATTATTAAAAGTTTAAATGAGTTTTAAAATAATAGATGATTAGAGTGACACTTACCAATCTCTCTCCACCTATCTCACACACACACAAACACACGCACACACAATATATATACATATATATATATATATATATATATATATATATATGGAGAGAGCGTGAGAGAGAGACAGAGAGAAAGAGAGAAAAAGAGAGATGATGATTACACCACTCTGACACACTTTAAAAAGCATTCCACCCCAAGCAGCTAAATCCCACCTCTTCACGGTAGAGATCCCTAGATGTAAGATAGCCTTCTACTCCAGTTTTTTCTTTCTCAGAACCGCTAGACTTTGGAATTCCCATTCTAGTTCCTGCTTCCCCAACTGTACTGACATGCAGAAGTTCAAGTGTAACATGAACCACCGTCCTGCTACCCAACTCTCCACATAGTACCCTTGTAGCTTGTGTCCCTAATAGTAGCCCCCGTATATCAAAGTGGCAATGTGCCTTGCCTGGGGTGAAAATGTAAAAAAAATAAAAAATTAATAAATGTTTAAATTTTAAAAATATTTCTCGCGGTTGATAGTAGCGGAATGGATCAGGTCCATCGACCGGTGTTGATCGCGCACCCTGCACTGATGATTCCCGAAAGGATGAAACACTAGTGTATGTAGATATTTTATAATTATTATAGTAAATAATTATGTCAGCCCCTTTAAGAAACTCGTTTCTTATCGTTGATCATTTTCAATTGAAATAAAAAGTCGGTCAATTTACCTCTTATGCGCAACTCATCATATAATGATTAGATCACTCTGACAGACGTTAAGAAGCATTTAAAAAATAAATGTTTAAATTTCAACAATATTTCTCGCGTTTAACCGTAGCCGAATGGATTAGCTCCTTGCTAATGAAGCCAGAGATTGCTTCTATAGCCGGGTTTGAGTCTATTGACTGGTGTTTATCGTGACACCCTGCACTGATGATTCCCGAAAAAATAAACCACTAGTGTATGTAGGTACTTAATGATTAGTATATAAAATAAATAGTAATTATTTATAAATATAATGATTTTATTTTGTTTATGTAAATATAGTCATATCTTGCTACGAAGTGTAGACCGTTTCGATCATTATTCATCTCATCAGACAAGAAAATTAAAAATTTAAACGGTTAAAAAGGATATTTAAATTTAGAGGAGAAGAAATATATACATGCCATGTCTAACCTGAGGCCTGGTTAATGCAAATGCATATAATATAATAACATTATTAAAAATCACTGTAAGGCGGGGTAAATACCGTAACCAGAGGGCGTAAATAATTGTATTCCACATCATAACTTGAAAAAAAACGTATTCTAAGGAAACGGTATCCCGGGGTTCTACTGAACATATATATATATATATATATATATATATATATAATTATTTTTTTACTATAATAATTAAATAATTAAATACCTACATCACTAGTGTTTCATCCTTTCGGGATTCTTCAGTGCAGGGTGTCACAATTACTACCAGTCGAACGATTCGAACCCCGCGACACGAGACATCTCTGGCTCGATTAGCGGAGACCGTATCCATTCGGCTACCATTAATCGTGTGAAATAGCGTTGAATTTTAAACATTTTAATTTAAATGTTCATTACGTCAGACAGACAGTGATCAAGTCGTTATACGACGATCTACGCATAAGAGCTAAATTGACCGACTTTTATTACACAGAAAGTGCTCAACTATAATAAACGTATTTCTTAAAGGGGCTGTCATAATTATTTTTTTTACTATAATAATTAAATAAAGAATATATATATATATATATATATATATATATATACAGTACTATATATATATATATATACAGTACTATATATATATATATATATATATATATACAGTACTATTATATATATATATATATATATATATATATAAATATATACAGTACTGTTTCGCTGTTTCACAGCTAATCAGTAATGCTAGCCAAGCAACTACCTAAAGCCAGGATTGAAACCCTATCGCCTAAATGACAGTCATAACCGTTGCGCTATGCGGGCAGTGAAGTAACAGTGTTTCGACATTGTCCAAAATACCTTAACTCAATTTGCTGACAAAAGATCATCGCTTCATACGTTAATGGTAATTCGTATATCACTTCCCAAATGCTCAACCTTAGATAGGGAGCATTATAGGCAGGATATATATATATATATATATATATATATATATATATATATATATATATATATATATATATATATATATATATATATATATATATATATATATATATATATATCAGTGGTTTTGTTTTTGATTTTTAAAACCGCCTCGGAGAACCGGTGTTTTTCTTATTAAGTCGCCCATTTTTTTTATTTGAATGTATTTTTATTTATTTATGTATTATTTTTTAAAAACAGTAATCTACGGACACGCGTGTTTGGGAGCCCTACTCCTCATCAGCATAGTTTGACTAAGGAGGAGGGCTCCGAAACGCGCGTGTCCGTAGATTACTCTTTTTAAAACATAATAATTATATATATTTATTTATATACATATACATATATATTCGTGATTTTAAATATATATATATATATATATATATATACATATATATATATATATATATATATATATATACATATATATTTGTGATTTTTTTCCAAGGAATTCTGCCTTTTGTGATTTTTTCCTAGGAATTCTGCCTTTTGGATCATTTTGGACTATTTGGAACTTACCTGTTGCATTGGAAATTTTTAATTCTACCGTGTTTGGATTTTACCATTCTTGGATTTTTTACCCTTCACCGGACTATCCATTCATGTGAAATCTTTTTATCATTTTTCTTTGACCTCCTACTCCCCTTACCTCACTCTTTTTTTAACCAAGTAAGATCTGTGACTTACTTGTAGTTTCACTAAATACTTTTACATGTAAAATACGATCCCGCATTTTGCTAATTCCTGCCCTCTGATGAGAAGGAGTTATTTCTTCGAAACTCCGCGGATTAAGGACTATCTACTTATCTTGTGCTTCCTTTTAAAAATTAAATATGTGTTTAACTCTTTTTCAAGATGTCTTTTAACATGTTTTATTAATCATCTGAGAATACTTTACTTGTAAATATTAACTCTTTAATATTTATAATATATTTCAAGTTTACCATTTTGATTAACTTGGTAAACTTATTGTAATTTTTATTTATTTTTATTTCTTATACATATATATGTATATATATATACATATATATATATATATATATATATATATATATATATATTGGAAAATCTGAAATAAATTAAGTATAATTATAACAAAATGTATGGTTATGAAACTAGTACAGATAATTATTAAATTCTTATCCTTAACCGATATATTTTTAATAAATCGCTCATCTCATCAGGGAAAATTTTGTTAGCAAAATAGATATGGGTAATTGTGAATTTTTCTTATTAGCTCATAGATTGAAAATTGAAATTGAGGTTATGGAGTAAAAAACAAACCCACCTTCGAAATAACCAACATACTGGAACCGTTATAAAATCTAATGAATCCTGGTATATTTCAACATAAATTGTGTGTTTTTTGTTAGTATATTCCAGTTCACATATATTTGGTAATCCACCATTACAAATTGGTAGAATTCTGTGAAAATCCTTTCAAATAATTCGATATCAAAACGTTCAAGTTAATTAACAGAAAAGCAGCATTTTTTGCAATTGTAGCCGATAAGTTTCTTTCGTTAGTATTCTATATTAAATTGATCTATTTCTTTTATATTTTGAAGTTTCTAAAGGTAAATCATATTATAAAATTGAATAGGCATTTTTAAATCTTCTCCTTGACGTTTTATGGTAAATTAACTCTAATTTTTCCCGAAGTTGGAACTAAGTCATGAACCAAATTGCCCGTATCCAATGAAGTTTGAGCTTTAAAGGGAAGAATTGAGGAGGTTGGTATAAGAAAAAAATATTAGAATCTCTCTGCTGTAGGTCTAAAAAGCCAGGGAATTGGTACTTTATATATATATATATATATATATATATATATATATATATATATATATATAACTATTTCATTTACTCACATAAATTAATATACGAAAGTATAAATTTATGCATAAACTTTAAGTATTTACTTAATATATATATAAGTGGATAATTACATTTAAAAAGAAAGAACATAAAAGAAAGATACATATACCCCTCCCCACTTGATGGTACGAAATTGGTCAGAGGGAAATTATTCCAAAATCGCATTTAGGTAAAAATGTACTTTCGTATAAATAATTGAATTCCCTCAAAGAGTATCGCAAAATAAAAACAAATAATTGACATCTCTCTCTTTCTCTGTCTCTCTCTTTCTGTCTGTCTGTCTGTCTGTCTGTCTGTCTCTCTCTCTCTCTCTCTCTCTCTCTCTATATATATATATATATATATATATATATATATATATATATATACATGAGGTTTGTGATCGGGCTGTATTGTCGAGGTTAGGTCTTGTTAATCACGTGAAAATGCACGACGACAAAAGTCTCGTTGCTGTTGGTTTCATCCAAACTAATGACCGACATCGATATCATGTCTGCTTGAGGGTATGCAAGTCTCAAGCCGGACTAAAAAAGACGTATTTAGGCACATGTGCGCACAGTGACTGGGGGAGTGGCACTCGTCCGACAAGACATCATCATCATCATCATCATGCGTATATATATATTGTAATTATCAAAAGACCAAATCATCTTTAAAATTTAAAAATAATATATGACAAGAGTTACAGAGTGTCGCGCTTCCCTAAAAGTTTCTTTTATTTAATTATTCACAGCACGTTTTCAAATCCAACCTTGTCTATATTTACGACCGAGAGGTTTGAATGAATAAGTTTCAAATATGGTATTATTTGTCATAATATCGGTTATTGTGGCTCAATCCCTCTACAGTCTGAAGGTTTTTTTTTTCTTGGGATTTTCCATTGTCTTAGATTTGTGTAAATCCGTTCTTCACTCGTAAATATTATAGAGCATTGTATCATCAGCAAATATACCCATCTCTGACACAATATTATCAGGGAGGTCTTTATACTTGGAAAACATGCACAAGAATAGAACATTTCATCGATAGGGTTAGGGCTGGAGCTTATGGGGCAAAGTGGGACCTGATTTGATTGAGGGAGAGACTAGCGGTCGGTTTTATTATTATTATTATTTTTTTTTTACATTTTCACCGCAAACAAGGCACATTGCCACTCAGGTGCAGGGGGCTACTATCAGGGTCAGCAACTACGGGGGCACAATGTAGGGATTTGGGCAGCAAGGTGTCGGTTCACATTGCACTTGAACTTCTGCATGTCAGTACAGTTAGGGAAGCAGGAACCTGAAATGGAATTCCAGATTCTAGCGGTTCTGGGGAAGAAACTACCGGAGTAGAAGGATCTTTTGCCTCTAGGGATCTCTACTGTGTGGGGGTGGGATTTAGCTGCCTGTCGGGTTTTTCGAGGGTGTCTGCATCGTGGGGGCAAAAGTGTCTGCAGTTCGTCAGAGCACTCACCATTAAAATACTTGTAGAACAAGCAGAGGGATGCAACATTTCGTCGATGGGACAGAGGCTGAAGCTTAGATGCCAGTTCAGGGCCTATCAGATTGGCGACTCTTTTTTTAGCCTTGTCTAGGAGCGAGAGACTAGTAGTAGACGCACCAGCCCAGATGCGACAACAATACTCCATACATGGGCGAATGGTGGCCTTATAGAGATACAGGATACTTTCAGACGTCAGTAGTTTTCTAGCACGGTAGAGAGAGCCTACCTTTTTTGCACCGGCCCTGGCAATGCTTTCAATATAATTGTTCCAGCTCATGTTTCCTGTGAACGTTAGGCCAAGCAGTTTGAAAGATGTACTCTCAGACAGGGAGTCACTGGCCATTGCTATTGGTGGCAGAGAAGGTTTCTTGTAGTTATAGAAGGAAACCAGTTTGGTTTTGGAAGCATTGAATGTGACCATCCATTTTTGTCCCCATTCCACTACAGATTGGATGTTATCCTCTAGTGTTTTTTCCCATTTCTTTAGATATGTGTTCCTTTGTTTTCCTGTCGTGCCTTTTGCAAAAATAGTTGGCCTTATTCTTGTGATAATCCAACAAATCAAAAATTCGGGGGGTTTAAGACTCGATACATCTGAAGCAAATTAATGTTCACACATCTTATCGATTAGATTATCAACACGTCCTGGATATTATTGAACTGCGATAAAGCAGCTCCTCTTGGGCATTGCTGATACAACTTTGTTGGAGAATAACACCGCGTGCATGAATTCTATTTGTATTGTATAGTTGGATTTCAAGAAAGTTCTTTTTTTCTGAGCGATTTATTAAGTGGCATATGTGTTGTCCAACCCTATACATAAATACAGGAGACAACGATAAAAAGGCTTGCCCTATAGAAAACAACACTACAGCTTTATTTTAAAACTTTTATTGAAAAAAAATCAATCCAGATAACTTGCTTGTGTAGTAGAGCTGACATCTATTCAATAGTAGCCGCCTTTAGCCTCAATCACTGTCCGAAACCGGAAGCATGTCTTTTCCATAAGCGCCGGCAGGAGCTCGGCGAATTCTCGATGGATAGCGGCGATCAGATTGGCGTTGGTGATGTGAGAGGTCACATTAGTAATTGTTTCTAAGTATGACCAAACGAAGTAGTTCAGCAGGTATAGATCAGGGGAGTAGGGGGTAGTGAGAGAAAGGTTCAAAATGGTAGCACTCCTGATACCAATCCTGGGCCTCTTTGGACTTGTGGGCCGGCGCCGAGTCCTGCTGTCACACCTAGGATCTGCCTGCCGCAACCTGATTGCACCAGGAGGTCACCCCAATTTTCAGCAGATCTAGGTACACTTTGCTGTTGACTTTCAGACCGACTTTAAAGATGTTAGGTGGCATGATTTGGCCCTCCATTGAAACCATACCAAAGACCATAACCGTGGGCTGAATCTTTGTTTTCATCTATCTGAACATATCTTGTTATTCCTGGCAATATAGCGATGCATTTTGAGGGTGATGGCAATAGTTCTATTCTCATAACTTAGCTCAGTAGAGAGCATGAGTTGTGCAGCGGCGCATCTCCGATCTACCTCGTTGAACATTGTGCCACTTTTAGACATGATTGAAGGCTTCTATCGCATTTGGGATGTGTACATAACTGGCCAACTAGTAGATGCTCTGCAACAACAAAAAAAGATAAGCAGTTTTCATCAACGGAAATGGAATCATGTTGTCTTTTCGAGTCCGGCAATTATATCGTTCCAGATTGTGCATGCAGTCGCAGATGTTTACAAGTTTATGGGGCAGCCAAAATCTTGAAATGGTATGACAAAAAAATTGTTGAACTTACTAAAGTTGTGTAATACCTCTCGTCGATATAACCCTATATTCTAAAATTATATTTCTTCTATTATGTATGTCTGCTTGACTTTGACGATCAGATTATAGATGATACGGTATAAGTAAGCCTAATCACAAATAAAAGCGACCGTATAAAACTATAAGACAACCATTCTCTTGTTTTATATTTGTTTTGGTCCTTTTTAGTCGCGTGCAAGCGACTCTATAAGTCACTCCGTCGGTCGATCGGTCGGTTGGTCGGTCTGTCTGTAATACTTTTGTGCTTGTCCTTTTTAGTTAAGATCAAAGGTATGTTGTTAATAGATGCTGTTCTTAGATTTTTAAGCTTGTCTTGACCTCTGGCCGTGATCAAGGTGTGGTGTCTGTTTCGACGGATGCTGCAAGCGGGGACTATGTGTGGGGGAAGCCATACATGTGGGACCTTGGTCGGTGTGGAGGCGGCCCTTCATGCCGGTTGTCGCCGTCTGGCTCGCCTGCTCCCCAGAGAGTTGGTCCCCATCTCCCCTTCACTCCCCACATTGGGAGTCGGCCCTGTGTTTGGTTTGGTTGCTTAGGGGGGAATACAGCTTTTCTTGGCCTTTTGGCCAAGATCAACGTGTAGTATCTGTTCCGGCAGATACTGCAAGCAAAGACTAGATGTGGGGGCAACCCCACATACCTGACCTTTAACCAGCTCCCATTTCCCACCTCTCGGGAGCTGGTCCCCTTTTTCCCTTCCCCCTCCCTTCACTCCTCACATTAAAAATCGGCCTTGTGCTTAATTTGCTCGGTGGGGGAGCAAATAAATACCATCTGTTCCGGCAGATACTGCAAGCAAGAATCACATGTGGGAGCAATCTCACATATAAGACCTTGGTCAATGTGGGGGCAACCCTTCATACCAATTATCACTATCCAGCTCCCCTATTCCCAGGGGAGTTCTTCCCTATTTCCCCTTCACCTCCCATTAAAAATCGGCCTTGTGCCTAATTTGCTCAGTGGGGAAGCAAATAAATACCCTTTTCTTGGTCTTTTGGCCAAGATCAAAGTGTAGTATCTGTCTTACTACATGCTGTACTTTTTTGTAACTTTTTCTTGGCCACATGCCTAAGATCAAAGTGTAATATATGTTCTTAACAGATACTGCACTTACATGTGTAACTTTTCCTTGTCAATGGAAGGGGAAACCTTCCATTCTAAAGCATTTTTAGTCGCATCCGCCGGTTTGTCACACATTTACATTTTTTTTTAAGCAAGGGGTATGGAGTAACATGCCTGTTTTCAATGGGTCCGTCTGTCCGTCTGTCCGTTAGTTTTGATTATTGACGGATAAGCGTCCATTAGTGTTTCCTGAAATTTTGTCACAAATTATATTTTAATATATAAATGTGCATAGTAAAAAAATTTTTTCGTTTTTTTTTTGTTTTTTTTTCTTTTTTTTCGAAAAATCCTGCTTTGCCCGCAGGGGCTCAAAAGGGGTCAAATTGGCCAAAAATGACATTATTTTTTGACCCGTAACATTTGATCCATCCATTAATTTTTTCTGAAACTTGCCCAAAATGTGGAAGGCATTGTTCTTAATATAAATTCAGTATGGGTGACGCTGACAAAAGTCTGGTTTGCGTTCCTCCGGGATTTGTTTGTGCTGAAAACGCCCTTTCTTCTTGCACGTTTCTCATATTTCTCAACAAAAACTTGATATGTCTATATAGTGGTTTCCCATGTTGCTGAATGTAAATATACATGTTTTAAGGTGTGAAACTGCACTGTTGGTCATTACATTTTTCTGAAACTTGTCCTAAATGTGGAGGCCATTATTCTTAATATAAATTCAGTATGGGTGAACTTGGTAATATTCTGGTTAGCGTCCCCCGGGTGCGTTTAGTGCTAGAAAACACACCTTTTTGGGACTCCCATGCAGCACCAATTTTTAACACTATATTTTGTACAGAGGGGGGACCATGCATGCGCGGCTCGTTTTTTAAGGGGCATGAAGTAACATTTTGCTTCCCCCGATTTAACGGAGAGGGACCTATGTTTTTGGCGGGGTTGTCTGTCCGTTAGTCCGGACGATTGACGAATAACCGTCAATTAGTTTTTCCTGAAATTTTGTCACAAATCATATTTCAATATATAGATGTGCATAGTTAAAAAAAACAGTGGTGCGGAAATTCCTATTTCGCCTACAAGGGCTCAAAAGAGATCAAAAATGCGTCCAAATGGCCGAAAATGACATTTTTTGCTTCGTAACATTTGATCCATCCATTATTTTTTTCTGAAACTTGCCCAAAATGTGGAAAGCATTGTTCTTAATATAAATTCAGTATGTGTGACCCTGACAAAAGTCTGGTTTGCGTCCCCCGGGGATTTGTTTGTGCTGAAAACGCCCTTTCTTCTGGCCTGTTTCTCATATTAAAAAAAAACAAAAAAACTTAATATGTCTATATAGTGGTTTCCCATGTGTCTGAATGTAAATATACGTGTGTTAAAGTGTGAAACTGCACTGTTTGTCCATTGTCAATGGTATTCAGCATTCAAAGTGGCTCATCAGGGGTCAAAAATGTACCAAAATTGCAAAAATGACATTTTTGGCCCCATAAATTTTGACCTATCCATTACATATTTCTGAAACTTGTCCAAAATGCGCAGAGCATTGTTCTTAATATAAATTCAGTATGGGTGACCCTGGCAAACGTCTGCTTTGCGTCCCCCGTGGACTTTTAGTGCTAAAAATGCCCTTTTTTCATATTTCTCAATAAAACACTTGATATGCATATCTATATAATGCTTTCCAATAGTGCTGAATTCAAATATACATGTGTTACGGTGTAAAAACTGCATAGTTTGTCCATTGTCAGTGGTATTCAGCATTCCAAGCGGCTCATAAGGGGTCAAAAATGTACCAAAATTGCAAATAATGACACTTTTTGACCCATAAATTTTTACCTATCCATTAGATTTTTCTGAAACTTGTCTAAAATGTAACTTTTCCTTGGCCACATGTATAAGATCAAAGTGTAGTATCTGCTCTTAACCGATGCTGCACTTGTTTGTAACTAATAAGTAAATTTGTTACGGACGGACGGACCGACCGACGGAGAATAGTTTTTTTTAAAATGCATAACACAGAATAGTTTTTGTTTCGTTTGCAAGCAACTCTATAAGTCACTCAGTCGGTCGGTCGGTCGGTCGGTCCGCAACACATCGGGGTTTCTGAATACGAAAATAACGTTTCAAATTCCCTAAATCAAATAATGTTTGTGATATAAAGTGAGGGATCACTTTTCTGTATTAATTTAATGTAAAATGGTTACCCACTTTACAACCAGTCAGTCTCAAAGCCATTCAAGTCATTCTCCAGATCATTCAAGTTGTTTTTGAATGATTCCAGTTATTTTTTAAGCATTCAATTCATTCTTAAGATCATTCAATTTATCTTTAAGTTCATTAAAATCATTCTAAGTCATTTACTTTTTATTTATTTACGTCATTTCAGCTCATTTTTCGGTCAATCCTACATTCACACATTCATTCATTACACGAGAGCACGTGACTAATGGCTATTGGCCTTGTTATTACAGCAAATTATATCATCGAGCCTTGCAATCCGATATTATTAAACTTACTTCGAACAAGGAAAGCGCATTTTCTTGACGAATAATTTAATTTATGAAAGCAAGGAGAAGCAAAACTGCAAAGAGGAGGCATATAGAAGCGTACAAGTCATGTTACTGTTGCCAAGCAACTGGAATCTTACCGGAAGGTATATATTGTAGGGCATTAAATTGAAAATCTTCGAATAAATTTGACAACATATTCGCTTTCATAACTGATGTAAACAGCTTTAAAATTGTAACTCATATTGGTAAGAATTCATATTATAAACCGGATTCTGTAAATGTTTGCTCGGGTTTGCCCAGCACCTGACGTAAACAGCCGGAAAATGCCGAGCAAATATAAAAACGCTAGGAAGCAGAAAATAACAGCATTAATCGGATATCAATTACAATTTAATAAATGGAAAACCACGTATCATCGTCAATGCATTCATTGTGATGTCACATGTAATTAACATCCTAATGACTGCATTACAAGCTTCAACAGGCTAACCATTTAAAGACTAATCTGCCTTACTTAAAAAACAAATGCTAGTTTTGTTTTTGGTGTCTTTGAAATAAAAAGCACCCGATATTTTTGCTGATGAGGAGAATTTGTTTAAAAAAAAACTGAATGATAAAATTATTGCCCAAGACTTATTGTCTATCTCAGTAAAAACATCGTTTCGAAACGATCGTACAATTTATTGATTTTGCTTGTTCTTCCTTGTGAAACCGATTTTTAACTTTTATTATAATTTATCAATCATCTTATTAAATATATATATCATCAGTGCCGCTAGACTAGCATCTCTCCCAAGCCAAGGATTGAAGCTAAAACCGTCGTGTTGACAGTCGGCAGTTCGCCCACTCAACCATGGAATCGACGCTCGTAAATAACTCGTCGGAATGTCTATTAAAAATAGACACACGCCACCACTTTTATAGTGCTCACATCGCCTGTTTGTGAACAAACAAACAACGAGCTTCGCATTTTCAGCCAATTAAGTAGCGGGTAAGATTATTTACGACATATATATATATATATATATATATATATATATATATATATATATATATATATATATATATATATATATATATTAGCAAATGTACCCGTCGTTGACTGGGTTCAAAAACAGCCTACAGAAAATGGACTCTGATTTATGAAATTTGGTTGTGTTTGTTTTACTGCATATCAACCCTTTTCAGGTTATTTAATGTCAAATCCAGTGATTTTGAAGAAAATTGTTTTTATAGAATATATTTGTTTTTTCAAGTCGGTTTCTATTTAACCCATAGTTGGGACCCTAACAGGTACTACCATTCCGGGTCAGAGTGAACCTGGGAGCAATGTTAATTAAAGGGTGGCTCCACATTCCCCAAAGCCCGCCAGCTGGGGCCTCACCATTGGATATAGTTCAAGGTCATATCCAGGACCCTGATTTATGAAAGTATGATAGGTTATGAAAAGGAAGGGTTGTAAAGAGATAACTTCGAATTTGACGGTATCGAAATCAAAGCAAAATATGATGAAAGTCAAAATAAAATAGATAAACCCCATAATTTATTATACCACACCTGTTCACACTGAAACATTTATCACAATATTCTGTGGTTGGTTGGTTGGTTGGGTGGTTGATTGGTTGGTTGTTTTACGGTATATCAACCCTTTTCGGGTTATTTAATGCCGAATCCAAAGATTTTGAAGTAATTTTTTTAATAGAATATATTTGTTGTTTTCAAGTCGGTTTCTATTTAACCCATAGTTGGGACCCTAACAGGTACTACCACTCCGGGTCAGAGTGGACCTGGGAGCAATGGTAATTAAAGGGTGGCTCTACACTCCCCAAAGCCCACAAGCTGGGGCCCTCACCACTGGATATAGTTTAAGGTCATATCCAGGACCCCCATTGAGGGACTTTTACCCTCTGCAGGGAGGCAGTCGGCGTAGTCTAATGCCCCACAGACAGGCCCGCAATATTCCGTGGATCGATATTAAAAACCTTGTTAAACTTTGTGACATATTTCCATTCTATGGAGGTCAGGCGGGGACGAACACCTCATAATTTTATTATACCATATTTCTTCAAACTGAAACATAATTATCAAAGTATACTTACGCAGATAGATATGAAAAGGCTTTGTTAAAGTTTGTGTCTATTTCCATTCCATGGAGTACAGGTGCGAACGCAGACACCTCAATTTTATCATACCATCCCTATTTAAGTTAAAACATACTTGTCAAAGTATTCTTGTGTACATCTATATCAAAAACACCTTTTTTTCTTTTTGTTCATTTTTTATTTCCATATTTTGGGGGCCAGGCGCAAACGCAGACCCCACAATTTTTATGAACCACCGTTCTGCCAGATCAAACATACCCATTCCTGAACCTCGATAATCTTCTATCATTATATGTAATCAGTTTTTTTTAATAGTCAACCATATAGGAGCCTATTGGTGACCAGACACACACACAAACATACACAGACGTTCAACTTTGGTTTGGTTGTTTTTGTTTTACGGCATATAAACCCTTTCCGGGTTATTTAATGCCGAATCCAAAGATTTTGAAGAATTTTTTTTAATAGAATATATTTGTTGTCTTCACATTGGTTTCTATTTAACCCATAGTTGGGTCCCTAACAGATACTACCACTCTGGGTCAGAGTGGACCTGGGAGCAATGGTAATTAAAGGGTGGCTACACACTCCCCAAATCCCACAAGCTGGGGCCTCACCACTGGATATAGTTTAAGGTCACATCCAGGACCCCCATTGAGGGACTTTTACGCTCTGCAGGGGAGCAGTCGGCGTATTCTACTGCCCCACCGACAGGGCCTCGTTCAACTTTATATTATAGAAGATATATATATATATATATATATATATATATATATATATATATATATATATATATATATATATATATTGGTGCAATATATTTGATATCTAATGGGGTATGCTCCCTCAAATTTTGGAGATTCTATTTAATTAACGCTGTCGCTAGGAACGGAAGAATCAAATTAATTGACGTTCTGCTAGCAACCAATCAGAAACCAGAATTGCTCCATAAAAATTAACCCTTTCAGCATCCCTGCACATAATTTTTCATGTCAACATGAGAGGGATGTTTTACACTTTGGCTGAAAAAAATATAAAGTCAGGAAGCTGTATAGAACAGCTACATATTGAGAATTCCTCATTTTATGGACTTGTATAGAATGACTACTTATCGGTCACCCTTCTGAAACTAAACATGTCTTCCAACTCATAATCTATACACTCCCTTCATTTTATACAGAAATCCTCGACAGCACAACGAAGCGATCGAAACGTTTCAGAAAGTAACATTTAAAATACACTCAGTATTCAGAAGAACTTAGATAATACAAATAAAAAAAATCCTCTTGTCAAAAATTCAATAGCAAAAGAAAAACTAAAATTTCGTATATAGCTTTATATTTGTTGAACCATTCCTGATAATAATCGATCAAACCGAAGTAAAGAGGAGTATCATCTATCCTCAATGTAAATTGTGATCATAAACAAAAAAACACACTCATCACATACTCCGTGTTGGAAACGATTGCCCTTTGTGCAATCTTGCCCCCAAAATGTAACAATTGAATCGTTAAAAGAAATTAACACAAAATCTTCAATCCAACAATAGCCTTCGTAGGAGATGCTCTTTTCTCTTCCTTTGCTATTTCTTTCCCACAGAACAGACGTTTCGTACCTGTGTTTGATCCATCAATATTTTCATGGCAAGTGCTCGTGTGAGCTACTATCTATGGTTCCCCCTTGCCAAACTTTCACAAAAAAAAACACTCGTCTATCTGAAACCACTATTAATAATTGCTCCGCTGTTTACTTGTACCTTAACCTCAACGTAGATTCCATGAACAAAGATGTTTTCTTAGAATTGCACCCTCATGGAACTCTTTTCCGTTTGCCTGCTTCTCAGCTGACTTAAATCTGGTCGTTTTCAAGTCTAACGTAAACAAGTCTTTGATGAGCTGTTCCTTTAAGTAATCCTATTTACCAAATGTCCACTACTAACGGTTACTACGATATAGTCCCATTGGCTACTGTACGCTCATTTACCCTTATTATAGAGTGGCCCCCGAGACTGTATAAGATATTACAATTTTAGAAAAAATATATAATTTTCAGTTTATGTGTGACGTGTCTACTAATTGCTAATCTTGAATACCCAACAGTCTTTGATTTATCGCCGTTAAATGTTAAGGATTTGTTTTAGAAGTACTTGAATGGAACGTGTTCTGAATAATTCATAGCATCTTTATACTCTCGACGTAATTACTTCCGACAATATAACAAACAGCAAAATCCCACCTCTTAAATTTCCATGTCTGTAGATATCGGGACGCATTCTACTCTAAAAGATGTATTCCCTCAGATTACGACCCGCTTGAATTTCCTTCCTGTTCCCTGTTTCTTTAATTTTACCAACCTGCAAAAAAGTGAATCGTGTGTGAACAAACATCTCGCTGCTTTACCCCGCTTACTTCCAAAGTGTTTTTCTTTTGTGCAAATGATTTTCAAAATCGCAGACCTGAGTAGGGCTTGCAACATTTCCAATACGCATGAAAATAAATTCATTGATTTAACATTTTTTTTAATTATGTTTTCCTCGTATAATTCTCGGAAGAATTGCTCAATTTATTTTCGTTAATACATTACGAGATTAAAAAGAAGATTATAATCAAGCTATAACCATAAAACAAATATTTGGCCCAATTCAATTAAGTGAATTCCACAAAACATCAAACGCAGCCAATATTCCTAAGAGTCGTTGATTCAATCTGATCGGCCAGGATTTCATTTGATGTTTTCTTTTATTTTTTCCAAATTTGACTCGTGATACAAAAAACGGCAGTACCTTCGTTTGAGCCGCGGACAATGGCCGGGCTCTTATACCTTTTCGATTTATTTTGTTGCTATAAATCACAGAGAAAGGGGATCATGGCCTCTTTAATTTAGGCCTGATGGCTGACTCGGGTTGTCCTCTGTCAATGAAGATGTATCGCTTCGAAAGGTAGCAAGACTTCCACCATTATTTGGCGTGTTCCTTCCTGGTGTATAAACGGATTGAGGAGTCGATATTTACTTTTGTTTTTATTCATATTTACATATGAGTTCCTCACTGTCTTCTTATTGCTTTACCTTTTGAATTAAAAACAATAGATTTCAATAGTGGAAAACGGAATATGGTATATTCTATTCATTTTTACTTATATATAAAAGATCCTTGTCTGAGTGAGTTTGTTCCCTATAAACTCCGAACCGGCTGGGGCGATTTTTTGAATGTTTCACACAAATATATTTCATGTGTCTGGGAGTGTTCCTAGGTTTTATATCGGAATGCCTCCGATAAGTATCGAAAATCGAAAAAATCCGATTTGGACCAAACTTAACACTTTTATACAACCTAACATCACAGGTGCATTTGAGAAGTTTCATGACTGTCCAAGTAGAAAGATCCAATATATAAAATGAATAGTAAAGTATTTAATAAAACATGGGCGCGTTTGAAATAAATATTTCTATTTAGAGCACAACTAAACTGTGATAGTTGACTTTTGGTATTTTAAAATTTAATCCCAGAAATTATCTAAGAACAATTTCATGAAATCAACAAGGTTTTCTACGTTACAATGTATTGTGAACTAATTCACTGCCGGGAGGTATGCGAAGCTTCCTCCTGGTGCACCGCGGTGGATCCCCGACTAGAGCAGGCAATCAATCCATTTGATTGAAAAATGGGCAATTTTACCGATTGCAATGACAGTAACGGTATAGGATACTCATTCAATCCCATGCAACGTCTGTTCTCCTTGCTAGTTATTGTACATAGCTATTTTATTGTATAAACAGATTTCTATGCATCGAAATAGAATACGTGAGTTTAAGAATGTGCCAATGGTAATCTTGTTCTTTGCCTGTATACATTTCTGTCTTGCATAAATCATAATGTTCATAACTTGCGATTTGTTTTTAGCGCAGATATTTTTCAAACTTTCTTTTTTATTTAACATATGAAATAAAATAAATGGGAAAACTGATAAACGGCAAAAATATTTAAAAAAAAAAAAAGTTATATTAAACCAAATCAGTAAAAAAAATACGTTTTTTTTTCAATTTTATTCATGGATTGATTTATCTTATTTCACCTTAAGAGCATTGCCACTTGGACGTAATGGAATACTATTCGTGATTATGTCTTACAAGGGACCGTGAGGGATTGTGCAGTGATATGTCTGTGGCACTTAAACATCGCCATGTTGGTATAACCAGTGAAGCAGGAAACGCGAAGGTAATTCCAAAGTCTAGCAGTCTCGAGAAAGAAAATATTATTCTAAGAAGACTTTCCGGCGTGTAAAGACTTCAACAGTGAAGTGATGGGATTTTCCTTTGAGGGGGTCGTCAGGCGTATTTCGTCAAGTTTAATAAAGCACATTCCATTAAAGTATTTCTAAAACTGGCATATAAATGCAACACTTGGTTGATACGATACAGATTGGAGCTAGGTCGTTACTTCGTGATCAATTAGGTTTGAGACTATATTATGATTTGGTCTTAGAATGAGAGACCAGAGGAAGATGCACCCGATTATTTGTGGCAACAATATACCATGGATTGGCAAATGGTGGTTTTCTAGTGGTTTAGGCCACTTTCTAGTGTCAGTAATGTTCGAGCACGGTAGAGGGAGCCCATCTTATACGCAGCAGTTTTAGTAATGTGTTTTATTAGGAAAACCATGCTGAATTATATGCTTTTTATACGAAGGGCAAACAAAAGGGAGTGATGTATTCGAAGATGACAGGAGAATAAAGCATGTTGCGTAGCATAGATAGAGATAGTAGTTCGTAGAACTTGTAGCATTCGGGACAAGATCAAAGTGTAGTATCTGATCCGGTAGATACTGTAAACAAAGACGATATGTGGAGGTAACCCCACATATAAGTTACTGGTCAATGTAGGGGAAACCATTCATACCAATTGTCACTATCCAGCTCCCCTACTCCCCGGGGAGCTGGTCCCCATTTACCCTTCACTTTCCACTTTAAAAAACGGCCTTGTGCCTAATTTGCTCAGTTGGGAAGCAAATAAATACCCTGCAAGCTAAGACCATATGTTGGGGGGGGGGTAACACCACACATCAGACCTGGGTCAATGTAGGGGAAACCCTTCATACCAACAGTTACTATCCAGCTCCCATTTCCCACCCATCGGGAGCTGGTCCCCTTTACCTCTCCTCCTCTCACCACATTTAAAAACGGCATTGTGCCAAATTTGTTCAGTGGAAAAGCAAATAAATACAACCAAAATGGCCAAAGAGGACTTTGTTAGATGAAAATAACGACGTCGCTCAATATGCTTGATTGTTAGGCATTTCAATTGCAAACAAGCTTTTTACTTTTTTTTTTTACTTTTTAAGTCTCTCCATGTTTCGTGGTTTCGTCGATTAAAGAAAAAACAGCATGATTAATACTAACATGTTTCTGATTTTTATAATAAGTCGTGATAATTCTTGTCATTTAAATTATTTCTTCATACCTTGTGTTCTATTTTCATAACGTTTCGGTCAATGT
The DNA here is from genome assembly GCF_053919585.1 of Euprymna scolopes. Lineage (NCBI taxonomy): Eukaryota > Metazoa > Mollusca > Cephalopoda > Sepiida > Sepiolidae > Euprymna > Euprymna scolopes. Next base: position 142,457,233 of record NC_136500.1, on the reverse strand, counting down.
AACCTCTGACCTTTTTCAGGTGTATCTTGTCGAACTCCCGATTTTTCTGTCGGGCTCGAGAATTTTGTAGTCAAACTCTAGAACTTGCTCGGAATTTCGAACTGAATATTGTACTTAATCCACGAGTATAGTATGCTCTAGTTTTATAAGCGATGACTCTGTAAAAGTCCTACGTAATTCGCAATTTTATTTTGGGTATCGGCCACACCTGGAGATTTGTTCGCAACGATACATGTTGTAGTAGATAAAATAAGTGATAAAATCCGTTGTAAGAAATTTTCTTCTGGAAGTTGAAGATTTAATAATTTCTTCAAAATCAAGAATAAAGAGGTTTAAACTGTTTGTTTTTTAATTGACTTTCATATTACCATATATATAGGCAATATATTTTATGCCTATCACTTCCTGACATGTTTTCCTTGAACTGTTACAGGTATCTCAATTCATTTACATTTACTAAGCCTTACCCTCCTGTCCATATGTTACCATCGTGCCATACCATCAAAGTCTCCTTACATAAAGAAATCTAATTATACTGCCCAGAGTTGATTTTCCTCTGAAGTCATCGGATCTAAATATGTCTGTAAATTCAGATCTTGCACTCTCGTATTATTTCCTTTAATCCAATGTTGACTGCTCAGATTTCACATACGTATACCATCACACTGTGTATAGATGGCTTTTAAACTCATTCCTTGGTCGACAATGGTAACGCTTTGTTGGATAGTAATACGTGAATTTCCCTGAACTAATTCGATCTAGTCATTATATTATTGTGAGGGGTTTAAGTTGACTTGGAATTTCTAACTTCTTTTCTATATAAGACTGTAGATTTATGAAATTACAAATATTTTTGCAAGACAGTCCCTGCTAATCAAGGTCCAGAGGCAACTGGATGAAAAAGATTAATAATAAAAGAAAGAAAGAACGCCGGGATCATCGGTAATGGAGGAAATTGGGTAGAAATTGATTATTTACAAGGACCGCTTGTTTACGTTGAACTTGAAAACGATCATGTTATAGTCAGCTGAGGAGCATCCTCGTGGCACAGGCGTATATCTCTGGGACATAAACTTTGCTCAAGGATTCTTCATATAGATTAAGATACAAAATAGCTAGGCGAGTGTTAGTTGTTAATGTTTTACAGAGCATACCACAGATTGACGCTAACTCGAGCACGTGTCATGAATATAAAGACAAAGTAGAGATAGAGTCGCCACATCTCTTCTGTGGGTCCTGGATATGACCTTAAACTATATCCGATGGTGAGACTCCAGCTTGCGGGCTTTGGGAAGTGTGGAGCCACACCTTAACTGCCATTGCTCCCAAGTCCACCCTGACCCGGAGTGGTAGTACCTGTTACGGTCCCAACTACGGGTTAAATAGAACCCTACTCGAAAAAACAAAAACAAATATATTCTCTAAAAAACATTTTCTTCAAAAGAACTTGATTCGGTATTAAATAAGCTGAAAAGGGTTAATATTACCGTAAAACAAAAACAACCAACCGACCATCTCTTCTGTGAGAAAAGAGAAGTAGAGATCAACAAAAGACAACACCCACTAGATTTCGAAGTTAATTTTGTACCATGTCAAGGCAGGGAACTGTGCTCCGAGCAATTCCTCCCAATATGTGGCAATATTACTCCATCTTATGGCTTACGTGACTCTTTTGCAGTTAGGCGATTGTCTGCAGTTAGATAACGTGAAACCTATTCGTCGATATTTTATTTTTAGTTAATTCATAATAAAATTAACCAGCGCTTCAATTTAAAAAGAACATTGAGTTTCTTGACTGAATAAATTACTACTTCCGAAAAGTTTTCTGGGTCTTTAATAAGACTTCAAACCGATGGTATATGACATTCATCCATTTAGCTGTGAGGATGGGTATTTTTGGATCAGTGAACTTCGAATCATAGATTCTTTGGAAATCGTTTCTCGTAGACAAAGGTCAATGAGTTATATCATTATCTCTAGACATTTGGTCAATTACTTCAATCATATTGTCCAAGATGTTTAGTACCAAAATAATACCGCGGTCGCCGCTAGTGATGTTTTTCTCTTTTAATCTCGGCCACCAAACGCTTCAATAATTCTCAATTACTCATCGAATCCATCAACAGTCATCATTCCGCATCGTTTTTCGTCCGGTCTGAATTCCCCAAATTCCTCCCCTAAACCCTCAGCCTCGCCCTAACTTGCGGCATCAACGGAAATCACAGTTTATTTCCTCATGAACAGTTCTTTAAGATGTTTTAGAATCTTTTGATATACGGTCTTCATAATTTGTGTATTCATTTTGTTTTCGGAATGTGGCGCACTGGATAGAGGTATTGGGTCTGTACTTATCAAGGTGAGCGTTGCCTAAAGATAGCGGTTTCAATCCAACCCAAAGTTGGCCAAAACACGGCGAGACAACACCAACTATGAAAGACAGAAATTACAGGGAATACAATTACAAGAACCAGTATTCCTATCCCGTCGCGGTTAATCACCTGAAGAAGGCCAGAGGATGAGTTGGCTGAAATGCGGTGAAACAGCCACTATAAAGATGGGGATAACAGTCCTCAAATAAGTTAATACTAGATACCTCACTGTTGATGCAATTATCTTCCTAAATAACAGCCAGATACGTCAAAAGATGGATAACTGTTTTCACATTTGGGTAGAAGCTGCTAGAAAGATCTTATCCTGCCTTGACAGAGTTCACAACAAACTCCGTAGCCTATTGGGGGGTGTCCTTTTCTCTTCCCTGCAACATCTTTGTCACAGACGTTGCGAGCCTGTCTCTGCTTTATCGTTATTTCAATGGCAAGTGCTCGTCTGAGCCCCAATCTATGGTTCCTCCACGCTAAACTTTCACGAGAAACACTCGTCTAGCATAAAACACTAACAACAATTCCCCCCACTCTTTATCTGTGCCTAAACCTAAACGTAGATTCCATGAACAAAGCTTCTGTCTTAGAACTGCACATCTATGGAACTGTCTTCCATTTGCCTGTTTTTCGGCTGACTATAATATAGTCGTCTTCAAGTCCAACGTAAACAAATTCTTGACAAATCGTTCCCCTAAAGCAATCCATTTTACCAAATTTACACTACTGACAATAAGCGCATCATTGTCCCATTGACAACTGTACACTTATAAACCTTTATCCTTGAGTGGGCCTTGATAAGTGATGACACTTTTGTAAAAAAACATTCTTTAAGACATCCTCAACTTTTAATTCCTATGAAATAACCGCAAGTAAAAACACCGACGACATAGCAATATCATGATAATCAAGACGAAATATCAGATATTATGATATAACTTTAAACAAAAAAATGAAAAGCCAAACCTAAGTCAAAAATAAAACTTGGAGCATATGAAAATCTTGAACGATAAGATTTTTTTTCGAAAATTACTGCATTCGGTATGAGATAAACTTAAAATGCCGCAAAACAAAACAAATTTGTCTTATTTGAATTCACCGGATTACTGTTCTCATATTGAGTGTGATTTTTTACGTTTCGGTCGATGTAACCTGCCACCTACTTCCGGTGTATCTTGTCGGGAATGGTTCTGTCGATCCCAGGCATTTGGAGACGTTGCGCAGAGGTTAGAGTACTTAGAAAAATCAATTTTATAAAGTGATATACCGCTGAAGGTTGAGGGTTCAATCCTCAGTGTAGCCGACCGAAAAATAAAATTGCAAATTACTTAGGACCTGTATTGTGGCTGACGGAACAAGGGCATGGTAGTCCCGTGAAGTAAATAAACTCGAAATTCCGTCAAAATTCCCGAGTTCGACGGAAACATTCCCGAGTTCGACAAGATTTACCTGAAGAAGGTCAGAGGTTACATCGACCAACCACTTATGAAAAAGACACTAAAGGTAAAAACAGTAGTCCGATAAATCAAAATAATATGAATAACTAATTCCCATCTCATAAATTCAGAAACGTTAAAACCAAATTTCATTAAAAATAGTTAATGACTAGCATGGTGACCGGATGTTGCCCAGGACCGAATGATGGTCAATGAATGTTTCGCACTTACACATTTTTATTGTCATCGAAATCGGTAAAATAAAAGATTGCTTAATCAAATCGATTGATTGACTGTTCTAGTTAAATATCCGCCTTCACATGCCTCTTGCGGTGACATAGACCACAATATGTTGCAATTTTTTATTGCACTGTAGAGAATATACCGATGATTTTATAAGTTTTCAGTAAAAAAATTTTAAAAAGAAAAAGTCAAGTATCATACTTCAATTGTGCCCTAAAAAGAATCATTTATTTTAAACGCACCCCTATCATATCAATGAACCTACTGTAGATTTTATATATCTGGCATTACAGGTTGGGTTTTCATAATGGCTTGAATTTAAGTTTAAAATTTAAGTAAAATTGCATGGTTCTATTGTGCTTTTAACAGAAACATTCTTTTTGAATGCAGATCTGTCATATCAAAGAACCTACTGTTGATTTTATATGTCGAGTTTTTCGGCTTGTACTGTGATAAAACTTCTCAAATGCACGTGTGATGTAAGGTTGTGTAATGTGTAAACTTTTGTCAAAATCACCTGTTCCTTCTGTAGTCGGACGATTTCGATTATAGATTATCGATACTTATCGATGACATTCCGATACAAACCTATGTAAGATCACTGCAAGGTCCATGAAGTAGCTTCGTGTAAAATGTCATAAATATCAACCAAGCGTTTTCGCGTTTATAGGGAACGAACTTACACAGACAGACACACACACAGGCACAGTTCCTTTTATATCATGTCGTGGCATAAATTCCTGCCGTTTCGTAACATTTTTTGTTCTAAAACGTGTTGATATTTGACAAAATGTTGCACATCATTAGAAAGAATGTATTCTGTTCTACAAGGAAATGGTCATTGTTTTTTGCTCATATAATTGTTTTCTCGTTTTTCAGAACAGTTAGATGGATTATCAAGTAACTTTTTAAAAAATCACATTTTCAACACCTTCTTTTTGTCTTTAATTGAGGTCAAAAAGCGAGTGAAGTTTCTAAGGGTATTTGTGCTCTATATGGAAGAAAAGCACTAGCTGAGAGAAGTGTTCAAGATTGGTTTCAAACACGGCAATTTTGGCCTCAATGACGATTCTAGTTACAGAAAAACAATCAAGATAGACGAAGACCCACTCCGGGTTCTTTTGCAGGAAGATGGTCATCAGACATGTAGAGAATTGGGTGAAAAGATGAAGCGTGATTATGCGAGAATTTCACACTACCTTCAGTCAATGGGATTCACACAAAAACTTGGAGCTTGATTCCCACACGAAATTACTTTTGATATTAAAATTCTTTGACTTTCTTCTTAAAAAAATAACGTTAGCAACTTATGCAACAACCTAATATAATCGTAGATAGATAGATGGATAGATATAAAGAACTTAAAACTAAAAAACATTTTTTTTTAATATTGCATTCGGCATACAAGTAGTTGCAAAAGTTGATATGTTTTAAAAGAAAAGTACGAAAAAAAACTAAAATCTTCGATCAACACTGTTTGCTATAGCATTAGTAACTTCGAAACTGATGAACAGCTCGGAATAGTAAACGACAAAAATAATAAACAGGGGAAATAATACTTACGAAAACTTATTATATACATACTGGAAGAGACGAGTTCCAGTTTTCTGAAAAAAAAGCAAGTGAAGTATGCATCGTCCCCCGTGAGTGCACAGTGAACGAGTCATAAAAAATGACTAAGTTCAGCATTTGCCCCGTCCCCTCATTTAGCTCCCAAAGTCCCGAGGAGACGTCAAATCCTGGTGAAAATGGGCAAACGGTGCAGTTTTAAGCTTTAACATATGTAAATTTGAGTTCTGCACCATGCAAAAACAAAAAAAAGAAATAATTAAATCCATCATTTGCCCCCCCCCGTTTAACCCTAGAAATATCCAAATCTTAACATGTTTAAATTTGATGTTAGCACCATGCAAAACTGCTAAATAGGCATGCAGTGAAAATTTTGGACAAATATGATAAAATAGTTATCCAAAAATAGTGTTTTTATTAGCCCTAAAAGAGCGCCTGGGACACACCCAAGAGTTATTCGTGAAGTATAGAGAAACAAAATTATATAAAAATCAGTCAGTTACAACTTTTCAGAAAGTTTTATAAAAATCCAAGTCAACATTTTTTTTTAATAAGTACAAAAGTGTCAATTTTAGCCATTTTAACCCGAAAGGCACCCCTGAAAATCCGTTCTGTTACTTTTTTTTACTCATATCAAGTTTAATGTTTGTGCAAATTTTCCAAAACTTTCAAGGCGTAATTATTGAAAAAAAAAGTGCGGCCAAACAAACAGGCGAACGAGCGAATGGGCAAGGGTGAATTTACAGCTCCATCCTCCTTTTTTCGGAGGACGAATTGTTATTTACTATCTTTAAAGGTAGAGGAGAGTGAATCTGATAGATACGTATAGAAAAAGTTCTTAGTGTATGACATTATTACCAAGGACTTTAATGAAGTTGGTGAAACGGAGTCGGGCTAGTTATCTTATTTGGAAAATCAAATTTATATTTTTAAGGCTGATGGTCTATATGTTTTATATTCATCGCACTATTATTCTCATATTGTGCACAGTCCTGGTTAGATTAGCCTTCGACCGTCTTTTTCCAAACATTAATCAACATGCCTGAGGACGGTTGAAGGCTAATCTGGCCGTAACTTATTAAAAATTATACTCTATATAAAAACAATAGTCCGATTAATACAAATAATATAAAACATCCAATATGTTGTAAGAAATCTCTGATTACCTACCCATGTACGGTACAACCAAGACACGTTCAAAACTAATACATTAAACTTGCACTGCCCAAGACGGTGCTTGTCCCACCTCTCTCTCTCTCTCTCTCTCTCTCTCTTTCTCTCCTTTTTTCTTTATGTTATACGTATTATGTTGGTGCAAAAAGTAATGTCGTTTTTACGTATATATCTGATAAAAAGCGACATTATTTTTGCACTAACCCAATATTAAGTCATATCCGACTAGTTTATGTTTGCTAACTCACGACTTTAATTAAAAATAGAGATGCTATACGTTTTAACCGTTTTCTGATATTTTGTTAGAAATGTTTGTATATTGCTTGTAAATCCTACAAATTATCAGAAAAAAATAAAATAAAAACAAAAATATAAAAACAAAAACACGGTCGATAAAACAGACATATTGGTCATTAAGATGAAATATCCTGGACAATGACATGACGTACTATTAGAATTTATGCATTGCCTACCTATGTTTTGTATGTAATTGCATTCAACGAAAACACGTTCACAATTGATAATTGAACTAATTTTTACAGAACCAGCATGTTAAAAAAATTAAAACTGTTGACTTCATTATTTTTCGTGCGATTTTAAATAAACTATATAAACATTATATACTATTGTTGCTTTCGTATTTTCCAATTTTTTTTTTTTTTTTTTTTTTTTTTTTTTTGCTGGGGAAAGAAAAACTTACCGAATACCAGACATTGATCCGCCATTTTAAACACCGCAATTGACGGATATTTTAAAGATTCTTGCCGTCATTTTAGTCCACTGTGTATATTCACGAAGAAGTTTCTAAATTCTTTTAATGAGTCGAGTTGTTCCTTTAATCACTCGTGTGATGGCGATCTCTCTAAGATTCCAGCTCTTCTTCATGTCTCGGCTCTGTTTAAGCTAACAGCATACAAAAAAAAAAAAACTAATTCTAACTCTGGTTCGCTACTATCCTCTTTTTGCCCAATATCACGAGTTTGGAAAGCAGACGGAATTTGGAAAGTGGACAGAGTTTTAAAAAGAGACGAAGCTTAGAAAGGAGACAGAGGTTGGAAAAAAGACAACGCTTAATTTTTCCTACTGAAAAAGAGCTGGGTATATATTTGTAAATGGCACCACACGCTAAAATAAACATTAAGGTAAAACAATGTACACATACCCGAGGCAATTTCAGAAACCCTAGAAAACGACCTTTAGTCGGTAGTGGAATGAGGTCGCAAGTGGATGTCAGGTTTTAGTGTTTCTATTTCTTTTTCCTTTAATTTCAAACTCAGCGATATTGGCGGAATCACAAATTATCCGACTGTAACTCCATGCAGATACTAAGCACATGCGGGATATCCTCGGTCACGGACCCAAATGGGGTCCGATACTGGTTAACCGGCTCGACATATGAAGCTTCTCTCCGCTGCAGGTAACCCAGATGTGACCCGTGCTCGTCCTTCGCAGGGGAATCCTTCATTAGGTATCTCAGCGTAGTAGGACCCGTTGATTGATTTGTTCAGAGTCTATTTCACCTTCGGGTTGACATGCCGCTGCTTCGTCGATCTGTCACGTTGGAAGTGAATAAATATCATGCACACAAAAGAAAGACAGACTCGGTTAACTATTCTACTGGTTAATCTAAGATGGATATACACAATATATACTTATATACAATTGTTCGTATTTTATCAGACTCCACTCAACCAAAAAAAATAAACAAACAACAATAGATTGATTTCGCTCTCTCGAGATTGCGGTGGAAGGATGCAGAGAAGACAGGAGGGGTGACGACCCTTCGATGGTATTTTATTCTCTCAAAATCTCAGCTCGATCTGCCAGTTTTCGGCGCGGGGTCTCGTTTATGTATTGAGATGACGGGGTAGGCCGGGCTGCTGCCTGGACCAATCGTCACTAGCTATGTTACCTCAGGAGAGTCCCCTTTTTTCCGTATGCATAACTCAAATCTTTCTTTCAGGTGTGTTGCTGTTACCCGGGCATACAACAATACGAATAAAACAATTATATCTGCCCGGCATTTTCCAATGTTTCGGGAGTCTCAGCCTTCCCCCCATTGGAGAGCCCAATCGCTCGTTAAGACGGTCACGTACCACATTCATCTCACTTCGAAAATAGCTTGTGTTCGTGTTAAGAAGCTACTTTAATAAGAAGGAGCATTAAAATGAGGTATCGAAACAGCGAATAAAGAGAAACAGCTGGGACAAAATAACTAGGGAATAGATCGATATCATTCGGACTACTGTTCTTATATTGCGAACTATAGTCACTACGTTTCTGCGTATGAAATGTTCGATTTTCTTCAGATGTTTCATGAAGAGTTGGATATAGATATTTTCGAGTTCGACAAGACGCACTTGAAAAAAAGTCTGATAAGCACACAATATCTGACTTTGTCTATTTTTTTAATGTACAAGCGGACAGATAAATATATCGTTCTCGATTTATTTGTAAAAAAAATAATCTGTCGCAGTAGACATTTTTTTTCAGAAAGATGAAAGACGTCTATTACTTTATTAATTACAATAAAAAAAATTAGCAATGATAAAGAAGGGCGCGACATTTCTATCAAACCGGTCGTTTGAAGGCGCTAATTATATCATATCATGGAGCAATCTTTTCGCATCGCTGGCTTGAAGCGAAATAAGAAAGAATGTGTAAGAGTTTAGTTGACAAATTCCCAGCGATACAAACAACAGTTATATTATTATTTCTGAACCGCAAGAAAACGGATGGGAAAGGCGGGATTTTTTTCTTTTTCTAATTACGTCTTATTTTAAACTCCATCTTAAAAATATAGATTACTTTCAGTTCCATCCGGCTTTGCTCAGGTCCTACGTACCGTTACTAACTTTATATGCATATGTATATATTAAAAATCAAATTAAAATGTTTGGCGCATATCCAAGTAACGTACATCTAAAATTTCAAGTGTTTAGACCAAAAACAGGCGGAGAAGTTTCGTAGAATCTGCAAAGGTCAACTCTTTCAACTTTGACCTCTTAGTAGCCAAGTTTTCGCCCCAAAACTGATTAAAATTGGCTTAATTGCTAGAAAATGCAAATGGTCAAAAAATTTTAACTTTGACTCCTTGGAAGCCAACTTTTCAGAAAAAATGATTAAAATCTTGCCCTATGTCTAAATACACTTTATGTAAAATTTCAAATGTTTAGAGCAAAAATTGTCTGATTTATTTGTTAGAGACCGTAGAAATCAATTTTTTTAACTTTGACCCCAATTTCGACTCCTTAAAATGTATTATTTTGGGCTCAAGTCCAATTATAAAGTTAGATCCATGTCCAAGGAACCTATATCTTAAATTTCTAGTGTTTACACCCAAAATTGGCGAAGGAGTTTGGTAGAGTTCTCAAAGGTCAAATCATTGAACTTTGATCCTTTAATCGCAAAATTTCTGGCCAAAAACCGATCACATCAATTTTCCCAAATCTCAGTATCCTGTATATCAAATTTCGAGTCTGTAGACTAAAAATTAACAGAGTTATTACGTAGGGAAATGTACACAGACATACACACACACACACACACACAAAATTACAGGCTGAAACCCGATTAAAAAGATTTCCCCAAGTCTCAATATTCCGTATGTACAAATTTTAGGTCTGTAGACGAAACATTGACAGAGATATTTGGTAGGGAAAATGTACAAAAACAGGCACACAGACATATTCGCTTTTATACATATATAGATGAGATTAATAAAATCTCCACAGATTCAATTTATTTGGATTTGATTAGTAGAAGAAAGATAATTTAAAAAAATCAAAGCCTTTATTTTTAGAACCCCCACCCGTATGACAAAGTGCGCTCCGGACACCCATGCACAGCCATTGATCATCGCCGGTGAAAAGTGCATTGATAATTGTAGTGACTATGTAGAAAAATATATTCTGGAGCACAAAACGTCGCCCGTTTTAATAGTACCACTGTCGTTTTCGTAGCTCTTTAACTTTTTCCAGATAAATCTGTCTTCCTACATTCTAATCTATATGCTTTTCCGACAAAATTTATCAAAATATGAATTACGAACTTGTCTAAACTTCAGCATATTCGGGTTATTTCGATATTAGTTAGCAGACTGCATCAGCTGTTGCATGGCTACACGGCTCTTTAATAGAAAGAGTTTTAAAATACAGAGAGAAGAATATGCACTAAACGTATATCCGATAGTGGCTGCTTTGATTCAAATGCTCGTCGAAAATAAATATAACAAAGAACACGTATTAATAAATTGAAACAAAGATAGTTTCCACGATAGAAAAGCATTTAATGTTATCGACCATTTTTTTAATTTAGAATACGATTTGTGTAGTAGATAGCATTGTAGATAAAGAAAGGCCGTAATATTAAATATTGGCCGAGTCGACACCAGAAATTTCAGATCTATGCGCACACACGCCCATTTCAGATATCGACTACTTACTGATTTGGATGACGCTAACACCCGGAACACTATCTATCTATCTATCTATCTATCTATCTATCTATTTAAATAGACATTCCGACGAGTTATTTACGGGCGTCAATTCCATGGTCGAGTGGGAGAACCGCCGACTGTCAACACGACGGTTCTAGGCTACATCCTTGGCTTGGGAGAGATGCTGGTCTAGCGGCACTGATGAGTTGTGATACAACGAAACAGGACTGTATGTCGATGACTACAAATATATATATATATATATATATATATATATATATATATATATATATATATATATATATATATATATATATATATATATATATATATATAACTCAGATCAGCTTCCTTGCTTGGGTGTTTAAATAATCCATTCGGTTTGTGACTTCCGGTTTCAAAAAATTCGTCTGCTTTTCTATTTCATGGCCGTCCTGTCTCAAGTCCAATATTAAAAGCCACTGCTGCTTTTAAAAGCACACAGAAGGTCAACAATATGTTTTGTTGTTTTAATGTAATTTAACCCGGTTTAGTAAAAAAAATGATTTACGTATAAATATACAATCTATCTCTCTCTCTCTCTCTGACTCCGTCTCTCTCTCTCTCTTTCTATATATATATATATATATATATATATATATATATATATATATATATATATATATATATATATATATATATATAGTAATTTATAAAATATATATGGCGACTAAGCTACACTGAATATTCTGCGTTTCATCCACTCTAGGATTCGTCAGGCTTATGCGCATAAGCCTGACGAATCCTACAGTGGATGAAACGCAGAATATTCAGTGTAGCTTAGTCGCCATATATATTTTATAAATTACTAACTAGCTCTACCTACGTATTGAGCACTTTTGAAGTAAATACTTAAAGTTTACGCATAAATCTATACTTTCGTATATTAAATTTATGTGACTAAATGAAGTAGTTATATATATATATGTATATATACATATATATACATATATATATATATATATATATATATATATATATATATATATATATATATATATATATATATATAGGTTATCTGTCTATATAATTATAAAACTACGATTGCTTGGATAATTAAATCGCCATTCTGCCTTGTAACTTCCGGTTTCAAAAAATTCGTCTGCTTACCTATTTGATGGCCAATATTAAAAGCAACTGATATTATTTAAAGCATACACAAGGTACACAATATGTGTCCTTTAACTTATTTAACGTTTCCTTTTCAAATAAATGTAATTTAAATCTGTATAGTTAAAAAAATGATTTTATGTAAATATACAATCTATCTATCTATCTAGTTGTCTATCTATCTATCTATCTATCTATATATCTATCTCTGTCTTTATCTCTGTATCTCTCTCTTTCTTTATCTCTCTCTCTCTCTCTATATATATATATATATATAGTTATAAATATATATACAATAAAAATCTTGATATTGAAAATATTCAAATATTCAAAAACTTTTATGTGAGAAAGGTATACAATATTTTGCATATTCGACAAGGAGTACACATAAAACAAAAAAAACTCTTATTCCATGGAGTTTCAAAGAGAGCAACTGTTCTCATCAGAGACAAGTGGTTTCCAAAATATACAATGAATTTTGCAGGTTAATGCACCACGGGAAACCGGCAATATAAAACTTCATAATTGCGTCAAAATATCATTTGACAGTTTTTAGACAGTTTGTAAAAATTCAAAAGATTGGGAAAGCAATTTATCTATATAATTGTAAAAATCAGATCAACTTGATTGCTTCCTTGGGCGTTTAAATCGTCAATTCGGTTTGTGACCCCCGGTTTCCAAATATCGCCTATTTTCCTATTCCGTGGCGGTTCTGTCTTAAGTCCGATATTAAAAAGCGACTGCTGCTTTTCAAAGCATACACAATATTAACAATTTTTTTGTTTTATTTTATTTTAACGTGGTTTTTACAAATACATGTAATTTAACCTTGTATAGTTAAAAACAACTGATTTAACTATAAATATACAATGCATATTATAACCACATTTACTGCTTTTAGCAGCCCTCCTGTGGATACTGACGATCTATTTATTTTTTCAGGCCTTACTTTAACAATATTTTCTCTTCATAGAGGGGTGAGGAGGGAACATGGTTTAAGTAGTGCTTTTAATAGGACCTCATTTATTGTAATTAGTGCTTGCAGTAGTGGTCTGGAGGCTACCTGAATTTTTTTTCATGCATCACTTAAAAATGTTTTCTCATGACAATAAAAGATAAAATCATCTCAAAATCGCTTTTAATTTTTAACATTTTTATCTAACCCTTTAAGGGCAAACGGGTAGATTAAGACAAAAATGACGGGGGGGGGGGTGAGATCAAACTATTTTCAAAGTAAAAATTTGCAATTAAAAATAATTTAAAATGATGATAACGGCTGGGAGAGGGTGCCGAAAGAGCTAACCTCAAAATCGGGACCGTGCAAAACGTGATGAGATGACAACAACTATGGAAGGCAGTAATTGTTCTGGATGCAGTTAGGAGATTCAGAGTTACTATCGCGTCTTGGTTACCACCTGACGAAAGACAGGGGAATAATTGGCCGAAACGTCGTGAAACAACAAAATGAAAAGGTGAGGATAATAGTCCGCAATAAAATAAATTAATAAAAGTTAAAAATTATTGAAAAAATAATAAATTAATCCATTTCTTCTTTAATTATCTTTATATGCTACAAGCCTATTCGAGTAAAATATAAGGCAAGATCTAGTTGTACTATTTATTTTTTTCATTAAGTAGCGTGATATTAGTTGAAATTTATTTAACGTTTGTATTTTAACGAATGAAATGATCTATTATATAAGTTTGTATTTTAACGATTGAAATGATCTATTATGTAAGTTTGTATTTTAACAAATGAAATGATCTATTATGTAAGTTTGTATTTTAACGAATGAAATTATCTATTATGTAAGTTTGTATTTTTACGAATGAAATGATCTATTATGTAAGTTTGTATTTTAACGAATGAAATGATCTATTATGTAAGTTTGTATTTTAACGAATGAAATGATCTATTATATAAGTTTGTATTTTAACGATTGAAATGATCTATTATGTAAGTTTGTATTTTAACGAATGAAATGATTCATCTATTATGTAAGTTTGTATTTTAACGAATGAAATTATCTATTATATAAGTTTGTATTTTAACGAATGAAATGATCTATTATATAAGTTTGTATTTTAACGATTGAAATGATCTATTATGTAAGTTTGTATTTTAACGAATGAAATGATCTATTATGTAAGTTTGTATTTTAACGAATGAAATTATCTATTATGTAAGTTTGTATTTTAACGAATGAAATGATCTATTATGTAAGTTTGTATTTTAACGAATGAAATGATCTATTATGTAAGTTTGTATTTTAACGAATGAAATTATCTATTATGTAAGTTTGTATCTTAACGAATGAAATGATCTATTATGTAAGTTTGTACTTTAACGAATGAAATGATCTATTATGTAAGTTTGTATTTTAACGAATGAAATGATTCATCTATTATGTAAGTTTGTATCTTAACGATTGAAATGATCTATTATGTAAGTTTGTATTTTAACGAATGAAATGATCTATTATGTAAGTTTGTATTTTAACGAATGAAATGATCTATTATGTAAGTTTGTATTTTAACGAATGAAATGATCTATTATGTAAGTTTGTATTTTAACGAATGAAATGATCTATTATGTAAGTTTGTATTTTAACGAATGAAATGATCTATTATGTAAGTTTGTATTTTAACGAATGAAATGATTCATCTATTATGTAAGTTTGTATTTTAACGAATGAAATGATCTATTATATAAGTTTGTATTTTAACGATTGAAATGATCTATTATGTAAGTTTGTATTTTAACGAATGAAATGATCTATTATGTAAGTTTGTATTTTAACGAATGAAATGATTCATCTATTATGTAAGTTTGTATCTTAACGAATGAAATGATCTATTATGTAAGTTTGTATTTTAACGAATGAAATGATCTATTATATAAGTTTGTATTTTAACGAATGAAATGATTCATCTATTATGTAAGTTTGTATTTTAACGAATGAAATGATCTATTATATAAGTTTGTATTTTAACGATTGAAATGATCTATTATGTAAGTTTGTATTTTAACGAATGAAATGATCTATTATATAAGTTTGTATTTTAACGAATGAAATGATTAATCTATTATGTAAGTTTGTATTTTAACGAATGAAATGATCTATTATATAAGTTTGTATTTTAACGATTGAAATGATCTATTATGTAAGTTTGTATTTTAACGAATGAAATGATCTATTATATAAGTTTGTATTTTAACGAATGAAATGATTCATCTATTATGTAAGTTTGTATTTTAACGAATGAAATGATCTATTATATAAGTTTGTATTTTAACGATTGAAATGATCTATTATGTAAGTTTGTATTTTAACGAATGAAATGATCTATTATGTAAGTTTGTATTTTAACGAATGAAATGATTCATCTATTATGTAAGTTTGTATTTTAACGAATGAAATGATCTATTATATAAGTTTGTATTTTTACGAATGAAATGATCTATTATGAAAGTTTGTATTTTAACGAATGAAATGATCTATTATGTAAGTTTGTATTTTAACGAATGAAATGATTCATCTATTATGTAAGTTTGTATTTTAACGAATGAAATGATTCATCTATTATGTAATTTTGTATTTTAACGAATGAAATGATTCATCTATTATGTAAGTTTGTATTTTAACGAATGAAATGATCTATTATGTAAGTTTGTATTTTAACGAATGAAATGATCTATTATGTAAGTTTGTATTTTAACGAATTAAATGATCTATTATGTAAGTTTGTATTTTAACGAATGAAATGATCTATTATGTAAGTTTGTATTTTAACGAATGAAATGATCTATTATATAAGTTTGTATTTTAACGAATGAAATGATCTATTATGTAAGTTTGTATTTTAACGAATGAAATGATCTATTATATAAGTTTGTATTTTTACGAATGAAATGATCTATTATGAAAGTTTGTATTTTAACGAATGAAATGATCTATTATGTAAGTTTGTATTTTAACGAATGAAATGATTAATCTATTATGTAAGTTTGTATTTTAACGAATGAAATGATTCATCTATTATGTAATTTTGTATTTTAACGAATGAAATGATTCATCTATTATGTAAGTTTGTATTTTAACGAATGAAATGATCTATTATGTAAGTTTGTATTTTAACGAATGAAATGATCTATTATGTAAGTTTGTATTTTAACGAATTAAATGATCTATTATGTAAGTTTGTATTTTAACGAATGAAATGATCTATTATGTAAGTTTGTATTTTAACGAATGAAATGATCTATTATATAAGTTTGTATTTTAACGAATGAAATGATCTATTATGTAAGTTTGTATTTTAACGAATGAAATGATTCATCTATTATGTAAGTTTGTATTTTAACGAATGAAATGATCTATTATGTAAGTTTGTATTTTAACGAATGAAATGATCTATTATGTAAGTTTGTATTTTAACGAATGAAATGATTCATCTATTATGTAAGTTTGTATTTTAACGAATGAAATGATCTATTATGTAAGTTTGTATTTTAACGAATGAAATGATCTATTATGTAAGTTTGTATTTTAACGAATGAAATGATTCATCTATTATGTAAGTTTGTATTTTAACGAATGAAATGATCTATTATGTAAGTTTGTATTTTAACGAATGAAATGATCTATTATGTAAGTTTGTATTTTAACGAATGAAATGATCTATTATGTAAGTTTGTATTTTAACGAATGAAATGATCTATTATGTAAGTTTGTATTTTAACGAATGAAATGATCTATTATGTAAGTTTGTATTTTAACGAATGAAATGATTCATCTATTATGTAAGTTTGTATTTTAACGAATGAAATGATCTATTATATAAGTTTGTATTTTAACGAATGAAATGATCTATTATATAAGTTTGTATTTTAACGAATGAAAAGGTCTATTTTGTAAGTTTGTATTTTAACGAATGAAATGATCTATTATGTAAGTTTGTATTTTAACGAATGAAATGATCTATTATGTAAGTTTGTATTTTAACGAATGAAATGATCTATTATGTAAGTTTGTATTTTAACGAATGAAATGATTCATCTATTATGTAAGTTTGTATTTTAACGAATGAAATGATCTATTATGTAAGTTTGTATTTTAACGAATGAAATGATCTATTATGTAAGTTTGTATTTTAACGAATGAAATGATTCATCTATTATGTAAGTTTGTATTTTAACGAATGAAATGATCTATTATGTAAGTTTGTATTTTAACGAATGAAATGATCTATTATGTAAGTTTGTATTTTAACGAATGAAATGATCTATTATGTAAGTTTGTATTTTTACGAATGAAATGATCTATTATATAAGTTTGTATTTTAACGAATGAAATGATCTATTAAATAAGTTTGTATTTTAACGAATGAAATGATCTATTATATAAGTTTGTATTTTAACGATTGAAATGATCTATTATGTAAGTTTGTATTTTAACGAATGAAATGATCTATTATATAAGTTTGTATTTTAACGAATGAAATGATCTATTATGTAAGTTTGTATTTTAACGAATGAAATGATTCATCTATTATGTAAGTTTGTATTTTAACGAATGAAATGATCTATTATGTAAGTGTGTATTTTAACGAATGAAATGATTCATCTATTATGTAAGTTTGTATTTTAACGAATGAAATGATCTATTATGTAAGTTTGTATTTTAACGAATGAAATGATCTATTATGTAAGTTTGTATTTTAACGAATGAAATGATCTATTATATAAGTTTGTATTTTAACGAATGAAATGATCTATTATGTAAGTTTGTATTTTAACGAATGAAATGATTCATCTATTATGTAAGTTTGTATTTTAACGAATGAAATGATCTATTATGTAAGTTTGTATTTTAACGAATGAAATGATCTATTATATAAGTTTGTATTTTAACGAATGAAATGATCTATTATGTAAGTTTGTATTTTAACGAATGAAATGATCTATTATGTAAGTTTGTATTTTAACGAATGAAATGATTCATCTATTATGTAAGTTTGTATTTTAACGAATGAAATGATCTATTATGTAAGTTTGTATTTTAACGAATGAAATGATCTATTATATAAGTTTGTATTTTAACGAATGAAATGATCTATTATATAAGTTTGTATTTTAACGAATGAAATGATCTATTATATAAGTTTGTATTTTAACGATTGAAATGATCTATTATGTAAGTTTGTATTTTAACGAATGAAATGATCTATTATATAAGTTTGTATTTTAACGAATGAAATGATTCATCTATTATGTAAGTTTGTATTTTAACGAATGAAATGATTCATCTATTATGTAAGTTTGTATTTTAACGAATGAAATGATCTATTATGTAAGTTTGTATTTTAACGAATGAAATGATCTATTATGTAAGTTTGTATTTTAACGAATGAAATGATCTATTATGTAAGTTTGTATTTTAACGAATGAAATGATCTATTATGTAAGTTTGTATTTCAACGAATGAAATTATCTATTATGTAAGTTTGCATTTTAACGAATGAAATGATTCATCTATTATGTAAGTTTGTATTTTAACGAATGAAATGATCTATTATGTAAGTTTGTATTTTAACGAATGAAATGATCTATTATATAAGTTTGTATTTTAACGAATGAAATGATCTATTATGTAAGTTTGTATTTTAACGAATGAAATGATCTATTATGTAAGTTTGTATTTTAACGAATGAAATGATCTATTATGTAAGTTTGTATTTTAACGAATGAAATGATCTATTATGTAAGTTTGTATTTTAACGATTGAAATGATCTATTATGTAAGTTTGTATTTTAACGAATGAAATGATCTATTATATAAGTTTGTATTTTAACGAATGAAATGATCTATTATATAAGTTTGTATTTTAACGAATGAAATGATCTATTATATAAGTTTGTATTTTAACGAATGAAATGATCTATTATGTAAGTTTGTATTTTAACGAATGAAATGATCTATTATGTAAGTTTGTATTTTAACGAATGAAATGATTCATCTATTATGTAAGTTTGTATTTTAACGAATGAAATGATCTATTATGTAAGTTTGTATTTTAACGAATGAAATGATCTATTATGTAAGTTTGTATTTTAACGAATGAAATGATCTATTATATAAGTTTGTATTTTAACGAATGAAATGATCTATTATGTAAGTTTGTATTTTAACGAATGAAATGATTCATCTATTATGTAAGTTTGTATTTTAACGAATGCAATGATCTATTATGTAAGTTTGTATTTTAACGAATGAAATGATCTATTATATAAGTTTGTATTTTAACGAATGAAATGATCTATTATGTAAGTTTGTATTTTAACGAATGAAATGATCTATTATGTAAGTTTGTATTGTAACGAATGAAATGATTCATCTATTATGTAAGTTTGTATTTTAACGAATGAAATGATTCATCTATTATGTAAGTTTGTATTTTAACGAATGAAATGATCTATTATGTAAGTTTGTATTTTAACGAATGAAATGATCTATTATGTAAGTTTGTATTTTAACGAATGAAATTATCTATTATGTAAGTTTGTATTTTAACGAATGAAATGATCTATTATGTAAGTTTGTATTTTAACGAATGAAATGATCTATTATGTAAGTTTGTATTTTAACGAATGAAATGATCTATTATGTAAGTTTGTATTTTTACGAATGAAATGATCTATTATATAAGTTTGTATTTTAACGAATGAAATGATCTATTATGTAAGTTTGTATTTTAACGAATGAAATGATCTATTATATAAGTTTGTATTTTAACGAATGAAATGATCTATTATGTAAGTTTGTATTTTAACGAATGAAATGATTCATCTATTATGTAAGTTTGTATTTTAACGAATGAAATGATCTATTATGTAAGTTTGTATTTTAACGAATGAAATGATCTATTATATAAGTTTGTATTTTAACGAATGAAATGATCTATTATGTAAGTTTGTATTTTAACGAATGAAATGATCTATTATGTAAGTTTGTATTTTAACGAATGAAATGATTCATCTATTATGTAAGTTTGTATTTTAACGAATGAAATGATTCATCTATTATGTAAGTTTGTATTTTAACGAATGAAATGATCTATTATGTAAGTTTGTATTTTAACGAATGAAATGATCTATTATGTAAGTTTGTATTTTAACGAATGAAATGATCTATTATGTAAGTTTGTATTTTAACGAATGAAATGATCTATTATGTAAGTTTGTATTTTAACGAATGAAATGATCTATTATGTAAGTTTGTATTTTAACGAATGAAATGATCTATTATGTAAGTTTGTATTTTAACGAATGAAATGATCTATTATGTAAGTTTGTATTTTAACGAATGAAATGATCTATTATGTAAGTTTGTATTTTAACGAATGAAATGATTCATCTATTATGTAAGTTTGTATTTTAACGAATGAAATGATCTATTATATAAGTTTGTATTTTAACGAATGAAATGATCTTTTATATAAGTTTGTATTTTAACGAATGAAATGATCTATTATGTAAGTTTGTATTTTAACGAATGAAATCATCTATTATGTAAGTTTGTATTTTAACGAATGAAATGATCTATTATGTAAGTTTGTATTTTAACGATTGAAATGATTCATCTATTATGTAAGTTTGTATTTTAACGAATGAAATGATCTATTATATAAGTTTGTATTTTAACGATTGAAATGATCTATTATGTAAGTTTGTATTTTAACGATTGAAATGATCTATTATATAAGTTTGTATTTTAACGAATGAAATGATCTATTATGTAAGTTTGTATTTTAACGATTGAAATGATTCATCTATTATGTAAGTTTGTATTTTAACGAATGAAATGATCTATTATGTAAGTTTGTATTTTAACGAATGAAATGATCTATTATATAAGTTTGTATTTTAACGATTGAAATGATCTATTATATAAGTTTGTATTTTAACGATTGAAATGATTCATCTATTATGTAAGTTTGTATTTTAACGAATGAAATGATCTATTATATAAGTTTGTATTTTAACGAATGAAATGATCTATTATGTAAGTTTGTATTTTAACGAATGAAATGATTCATCTATTATGTAAGTTTGTATTTTAACGAATGAAATGATCTATTATGTAAGTTTGTATTTTAACGAATGAAATGATCTATTATGTAAGTTTGTATTTTAACGAATGAAATGATCTATTATGTAAGTTTGTATTTTAACGAATGAAATGATTCATCTATTATGTAAGTTTGTATTTTAACGAATGAAATGATCTATTATATAAGTTTGTATTTTAACGAATGAAATGATCTATTATATAAGTTTGTATTTTAACGAATGAAATGATCTATTATGTAAGTTTGTATTTTAACGAATGAAATGATCTATTATGTAAGTTTGTATTTTAACGAATGAAATGATCTATTATGTAAGTTTGTATTTTAACGAATGAAATGATCTATTATGTAAGTTTGTATTTTAACGAATGAAATGATCTATTATGTAAGTTTGTATTTTAACGAATGAAATGATCTATTATGTAAGTTTGTATTTATACGAATGAAATGATCTATTATGTAAGTTTGTATTTTAACGAATGAAATGATTCATCTATTATGTAAGTTTGTATTTTAACGAATGAAATGATCTATTATGTAAGTTTGTATTTTAACGAATGAAATGATCTATTATGTAAGTTTGTATTTTAACGAATGAAATGATCTATTATATAAGTTTGTATTTTAACGATTGAAATGATCTATTATATAAGTTTGTATTTTAACGATTGAAATGATTCATCTATTATGTAAGTTTGTATTTTAACGAATGAAATGATCTATTATATAAGTTTGTATTTTAACGAATGAAATGATCTATTATGTAAGTTTGTATTTTAACGAATGAAATGATTCATCTATTATGTAAGTTTGTATTTTAACGAATGAAATGATCTATTATGTAAGTTTGTATTTTAACGAATGAAATGATCTATTATGTAAGTTTGTATTTTAACGAATGAAATGATCTATTATGTAAGTTTGTATTTTAACGAATGAAATGATCTATTATGTAAGTTTGTATTTTAACGAATGAAATGATCTATTATATAAGTTTGTATTTTAACGAATGAAATGAGATCGGTCGATTCGTTGTTTTTGTTTTAAAAAGCTAAATTTGAAAAGTTATAACATCTGGGTTCTCGCGGTTCAGTTCATAACGTGTTTGTTTACTAACTTAGCTTTTGCGAGTTGGCGTCCACCACTCGGCATTCTTTCTTTCTTTTTTATTCTTTTTTTTTTGCTTCGGTTTCGGTTCTCGCTCATGGCACCTTGTCCCGTTATTTTTTTTTTTAATTTTTAAGCGTATTTTCCAGCGGGACACGCCAGGCTTCCCACCCGGCTAGTATACAATAAATACCGAAAGACTAGGCATTAATACAAAGTGTTGATCCGGAAAACCAATCGATCTTGTTCGTTCGCTTGACGAATCACACACACTTTCTTATGTTCATTAGCATGGATGGCCGGTGTTGCCCAGGTGTTTGGAGGTGTATGCTGAGCAACAAATAGAAAAAGTGGTAGTAGGAAGGCAGGCTCGAACCCGTACCGCAAAGGAGGAAAAGAAGGGCCACCCCCCTGACGTTGCCCGAGTATTATAAGGTGTATGTTGAGCAAAAAGAAAAGTGGTAGTAGAAAGGCAGGTTCCCCACTCGTACCGTGAATGAGAAAAAGAACGGGGGAAAACGTGCCGTCTTTGCTGTTACGACCACCGCCAAATTGGATGTGACGTAGGCTTAAATTAAGGCTAGACAATCGAAAAGAGGGGACGACTTTCGAAAATGTCGGCAAAAAAAAACGACCTCTCTGTAGAAAAGTGCCCAGTTGAAGGTGAAGAAATTAATGTTTTTAGCCAATTTTTCAGTATTTGTCGTCTGAAGGGTCAAGCTTCAAAACGATACTGATCTTGTTAAAATCCATCGCCTCTGTCGAAAGTTTTAGGCAGACATGCAAACATACATGCATACATTTATATATTGGTAGCTCAAATTTTCGACCGAAACCGATTACAAAGCTTGCCCGATCTCTGAATACCCTTTATGTAAAATTTCAAATGTTTAGAATAGAAATTGTCTGAGTAATTTGGTAGAGACCGCAGAGGTACACATTTTTTAAAACTTGGACCCCTATTATGACCTCTTAACATTTATTGTTTTGGGATCAAATCAGTTTATTAAGTTAGAGCCATGTCAAAGGAATCTACATCTTAAACTTCAAGTGTTTAGATACAAAACTGTCGGAGTAGTTTGGTAGAGTACTCCAAGGTCAAATCATTGAACTTTTACCCCTTAACAACGAAATTTCTGTCCGAAAACGGATCACAAAGATTTTCCCAAATCTCAGTACCCTGTATAACAAATTTCGAGTCTGGAGACTTAAAATTGACAGAGTTATTGCTTAGAGAAATGTACACACACAGACATACACACAGACACATACACACAGACACACACAGACACGTTCACCTCTATCTCTCTCTCTATCTCTCTCTCTATATATATATATATATATATAGAGAGAGAGAGAGAGAAAGAGAGAGGGGGGAGAGAGAGATTTTTAAGCCTATTCCCGTATTGTTTTCCTTGTAACTCTTTAACCATGGTTATAATAGTTTATCATCGGTGCTATATCAAATCAAAGGTATCTCACATTGCGTTAAATTAACAACATACATTGTCATTTATTAATAACTTAAAAAATATGTTCTCGGCAACTTGGTGAGTAATATGAGCACATTATTTCATTTTTTTAAACTTACCATTCTTGATGCATTAAACTTTAAAACTAATACTATATGTATTGCTTATACTTATCTTCGGATGTTTATTTTACTAGTTTTCTTACGAAAAAAAAAACAAAGGCGAGAATGACCAGCCGGCTGATGACCAGTGGCTTTCATACATTTTTGAAGACACATCTAAATAAACATCTGCCTCTTCCAGAAAGCAAAAGCGCTGATTGCCGTATTTCGGGATGTAGAAATCTAATTATGCCAACAAAGCCGGCAGTTCAGCGTGAAGTGACGCGAAAGAGACGCCACGTAGAGAGACAGAGGATCAGCTGGAATTCGCATCTTTTCTTTTTTCATGGAAAAACAAAAGGTGAAACGCTAAAGCAAAAAACGAAAACGAAAACCAGACGAAATTGATTAGTGATAATCAGCTAAGATAGGAAAACGAAAACTAATTCCGACTCAAGGAAGCAATAATGATAGGCGATAGTGTCGAGATCAAAGTGACTCCACGTTTTACCGCGTGTAAAGGATGTGACGGCGGTTCAGCGGTTAATGACACGGACTGATGACCTGGGTGCTCCAAGTTCGAATCAAGTTCGTTCTACAAAATCAATCTTATTTAGAATATTGGCAACGTTCACGTGCAGTCCCATTTCCGTAAGTGCCTTACTTGTTTTTAGTAATTATCATAACTAGAAAAATATCGGGGAAACCAATGCCAACAATAAAATCTTCAGGTTTATAACTGATGATTATATTGTTTGGTTTTTTTTTTTTTAAATATCTCAACATAAAAGAAGCTCTTGTAAAAATATTCTAACTGAATTAAAGTGAAACTTGATTAATCGCTGTCTAAGGACTGTGTATCGCATCAAATGCAAATCTGAAATATTCGAATTTTCAAAAATTTTTTAAAAAAATACAATTAAAAAAACTTAGAAAAATATGAATTTTCACAGATAATGTACACCCTCTTTTCATCCTTTTGAATACAACTAAATTAAGCAAAATATTATTATTTAGATTTTTCGGACTACTGTTTTCACTTTTAGGTGTTATTTTCACAACGTTTCGGTGGATGTAACCTTCGACTTTCTTTAAATCGTATATTGTCGCAATCGGGAATGTTGTTGTCGAACTCGGTAATGTGGACGGAATTTCCAACGGAATCCTTTGCTTATCGTATGGGTGTACCATGTTCTTGTTCCGTCTGTCATGGCCGAATAAAAGTCATAAGTCAGTCTCATTCAAGATGAGAATAGTAGTCCAAAGAATGAAATTAATACAAATTACTCAGATTAAAACGTTAAGAAATTTATACAAATATAGCTTACATTTTAACTCCTTACTTCTTGTGGATTCATACGATATGATGCTGAGTTCGACTAATTAAAATCGTCAAGAATGTTGGGGATTTGGAATTTTGGCTGAAGATGTTGATTAATCTAGTCAACAAGCTCATAAAAAGCGGCAAATCTCTATGTTAGCCAGACTGAATAACCAAGCAGCAATATACGTGCAACTTCAATTGCAGAGCAGGTTTTATCTAATATTAGAAGGGGGACGACTTTGCTCGGTCGTAAAATATGCTTATATATATGATAGTTTAGCTTGTTCAAATTTCGTATACATTATTATAGAGTCGTGATTTTTTTTTTACACTGTGATCACCACTTATCAAGGCCCGGAAGCCACTCAGGGATAAGGGTTATTGCAAGTACATTACGTTAGTGAGGAGATTTGCTGATATGTTTACTTAAGGGGGCGGTTCATTAGGAATTTGTTAACATTGGACTTGAAGACAACCAAGTTGTAGTCCGGAGGGAAGCAGGAAGACGGAACAGAGTTCCACAGGCGTGCAGTTCTAAGAAAGAAGCTTTGTTCATGGAATCTGCGTTTTGATTTAGGCACAGATATAGAGTGGGGGAAATTTTTCACAGTGGATTCAGCTAGACGGGTGTTTTTCGTGAAAGATTGGCGAGGGGGGGAACCATAGATTGGAGTTCAGACGAGCATCTGCCATGGAAATAACGATAAAACAAGGACAGGCTCGCAACGTCTCTTCTGTGGGAGAGAGGTTGCAGGGTAGAGAAAACGGCATCCCCTACTAAGCCACGAAGTCTATTTTGTACTCTGTCAAGGCAGGATAGGCTGTTTTTAGCAGCTCCTGCCCAGATATGGCAACAGTATACCATCCTTGGACGTACTTAATTTAAAAAGTTGTTTTTTTTTTTAATCTGGGGTGTCATCAGCTAGAATCGAAACCAAAATCAAAACTGTAACATTCAAAGCTGGTGGCGTTACAACTGTACCAACGTGACACTTATATGAACCGATTCAAAGTAAACTATGATTAATGCACAAGATTTATAACGATTTTTTTTTTCAGTTTTGAACCTTTACAATCTATTTATTTCTAAAGACTAATAAAAAAAGCGGGCAAAAGTCAAATCATTTGAAGCCCTAGCGCAGGCTATGTGACTTTTAGTTTCAGTAGAAATACAATTTGAAAATACAGAGACAGAAAGACAGACTAACAGACATGGTGAAATTTATAAATTAGACATACAAGATAGATAGAAATGTAAGGTTTGAATGCAGAAAGACAAACCTTATTTACAAACATCGAAATTATCACCAAAAATCATTAAATAAAAAACGCCACTGTTCACCACTCAACAACATTTCAAAAGCATCTAATATATAAGGGGCTCTATGTCTAGCCGTCTGTCTGTCTAATAGTTTCATTAATGACGAATTCGTATTTATTATTATATATTGGACTTAATATATAGTAATTATTTTAAACGTTTTTAAAAGATGACTCGTGCGTCACCACTGATAATCGAAACCAAAATGTTTAGCTTGGATTAACTTTTCCATTGACGTTAATGCCTGAACTGAATGAAGAGATGTTTGCTGTAAGGTTAAAAATTAAAACATAAACCCTTACGTAAGCTATTACGTTTCGCATTCATATTCGTAATGCTGTCGTTCGACCTTCAACTAGCAAATTCCATTGTTATAATTTGAACGTTTTCGCACCGATTTTCCCCGGCTAAAGCCTTAATATAAAGTTTCGCATGGGTTCGAATCTCCTGTATATGAAGTTTCATGTTTATAGACCAAAAACTGATAGAGAAGTTTGGTAGGATTAACTTTTAAACAAATATATATATACGCATACATAAATATATATAGAACGAATTTTGAGCTTACTACAACTTTTTACGCAAATATTACGCAAGTATAAATCATATACGTTTTCAGCGTCCCAATTGTTTTTTTTTGCGCGTTTAAATTATCCAAATAAAAAAATGTTAATACTTTCTGCATTTTTTTACATCGCTTATTTCCAACAACATAAATAAATAACCCCGAAAATATGTTTTTTTTTTAAACTTCTGCGTTACAAATAAATAATCAACACGACATTAAAACGCATTTTCAGCGTCCGAAGTGATTTTTTTTTTCGCATTTAAATTAAAATATATATCCATATTTGAATTTAACCTTAAGTATTATGGTATCTGTTCAGTGCACATTTACCTATAAGTATGGTAACCCACTTATAATTCAATGACTGTAAGTTTTTTTTTTTTCAAAAATAGACAATTATAAACAGAACGACTCATAGAAATCTATTTTTATTCTTTTTCATTTTAATATACTTTCATAGAAATGTTTCTGTTATGTCACAACCCCCCCATTCTTTACGTCACAAGTGTCACGCTCATACATTAATTCCATAGCTAATATAACATACTGACCCAACGGGTCACGGGTAGTCTAGTATAATATAAAATTATTGGCTTTATGATACTAAATACGAAATCTGCGTAAATTCAAATATTATATGTAAGCGTATTTTACGGCCGGGCAACGCCGGGCAACGCCGGGCGCCCATGCTAGTATATATATATATATATATATATATATATATATATATATATATATATATATATATATATATATATATATGTGTGTGTGTGTATATATATATATAACCTGACACTTGTGTGTCAGGTCATGTCATATGCTACTGGTACCATGTAACCCAGTACTACCTGCCTCATGGTCGGGTCTCTGGCGACTAAACTGGTTCGGCCACCAGATTTGTTTGGTGAGGAGGATTGCTAGTCTCCCTGAAGGATTAAAAATAAGACCTTCTAAAGGGCGAATGAATCCTTTATCGTGGTCAACGGCCAACTAGCACCGTGTGTGTTTGTGTGTATGTATATGGGTGTTGGGGTGGAGAGGGCTCCCGTAAGCGGTCGTGAAGGCAACCTTTCTAGGAGAAGCAAATCTCTGATTTAAAAAAAAAACATAAAGCGTGAGACCAGTACCCTCATTAAGCTGGTCTGCAGTTTAAGTTGTTGCTTGCTATCTTGCTCTTGCTTGTTGCTGGATCTCAACATATTGAACCGCGGGAGATTTAGCTGTCGTACAAAGCTAAAACTCTGTAACATCATCTCTGTATAGACACTCCCTCAGGAATTTGTCTATTAAAATGGGTTTGTGGCGATGAAAGTCATTTTTGGAGCTCATGGACTTTTGTGTCTGAGGGAGTGGCATTCGTCTGACAAAACGTTGCAATCATCATATATATATATATATATATATATATATATATATATATATATATATATATGGGTAGGTAGGTAGGTTTTTGATGCTAACATATTGATTATAGAGAGCGAAAAAAAGAGTCAGAGATGGACCAGTTCAGGATTAAATGAGGCGAAATCAAAATAGACAAACTCGCAATAAAAACGTAAAAGATAAAAATAGTCGACATAGGGACAGAATTAACCTAGAAATAGAAATTGAGCAAAAGATATCATCGGAGAGACAGGCGTATAACTGAGATGCCGAATGGCTTATGATACGTCAAATAATCCTCAGCTTCCATCCCATATAAGTCAGCCATTTCCCGAACAGATGTAAAACTATGTTCAAAGATCACTTTCTACTGAAAGAATCCAGCTTAATCGTACATAAAACTCTAATCCTAAAACTTAACCCGAGTTATCCTGAAATCCCGGCTTAAATCCGTTCTCCCAAGAGTTTTATTGGCATTTTACTTTCTGTCTGAAGCAATGAAATTAGCGAAGAGAAGGAGATCTCCACCAGTATTTATTCCTATTTTATAGCTTTAACCAGAGCGAGGAAGTCGTGCGGCTGTGTACCTGCTTCCGCTTGTCTATTCGAATATAGTTGAATATCCAACCAGAGGCATTAAACTCAAGACGAGTTTAACCGGCTTCCTCCAAAAAAAGAAATGTAATGTTTGACTGTTTATTGTACGTCATTCAACACAAATGAGTTTAAACAACTTCCTCCTAAGGACTAAGTGTCAAGGGAATATTAAATACACAGGTTATCCTCAGTTGCATGTATATCCCTATTAATGGAGATGACAATGTTAGTTTTTTTTGCTGTTCTCCTACATACAGCGCCTGGTTGTCGTAAACTTTGATGATCTAATAATAACCAGTGTGTCAATGTGAGTATGTGGGTTTATGTAATATAGTTCTAACAGCTACCTCCCCTCTCCAGGGTAGTAACATATTTTGTAAGACAGAACACAATAAAATGCATAAACTCTCGTATAATAGCTTGTAAGCAATTCGTCTCGCCATTTGCCTTTCCTGTGATGCTGACCGATTGAGAAAAACGTTGCCTCTAAACAAGTTCTTTAAGATTAAAAAAAAACAAATAAATAAAAATAAACAAAAAAAAACAACTGTTGAAGACTACAGGAGGTTCATTAGCCGCTGATCATTTGTTCTCAATCAGTGAGTAGTGTAGTTAAGCTGCGGGGATACAGTGCTATGAACAAAATTACCACATTTTCATGAGGAAATAATCAATCGTGAAATAACTTATTTGATATTGTGATGCAGATCGTTTAGTATTTTATACTTAATTAAAGAAGTTCATAACATTTTACATTGATATCTTGTTAAAATTTTATTGGAATCTAGAAAACTGTCCGGCTCTGTTAGGTCGTAAAATAGGCTTAAATATGATATTTTAATTAATGCAGAGTTTTATTTTATTGTTTTAGATTCAATTCTCTATTAATTATTATATTGTATTCAATAAACAGCAATTTAAAAAAATCAGAAAATACATGACTTTGCTGCGATCATCTAGAATTGAGACCGAAACATACAGCTTCTCAGCCTTTATTCATTACCCTCTGAGCCAAGTTTATGTCATATAAAAGTTTACGTTAAAAATGAACTTGTATATATAAATGGTATTTGTACCACTTTAACTCGACGTACACCTGCCATGTTCCATGTTTTTCTTTTAATTTAGGCCGCTTTAGCAGTTATTCATTCCGGATAAAATACAAAGCGAATTTGTTCCACATGTGCAAATCCCTTATATATCAAATTTCTACTCTGTATACTAAAAATTAATAGAGGTGTTTGGTAGAGACTCTTTATTACACACAGACAACGTCACTGTATATGAATATTAGCAGGCCACCAGGAGTTGTTCGGCGTTGTCCGGCGTTGCCTGATCGTAAAATATACATGCATATTATATCTATATTAATACAGAAACTGAGAAATGTACATGCGAGTATTATGTTTTTTTTTCTAAACAGGTCACTTTTTGTAAGTAAAAAAAAGATACCCAAGTTGAGAGCAAAACAAAAAACTAATGGAAGTGAGTAAAGTACGATAACCATAAGACCAGCGTGACACGTTTTTACAAAATTTTCTCAAACTAAACATTCTTAAAACAAGTAATCTGTGATGTGAACAATTCACACATGCGTACTCGTGAAACAGTTAGCAAACAGTTAAAAATCTGATGACTCCCACGTACCAATTTTTAAATTTGAACCCCTTTAACAGCTATTTTCGGATGAAACCGAATTAAAAATATTTCCAAATGTCTGAATACACTATATATTAGATTTCAAGTTTGTAGATTAAAAATTCGTTGTGAATACAGGTTGGCAAGTGCCCTCACGCATATTCTCACTTATATATATATATATATATATATATATATATATATATATATATATATATATATATATATATATATATATATATATATAATGTCCACAGCCAAATAACGTCGCAGACCACAAAAGCAATGACAGTTAACGAACCGAAAGTCCGAGACTCGAGTTTCGCCTTCATTTTGGATCATCAGTTAGACACATCCGAACTTATACTAACGTCATCTAACTGATGATCCCAAATGAAGGCGAAACTCGAGTCTTGGACTTCCGGTTCGTCCACTGTCATGTCTTTTGTAGGCTGCGACGTTGTTTGGTAGCGGAAATTATGATATAATCTTTCACATTCTGAAAATTATATATATATTTATATATACATGCATACATATATATATATTAAAATAATATATATACATATTTATATATAACTACTTAATCACATAAATTAATATACGAAAGTATAAATTTATGCGTAAACTTTGAGTACTTACTTTAACAGTGCTCAATACGTAGGTAGAGCTAGGTAGTAAGTTATAAAATATATATCGTCATATATTTTTTTAACTGATATATATATATATATATATATATATATATATATATATATATATATATATATATATTTAGAGGTAAACACCGATGTTTTATTTAATACTGTTTTTGCTGGTTTCTTTCAGCGTAAATTGCTCCAAGCTTAGTACTGTAAATTTTATTACAATACATCAAAAATAAATTGCACACGTGAAAAGGAGAGTGAAAAAAAAAGAATTGAAAAAGAGAAAGAAAAGAAAGGAAAGACTAAAGTAAACGTAACGGAATATGATTGATTAAGGTTTAATCAACTACTGAGAGCAAGTTACTGAAAGCAATGTGATGAGATAAAAGACTAGAGAAATGGAGTTAGAGATGGGCTGATATATTATGAAAATAAAAGAAGGTAATAAAATAATTAAGAGAAATAAAAAGATTCCGGGGAATAGAGATTAAGCGGAAGAATGTGAGAAAGAATTATAAACGAATGAAGAGAGTGAGATAACTTGATTTGTAGAGAACGAGAAGAAAATAGAGAGACAGAGCTGGAACAAGAGAGTGTGATAGAGACTGTAAAAGAAATAGAGAGAGGGGAAGAATAAAAGTTAGAGAGAAGGACGAATAGAGTAACAGAAACAGAAGAAAAGGAAGAAGGATAAAATGGGTGAAAGAGATTGAGTGAGAGAAAAATATAACGCGGGAAAGAAGAATAAAATAAAAGAGGATTGGAAACAAGGGGAGAGAAATCAAATGAAAACATGGGAAACATGCATGGTCCCCCGTCAGTGCACAGTGAACGAAGCATAAAAAGGGTTAGTTCAGCATTTGAAACAATCGAACACTCAATTTTATTTTGTTTATTGCTTCTTTTGAAACCAATTCAGTATTTACAATTATCACTCTGTATCCTCAATATATATATATATATATATATATATATATATATATATATATATATATATATATATATACTAAGTTATAAAATGTATATTGTGATTAAGCTACACTGAATATTCAGCGTTTCATCCATCTAGGATTCTTCAGGCTTATGCGCGCATAAGCCTGAAGAATCCTAGAGTGGATGAAACGCGGAATATTCAGTGTAGCTTCATCGCCATATACATTTTATAACTTACTATCTAGCTCTACCTACGTATTGAGAACTTTTGAAGTAAATACTTAAAGTTTACGCATAAATCCATACTTTCGAATATTAATTTTATGTGAGTAAATTAATTATATATATATATATATATATATATATATATATATATATATATATATATATATATATATGTTTTTATTTGTTTTGGTTAGCGATACTTTTTGATTGAATTCAATTATTCATACGAAAGTACATTTTTACCTAAATACGAGTTGGGAATAGTTTCCCTTTGACCAATTTGATACCCCCATTAAATGGGGAGCGGCATATATATTATTTTTTAAAATAAAAAATTATCCACTGACACGTGTTTCGTCGGCTACGACTCATCAGAGCGGCTAAATCTAGCGAGGCGCGAAATCGGGACCCCATGATAAAAAGCCTAAACCTCTACCACGCGGCTGCCTCGCCTGACTAATAAATGCCACGCGTTTTTATTTAGATGTTTTTATTTGTTTTTGTTAGCGATACTTTTTGAATGAATTCAATCATTATTACGAAATTGCATTTTTACCTAAATGCGAGTTGGGAATAATTTTCCCTTTGACCAATTTGGTACATATATATTATTTTGTAATATATATATATATATATATATATATATATATATATATATATATATATAGTTACTGATCTATAGTGAAAAATAATAAAAGTGTACATCTAAAAACAATAATTGGCGTAACGGATAAAGTACATTGTTCAGAGTTGTAAGTGACACTACTTTAGAAAGTTGAAGTTACGTAACAAAGGCGATGACGTGCATGTAGCAACAACGGCATACAACATATGCAAATGATGAAGCCGGTGCGCAAAGTGACGTCACAGCGGAGAAAGAGAATGGAAAGAAAAGCGAAGAACATAAAGAAACCATGTGGGCGGCGAGAGCGACTTCGAAACACGTGTGGGTGCGAGGAAAATGTTTCAGATATAAGATACAGAAATGTGGTCGGACGAACGTGTGACGTAGAACGACCTTCATACATAGCAGCGGAAAGGAAAGCAGAGGTTTTAGTACCCCACGAGCCGGCGACAAAAAAAGCATTTGTTCGATACGACAGAGTTTTGCTAACAATATGGCGAACAAATAGATTTGTAAAACGAAGATGGAGGCGTAGTTTTTATATTACCGTGAATAAATGCCTTTTAATTCATTAAAAAAAAAAAACAGAGTCGAATTTTTTTTCTTTGTTTCTTTGCGATACTTTCGTGCACAACATTGGGTCCGTGTTAAAATATAACGACCGCATTGCAGTTATACCAGAGTCAAAAGAAAGAAGAAGACGTTAAAATTAATGTAAGTGACAAAAAAAAGGGGGAAAGAGAAATAGAAAAAAAAAAGCTGTAGAGAAGAATAATGGAAAAGAGAAAGGGTGTCAGAGAAATAAAGAAAAATAAATTCAGTCCAGCGAATTTTCCCGCTCAATTTTCCTTTCCAAACTAATCGCTAATCTCTTCTGCAAAACTGACGGCCATTTTGTGATAGCTGTGATTGCTTGTGCGTCAACCACTCTATCCCGCCAAAAAAAAAAGGAAGAAGAAAATAACGTGACCTCAGCAACAATTTCATATATTATTTTTACACCGACTGTTTTAGTTCAAATCCCACGGGACACTCTCCAGTTCGTTCGGCCTATATAAGTAAGAATCCTCTGAGTATAAGTTTCCGTTACATACGATGTGATGGCGGAGTCGCGAGGGGTCAGGACATCGACAAATTGCTTCATTGGATTCGTAATTAAGAAGGGGGTCCCAATAGTAATGCCTCTTATTTTATTATTTGGCCCAAATAGATCAGGAGAAATGGCAAATTGCATTGTTATTATGACTAAATGTATACATTTATGACCTGTAAGTTTCAGTTCTCTGATAGTGACAGTGTGATATTCTAAGTAGGAAACCCCTGTCATGGACTTGCTTCAGATGCAGAGATATATCACTGAATTATTGGAAAAATGGTGGTAACTATGGAGTAAAATAAATTCTTCAGTACAGAAGGTCGCCTGTTTTAATGATACCACTCCCGCGGTCGTAGCTGTTCAACTTTTTGAGTTAAAAATAGGTTTTCTTTTTGGAATAAACCACTGCACGACAATACCTCTCCGGACGCCCATGCACAGTCATTGTTCATAGTTGGCAAGTGTGCATTAAAAATGATTATGACTTTTTATAAAAACAAAAACAAATTCGGAGCAGAAATGGTCGCTCTTTTTTATGGTACTAATCCGGCTTTCATAGGTTGTCAACGTTTTGATATTAAATAAAAATAAGTGATTTAACTTGAGAAACGACTCTTGTAGTAAATAAAAAAAACTTTTTTGTTTTTGTTAGTTCTCTGAACAAGATACGAAATGAATCATAAAAAAGACGACACCTGGCTTAGGAAAAATTAACGAGTCGTTAAATGATTTCATATTCAAACTAACGAGGGATAGGCAATGCCCGGTCGTAAAATACACTTAAATATGATATTTTAATTTGCCAAGATTTCGTATATATTATTATAGAGCCGTGATTTCAAAAGTTAAAAAAAGTATTTGGGTGCCATCACCTAGAATCGAAACCGAAAGCAAAATTTTAGCATTCAAAATTAGTGACGTTACCACTGTAAAAATAAAGTAGGATGAATGTATAAAATATGTAACGATTTTTTTTTCATTTTTGGCCCCTTAAAAACTATTTTAATCTGATAAAGATTCATAAAAAAACGGCCGATAAAAAATCCAATCATTTAAGACCTGGAGCGTCACCCTTCGTTTATTTATTTATTTTTTTTTCGCTTCGGAGAGATAGAGTTTGAAAATATGAAAATAAAGTAACAGACAGACATAAATAAGATTAGCCACCCGGCGTTGCCCACCCGTAGAATACATATAAATATTATATTTTAATTAATACAGGATTCTTATTTATTATAAACAGAAATACCAAAGGTATTAAACATAACGTTATTTTTGTTGTTGTTAAATAACGAATACAACAAACAAAAGAAAAAAAATTGGGGCATTTGAATGCGAGTAGTGTTTTATCTAAACGGTTTACTTGTTGTAAGTAAATAAAAAATACTCGAGCTGATATCGAAATCCAAATCTAAAGACAGTGAATCACCTACGATAACTATTAGACAAGCTTGACACGGTGTTTAAAAACATTTTTCAAACTTACTTAACATAAAGAATATGTCATGTGAATGATTCTCATATGCGTATTCGTGAAACAGTTGACAAGCATATAAAAATCCGATGACCCCCCTCCCACGTAACAATTTTTAAATTTTGACACTTTAGCGACCCCTTTTCCAGATGAGACCGAGTAAAAAGTTTTCCACGTGTCTGAATACGTTATATACCTAATTTCAAATCTCTAGTTCAAAAATTCGTTGAGTATATAGGATGAGAATTAGCGTCTTTCATACACACATTCTCACTTTAATATATATATATATATATATATATATAGAGAGAGAGAGAGAGAGAGAGAGAGAGAGAAAGAGATTTTTTCCCTTCTATATTTTCAAAGTTTTATGTCATCTTTATTAATAAGAAGATGGTACCTACTTTATATGCCTTGTCCTTGAAAAGATAGTCCGTCTCGTTCATGTTTAAAATTGCATTTTCAACACCGAACACATATTTTTCGTAAGATTTTTATTGATAATAATAAAAACAGACAATTAAAAAAAATTATATTGCAGTTGGGAACGATAAAATTATCCTTCTAAAGAAATCAACTCAACAGCTTTATTTTTAAACTTTTTATAGAAAAAAGGCAATCCAGGTAACTCGATAATGTAGTAGAGCTGATTTCTATTCAATGTAATTGCATTTAACCTCAATCCCCTCTCAATACAGGTCCGGAACTGGGAGCTTGTTTTTCCACAAGCGCCGGCGGGAGCTTGGCGAATACTTGGCCAATGGTGTTGTGGAAGGTCATGTTATTTTTTTTACATGGGGTTCACCACTTATCAAGGCCCGAAGGCCACTCAGGGATAAGGGTTATTACGTGTACAGTAATCAATGAGATATTATTGTAGTAATCATTAGTATTGGCTGTTTAGATAGAGTGTCTTATTTAATGTCGTTTATGTTGGACTTGAAGACGTACAAGTGGTAGTCAGGTGTGAAACAGGCAAGCGGCAGAGAGTTCCACTGGCGTGAAGTTCTAAGAAAGAGGCTTTGCTCATGGAATCTACGTTTGGATTTAGGCACAGGTAAAGAGTGGGGAAAATTATGGGCAGTAGTTTCAGCCAGACGGGTGTTTTTCGTGAAAGATTGGCGAGGGGGTACGAGGGGTTGGAGCTCAGACGAGCATCTGCCATGGAAATAACGATAAAACAAAGACAAGCTCGCAACGTCTCTTCTCTGGGGGAGAGGTTGCAGGGAAGAGAAAAGGGCATCCCCCACTAAGTCACGAAGTCTATTTTGTACTCTGTCAAGGCAGGATAGGCTGTTTTTAGCAGCTCCTACCCAGATGTGGCAGCAGTAGTCCATTCTTGGACGTACTTGGCTTTTATACAGATAGAGATGTTCGTGATGTTCTCGACACATGACCAAGTGAAGTATTCCAGCGGGTTCAGCTCGGGGGAGGAGGGGGCAGTAAGAGAAGTGTACAAAATCGGAGTATTCCTTCTGAAGCAACACCTGGGCGTTTTAGGACTTGTGGGTCGACGCTATGACCTGCCACAGTCTTCAACACAACCAGGTACACTTTTCAGTTAATTTTAAGCCGATTTCGAAGATGTGATATGCCACCATGTGGCCCTCACATGAAACTACACCAAAGATCAGAACCCAGGCCGGAAACTTTGTTTTCCTCACCCTAGGCTCTTTTTGAGGTCGTTGGCAATGGTCCTGTTGTCATAACTTGGATCAGATGAGAACATGAGTTGCACAGCGGTTCATCTCCGATCTCGCTCGTTGACCATTGTGCAACTTTCTGACATGCTGGAAGACTCCTATCGCTCTTTGGATTTGTACACAACTGACAAGTGAATAGTCTGCAAAAAGAAAAAAAACCGGTTTTCATCAAACGGAAATGGAATCTTCATCTTTAATAGGGCGACAATTTTATCGTTCAACCTTGTGCATTCATCTCTGTCAACCCATATCTCTATTTCTTTCAATCTTTTTTTTCTCTCCCTCTGACTCTTTCTCTCTTTCTCTCTCTCTTTCTCTCTCTCTCTTTCTCTCTCTCTCTTTCTCTCTCTTGTTTTTAACTACTTCAATGTAATGGAGGAGATATAAACAATAAAATAAAAAAAGAAAGAAAAGAATAATGTGTAGTAACTGTTTGAACTATTTTTTACTAATCAAACAATAACCTGTAAAAAGGAAATAAAATATTTTTATCGCCATGTATTAATTTGATCTATGCTGACTCGGAATGAGTAAGTATTAATATTATAATATTAATGTTGCCATAACCGATTGGGGCCATACTAAATCGCTGATTGAATACATGTTGACTTATCTTGGTCTATTGGATTCTTATCTACTTATACCTACATCCCCTCTTGTTTTGAATTAGAAATTTTCATTTGAATACACGCTGACATGTCTTGGTCTATTAGCTTCTCATCTACCTATACCTACATCCCCTCTTGTTTGACCTTAGAAATGTTCAATCGAATACACGTTGACTTGTCTTGGTCTATAGGAGTCTTATCTACCTATACCTACATCCCCTCTTGTTTGCACTTAGAAATTGTCATTTGAATACACGTTGACTTGTCTTGGTCTATTAGCTTCATATCTACCTATACCTACATCCCCTTTGGACTTTACGCTGGATATTCTCATAGTACAGGGTGGCCCACTTAAAATAGCACCAACTCTATAATCTTTTTCCAACTGACACCACAAGACAAAATGCAATTCTTTTTCCAACAAGATGGCGCTACATGCCACACGTCTCACGGATCATTTACATGAGTTCCTGGCATGTTTATGGAAGAGAGTACAATAAGCAAGGGGTTATGGTCACTACGTTCTCCGGACTTGTCCTCATGTGATGTTTATCCTATGGGGGACTTTAAAACAAAAAGTTTATGCAAATAATCCCCACAATCTAGATTAATAAAGGAGTACATTACGAACGCTATCAGGAGAATAACCAGAGAAAATCTACAGGCAGTATCTACAAACGTTGTTAAACGTGCCCAGAAATGAATAGATGTCAACGGAGAGCACTTCCAGCATTTTTTATAACACTAAATGTAATGTAAACAACGTTACAATTAATTTAAACAATAAAAGAATGTTCCTCCTCTCTACTACATTTTCTGGGCTACTTTTAAGCTAGCCAATCTGTATTTGCACTTTTCTATTTTTTTTTATTTCTATTTTGTTGTCGTTGTTTTTTATCATGTTTTTCAAGCTGGGTATAGGGCATCCTACTGGACGCCAGACATTCTCCCACTATCCCATACATTCCAATCAAGAGATCTTTTTTCAGATTCTAACCGTTCCTTTGAGTGCAATTGTTTAAAATTCTCTTGCACTTGAATCACCGGGTATATTTTCAAGGTAGTTTTAAACCTCTTTTTATTGTGTTCAGTTGCTCCTATAATTCTTCTTAAGATTCCAGTTTCTTTGGACGTTGTACATAAGCCCTTGGCATTTCGTTATCTTGTACTGCTGTGTGTAGATTAGTATCAATGGGAACACTAAATTAATGTAGCGTTGGGACGATTGGTCGAAATCAGAATCAAGAATCGAAAAAATCAGAACCCTTCAGGGTATCGGAATCGGTATCAGAATCAGAAGAAAATGTGTGCTCATTTCCGATGCTAAAAACGATTTTTCTTAACTGCTTTTATTTATTTATCGTTAAAAACTTTCTGTGCCAATGAGGAAATAATACTTAGTCGTTGATCTAAAACAAAAACAAAAAACATAAACCCGCCTCCACAAGCGTATTTCTGTATGACTGCGAAAATATATGCATGCATAATCCGACTACTCCCCTTAAAAAGGAGCAATTCTATATTTAGAAATTTAAAAACAATCGGAATCGGTAATTGTATCGGAATCGGGAATTTAGGAGATCGTCGGTAATTATATTGAAATCGAGGAAAATATCAGAATCGTTCCACCACTAACTCTAAGGTTACTCTATTTTCCTTTTTCTCGTATCACTACGTCAGGTTTAATTGCCCCGCGATCACGGTATGTAGCAATAGGGATTGCATATTGGATGGTATATGATTTATTTATGATGTTTCTAGTGTATATTTTTCAGTGTTGTTTTGGCACCAAATCGATATATGATGCATTGAATCATACTTTTTTTATATTCTTTATTAACGTGTCATGTATATGTATCTGTGTACATGTGCTCCATGTATAAAGAACTGTTGTCATCGTGTCCTTGATGTATATTTTAACGGCCTGTGACTCACCTAGTGTTATGGGTGCATGCGTGTCAACATATGATACACGCCAGGAAGACGACATAGCACGACATCGACATACCTGTCTGCTGCTGTCTGCCTCTGGGAGATTCGGCAGTCATCTTGGGTGGAGCCGGACATGTTTAAAGGAAACGCTTCAAAACAAGGACCCAAGACGAATGAGTGTTTATATATATATATATATATATATATATATATATATATATATATATATATATATATATATATATATATATATATATATAAGGGAGTAGTCATATATATATATTATTCACTCCTCAGACATCTTTGCCACAGCAGAAATAAAGTGACTGACGATCTTTGGCTTCTGGGTCCTTTATTGGGGAGACCCTATCAATCCATCTTGCTTGTTCGGCGTCTAGGATCCAACTCACCTGAGTTTACTCAGCGTACTCAAACCAGAACCCCTGACACGTAACGTCCGGTCCCCGTTTGCATACTTCCGGTGCAACTGAACAGTCACAGACTTTGATACTTGTCACCATTCAAATTCTCTGTTGTGTACTCCACTTGATTGACAGGTACGTATATAGATAGATAGATAGATAGATAGATAGATGGATGGATAGATAGATAGATAGATAGATAGATAGATAGATAGATAGATGGATGGATAGATAGATAGATAGATAGATGGATGGATAGATAGATAGATAGATAGATAGATGGATAGATAGATAGATAGATAGATGGCTAGATAGATAGATAGATGGATGGATAGATAGATAGATAGATAGATGGATAGATAGATAGATAGATAGATAGATGGATGGATGGATAGATAGATAGATAGATGGATAGATAGATAGATAGATAGATAGATAGATAGATGGATGGATGGATAGATAGATAGATAGATGGATAGATAGATAGATAGATAGATAGATAGATGGATAGATAGATAGATAGATAGATAGATAGATAGATGGATGGATAGATAGATAGATAGATAGATAGATGGATGGATAGATAGATAGATAGATAGATAGATAGATAGATAGATAGATAATCAACTGCTTCTACTCGACTGCTGCATTCGATATTAAACTTTTTACAGATCGTGTAGTGAAACTATGCCCCTCTCCCTCCAGCATAATGTCACAGCTAGATGTTAGGTGGCTCAGACGTAGTATTGCTATTCAGTGTGAGAATTAAAATATTAACCTTTATAGGATCGTTACACATCAATCAATTTTCATTAATAATGGATTTTTAACGCTTCTCGATTCGTTAAACTCTTTTTAAAGGATATTTTATTACCACTTTATTAATAGACTCAACAGAAGTTTAAAACAAGATTGAATGGGAATAACTTTCGAATGGAATGAGTTTAATGCTAGTAAAAGACTGCGATCTCATAATTTCGAAGCATATGACATTTTAGAGAAAGGGAAAACGATTTTTAATCTTGTTATTTTTTAAGCTAAAATGTGATAAAGTGATAAAGATCATACGTATCAACACGTAATGGCTGAATCGCTAGGGAATCAAATCATTTACAATGGAATCAAATGTTACGAAAAAAAAGACTATACCGTACTTCATGAGAAATTGCAGTAATAGCTATGCAATATGGGAATCTAAAGGAATATATTATTATAATTAATTTACATGGTACAGCAGAGTCGATTGATAAAATATTATAATAAAGCCGTATTCCTGATCGTTATGCTGACGACACTACCACCAATGGCAACACATCAAAGGCCGTAAATGACAAAATTCTCTCTGACTCTCTCTCTCCTCTGATCTTGAGCACGTGGTATAATGGAGGAAGCTGGTTACTTTTAATGGATCTAAATCCAAGATACTATCTTTACATCATCACCGCTCTGATCCTCATCTGGCATCAATTGAAATGAATGGCTTTTGCCTTAGAGAGGCTGCATATTTGTACAAGCTTCTGGGTTCGACCTTTACTCCTGATTTGAAATGGAACACATACATTAAATCTGTTGCCAAGGCCGCTGGAAAAATGGTAGGATCATTCTATCGATCCAGTAGATATCTCACTC
The DNA here is from genome assembly GCF_053919585.1 of Euprymna scolopes. Classification (NCBI taxonomy): domain Eukaryota; kingdom Metazoa; phylum Mollusca; class Cephalopoda; order Sepiida; family Sepiolidae; genus Euprymna; species Euprymna scolopes. Next base: position 142,414,910 of record NC_136500.1, on the reverse strand, counting down.
CTGATGCAATTCTCTACCTATATAAAAGCCATGCACGACAAATGATGGCGTACTTTTGCCACATCTAGGAAGAGGCTGCTAGGAGCAGCTTATCTTGTCTTGACAGAGTTCAAAATAGATTTCGTAGCTTAGTGGGGGATGCCCTTTTCTCTTTTCTGCAACCTCTTTCCCACAGAACTGATGTTGTGAGCCTGTCTTTTCTTTATCATTATTTTCATGGCAAGTGTTCGTCTGAGCTTCAATCCATGGTCCTCCCTCGCCAAACTGTCACGAAAAACACTCGTCTAGTCAAAACCACTATCAATAATTTCCCACATTCTTTATCGGTGCCTAAACCTAAACGTAGATTCTATGAACAAAGCTTCTTTCTTAGAACTGCACGTCTGTGGAATTCTCTTCCGTTTGCCTGCTTTCCAGGTGACTACAATCGGATTGTCTTCAATCCAACGTAAACAAGTTCTTGATGAACCATCGCCGTAAGTAATCTAATTTAAAAAAATTCCACTACTTATGTATACCCATTAACCATTATCCTGGAGTGGCCTCCGGGCCTTGATAAGGTGTGACTCCTTTGTAAAAAAAACAAAGAGCAATATACGTCGTATATAACGTCATAGCAGATGGCGCCACATGTTATCATGCGTTTGTGTTTGCTTGTTCAGAAAAACGCTATATATGACGTTAGCACATATGACGTCATACGAGACGTATTATATGTTAATTGGTTGAGGAAACATGCTTCCCTCTGTTAGACACGATATCAAACGATAAATGCATGGAAGTATTAACGGTTGGATCTATCGTCGGCTATTACTTGCTGGCACGGGTCACTTCCTGTGCAGGCAGCGTTTCCATTATCAGCATTAAATGGTAGAGACTGCATGCTGAAATTTAACGCTTGTAGAAAAATAGCAAACAAATGCATTTTTTAATAAAAATCTAAAATTTATTTTACATTTAATAATAAAGAAACATATTTGCGTGCGGCAAAACTGTTATGTGCGTCTTTCGCTCACAGGATCCAAGTCCTACCTGTTAAAAAACGTACTATTATAATTCAATTTTCCTTTCTATCTTCATTTGAAAAGAGAGAAAGGGAGTGAAAGACAGCAAGAGAGAGAGAGAGAGAGAGAAAGAAAGATAAAAAGAGAGACATTCATGCATTGTTTTGTTGTTGCATTCCACCGTGAGTACTTTTGGGTTTGACCTTTCAAATTCTAAGGTCCTATATCGTTTTGACTTAGTTAAATATTATAAACAAATGTCACACTTGCTCGAATTATACCTGATTGACAATAGTTACTGAAGTCGTTGTAGTTTTCAATAATATCACCTTTCTTTCTCGTCTTCCTACGAAAAGAGTCTGTCACAAATAAGGTATAAGGTATATTGGTGTAGAAGCCCCAGATTGCGCGAATGCGGGGCTTCCTTATTGTGCTACATTAGTAGAACAATGATATATAAACTAAAAAGCTGTTCATGGAAATGCAAAGAAGGCGTGAACCCACTTGCGGTCAGGAAATAACAAAGGCAAAAGATGCTTATCACAAAGACAAGTAATTAGTTCGGAAAATACGCTATGAGTAGGTAGGAAAAGAGTTCCGTAATCCTGCACTATTGTTTTGAACGAAGTTACTTGACATAGAAAGCAGAACTGCAATGAGGTATACTAGCAGCAAATAGATAAACAAGTCAAACGATCTACTCCATAGGAAATCGAAAACAGATCAGACAATTCTGAAGACTTCATATCATAATACTATTTACAAAGAAAGGATTGTGACTATCACCATAGCATTCGCATAGAATAATAAATGCTAAGGCCTATACAAATTACTAATGTTTGAGCACTATATATATAATATACGCTACATAAACTCCAATTTATAGTCTCCTCGTTCCATACTTTCACAAAAACACTCGACCTCTACAATCACTATGTACTATTTTCTCCACTCTCTATGTATGCCTTAATCTAAACACAGATTCCATAAACAAAGCTTTTTTTTCTAAGTTGGTTGGTTGGTTGGTTGTTTTACGGCATATCAACCCTTTCCAGGTTATTTAATGCTGAACCCGGTGATTTTGAAGAATGTTTTTATAGAATATATTTTTTTTTCAAGTCGGTTTCTATTTAACCCATAGTTGGGACCTAACAAGTACTACCACTCCGAGTCAAAGTGGACCTGGGACACAATGGCAATTAAGGGTTGCTCCACACTCTCCAAATCCCGCAAGCTGGAGCCTCACCACTGGATATAGTTTAAGGTCATATCCAGGACCATTTTTTTCTAAGAACTTCCGTCTAGCCTGCTTCCAGGTTGAATACAACACAGTAGCCTACAAGTAAAATGTAAACAAATTCTTGTTTAGCCGTCCCCATAAATAATCAAATTCTACCCAATTTACAACATTAATGAATCGATGCGTCCGTTCAGTCTCGAAAGACAAAGGATGCCCCTGTAGGGGCAGTTGAGCGTGTAATTGTGAGGCAAGAGTTGCGCAATCCTTAACCACACCTTTCCTGATCGACACTGTTTTGGGGTTCAGTGGCAAGAAGAAGACCAGTACGACTGGAAACAATGCCGAGATAAGCAGAGAGTACATACAGCACCTGGATGTCCCAAATGATCACCCATTTAGCACTGACTAGGTTCAACGTTGCTTAACTTCGGTGATTCAGTGAGAACATGTGTGTCAACGTTATTATGCCGTATGTTTTATAATTAATTATTATTACACTACCACCTAATATTTAATAACGTGTGACTCGTGAGTTAAAATTGGACAGAGATTTACTAGTTTAAATATGGCAATAGTACTCCATGGATTATCCCCAGATATGTAGAAATAGAAATAAGTATCAGGTGTGTAGAAGTGTTTACGTCGATAGAAACAATCTACGTGACGAGAAGCAGAGGGAGTACCGTCAACAATATATGAATTTTAAGAGAGATTTGATGATAAAAAAGGACCAAGAATTTTACAGCCGTGTTCTCCTCAAGAGTGGACACCATCGTTAAGAATTCAAGAAGGAAAACGGACACGTTAGCAATTGAAAGGACAAAACGAGTTAAATTTTAACATGTCAACAGCAAGATCAACAGCATAATTCCACTGGGTTGATGGGGGAGGGACAAGAATCAACACCATATATACATACATATATATATATATATATATATATATATATATATATATATATATATATATATATATATATATGTGTGTGTGTATTTAAAAGAGTGTAGCCATCAACATCAAACGGTGGCCTTATAGAGGTATAGGATACTTTCGAGCGTTTGTAGCGTTCTAGCAAAGTAGAGAGAACCCACCTTCTTCGCAGTGGTCCTGGCAATACTCTCAATGTAATTGTTCCAACTCATATTTCCTGTGAACGTTAGGCCGAGGAGTTTAAAAGATGTACTTTCAGATAAAGAGTAATTGGCCATTGCTGTTGGTGGTAGGGAAGGTTTCTTGTAATTATTGAAGGAAACAAGTTTAGACTTGGCAGCATTGAATGTGACCATCCATTTTTATCCCCATTCCACAACGGATCGGAAGTCATCCTCTAGTGTGTCTGCCATTTGTTTAGATATGTGTTCATTTGTTTTCCTGTCGTGTCTGTTATAGAGCGTGGTGTCGTCAGCATATATACCCATCTCAAAGACAATTTTGTCAGGGAGGTCATTTATGAATATTGGGAATAACAGAGGTCCAAGGATATACCTCTGAGGCACTCTCGCATTTATATCATATTGTTTAGATGTACGACAACCTGGATTTTTCTCTTAACATCTGTAAGGTAATGGACTAGAGCTTGGTTAATTATGGACTCAAATATTTTGGCGGAAAGTGGGAGGAGGCTAATGAGGCGATAATTTACTGGGTCAGTTCTTTCGCCAGAATTCTTGAAAACTGATACTACAGAAGCAGTTTTCCAGCAGGCAGGAAGTAGGAAGGCAAGATTCATTAAGGCATTTGTTGTAAAGTTTTGAGAGAACTGTCGCTATTTCTTTCTTACAGTTATTTCTGACTTCTATATACTTCTGTCTTAACTTATGTTGGTTAAAGTTGCGGTACGCATGCTGCCTTTGCGCTATGGCAGCTGCATAAGCAGAAGTAAGCCATTGGGGAGAGTGGAGCTTGCTATAAAATTTGCGCATGGGCTTCAATTGCCGTTTTGATTCATTCAGTGGTCTCATTTGCGCAATGTTCAGGAGGAAGTGAAAATATATTTTGCAATGGGGCGTCCCTGATGAGATTTCTTATGACTTCCTAGTAAGCCTTTTTATAATATCTCGTTGTTTTGAGCAGTGGCTGTTCAGGTTTGGCTCTAGAGTTTAGGGCGATCAACCATTTCCACTGCATGATCCGCGTTCCCAAGAGGGTTGTGGGTATTCGTTACACAGTCATCGGGAACTGTGGTAGGAAACAGATCTAGAAGTGATGCGTGTTGTTATTGCTGGTCTGGGAAACGTAACCATCTGTAATAGGGAATGAGATATAGAGAAGTTACGTGTTGTGGTACAAGCTGTGTCTGTGTGAGTTGAAAATCCAAGCCAGTTGCTGTGGTGGACATTGAAGTCACCAAATACATGCACTTGTGCGCTAGTGTCGGGGGAAAGTGCTGTATCTATGCTTTCAGAGACTTTGTTTATTAGGGTACAGTCCTGGGTCGAGGGAGAGAGAAAATAAAAGTAGCTAATGTTATGTTGCATGTTAAGTCTAAAGAACATAAAGATTTGATGGTCCTATTCTAGTTTTGTTTCTCTAGTTTTTTTTTTCTAGTTTACTTTCTCTAGTTAAGGGGAGGGTGTTTCGAATGTAGACTCCAAGCCCGTGCATATGTCTATCAGAGTCATTATGGCAGAGTGGGAGATATCCAGGCATGTTAAAGTAGTTAGAGGGGATGGAAGAGTGTAGGTTAGTTTCACTTAGTGCTAAGATATCAGGGTGGTTGACTCTCGAGTATATATCCGACACAAGTAGAAACGATTAATCAATCGAGAACCACATCACTCTATCTAAAAACACATAAGATATTAACTGATATACACTCGAGAGCAAAAGCAATAAAAAGAATATTCTCTTTTCAAAGCCCAAGTCATTGGTGATGATCCTTTTAGTAGGAAGGTTCGAGATTCATTGCGCCTCATTTTTAGGTGGAGTAGTCCATGCATGATTGTCCACTGACAACTAATCTTTTTACAGATTAAGAACCTCCGTAATATTTTTGATAAAAATTCAGGATTGCTGCAAATTTTTCAAATCAGATATTTGAAAGGTGAAATTTGAATAGAGATACAATGACATACAGTTAAAAATATACTAAGATAAAATATGTCATAAACGGTTTTTGGACGTTGTTTCCGGGTTCCGTTTTAGATAACGGGAAGAGAGAAAGTGGATAGGATGAATATAGAATACTAATACTTTCCTAAGTATTCGAATAGGAGGAAAGGCAAGTGGATATATATATATATATATATATATATATATATATATATATATATATATATATATATATATATATATATATATATATATATATAAAGAGCAGAAAAGGTGAAGAAGAGAAAGGGAAGCTAGCTGGCGTTTGTTTAGGGCTTGCGATGACCTCGGCGCAAACAGTCAGTCCGAATTGGTGGCAGGGATGCATTTCTATAATAGGCAGCTCAGATGACGTAGGGGAAGGGGGGCGAATTAATGTGAAGATAAAAAGTAATTAAATAAAAAATTAAACCTAAAGAAATAAGTAAATTATTCAAGTGAAAACTTCCGGCTTTTGCTAATAATGTAGGAAATCCTATAAAATTTAATGTATCGATAGGTGAGACCGTTTATCGGGGTAATTTTATCAATAAAATCTATATTACTATATATGCCACAATGCATTATATATATTTATTATGGTAAATGAATTAGTTTCTCCTGAAGTAATGATAGAAGAGTATGTTATGAACTATATATTATGGAGCCAAAACAGAAGAGTCTCAGAATTATATATATATATATGCATATATATATGTATGTATGTATGCATGTATATATGTGTGTTTGTGTGTATGTATTTGCGTGTTGGGGTGGAGAGGGATCCGGTAAGCCGTGGTGAAGGCAACCTTTCTAGGAGAAGCAAATCTCTCATTTAAACAACCATAAAGAGGGAGACCAGTACCCGCATTAACTGGTCTGCAGTTTAACTTGTTGCTGGCTATCTTGTTCTTGCTTGTGGCTGGAGTTCAACATTTTGAACCGAGAGAGAGCCTTAGCTGTCGTACAAAGCTAAAACTCTGAAACATCATCTGTGTATAGATATCCCACAAGCATTTGTCTATTAAAATGGTCCTGTGGCGATGGACGTCATTTTTGGGCTCATGGACTTTTAAGTGTCTGAGGGAGTGGCACTCGTCTGGCAAGACTTTGCACTCATATATGTACATATATATATATATATATATATATATATATATATATATATATATATATATATATGCATATAGATATATATGCATAAATATATGTATATACTAGCATTTTAGTCCGGCGTTGCCGGGTGTTTGGGTGTGTATGTTGAGCAAAAAAAAAGTGGTAGTAGGAAGGCAGGCTCGAACCCGTACCGCGAAGGAGGAAAAGAACGGGGAAAAAACTGGACGTCTCTGCTGTTACGACCACCGCCAAACCGGAAGTAACTTATGTTTAAATTAAGGCTAGACAATCGAAAGGAGAGGATGATTTTAAAAAACATCCGTCCTCTAGAAAAGTCCCCAGTTGAAGGTGAAGGTATTAGCCAATTTTTCGATATTTCTCGTCTGAAAGTGTAGTATTGGGAATCGAAGATTAAATGTTACGTAGGTAGTTTTAGAAATAGAAAGATATAAGCATATTTGATTTTCCATCAGCTAGTTAGCAGGGTCAGAAGGTTAGCTTTGACAGTCATCAAACCAAGTTACCTTCAATGAGCTAGATTGTACCGGAAATTGAGGGGTGACACGGGATTTTGGTCGAGGCCTTCCGATTGACGACCACGTGAGGGAGAGTGGTTTTGGGCAGCAGAGAAACAAGACAGGAGATTTCGGGTCTCTTCCCGACAACCAGGGTCCAAGATATAGGCTAGCCTTGAATAAAAGATTGAAGCTTCAGTCCATCTTGTTGTCATTCATGAATCTGTCTGCAGTGACTACTCCACAACGAGATGGAGACCAGCGTCCAATAAGATATCATCCGCTGGCCAAGGCAACCAGGTATGTACGCATTATACATGGCACATACCCGTCTCGAAGACTTTCAAGGCAAGAAACGATGTAAGGATAAGAACACCCACACATACATATAACAGTGAACTGCACGTAAGAGCATACACACGAACACACCCATATCTGAAAGCACACATACTCTTAAAAGTACACTTAGTAGTAAAATCTAACAAGAAACAGTAAAAAGAAAACGAAGTAAAATTAAACGATTAATTAAATAATAAATAAACAAGCAAACACTATTTTTAACAAAAGGTCTAACTTCAAAACGATACTGATATTGTGAAAATCCGTCGCCTCTGTCAAAGTTTTAGGGAGACATGCAAACATACATAAATACATACATACATACATACATACATACATAAATATAAACATACATACATACATATATGCAAACATACATAAAAACATACATACATACATCTATTTATTGGTAACTAAAGATTTTCTACGCAAACTGATGAAAAAGCTTGCCCTATCTCTGAATACTCTTTTTGTAAAATTTAAAATGTTTAGACCAGAAATTGTCTGAGTAATTTTGTAGAGACCGCAGAGGTCAATTTTTTAAAAATGTTGACCCCTTTTATGGCCCCTTAACATTTAATGTATTGGGCTCAAATCAAGTTATTAAGTTAGATCCATGTCCAAGGAACCTAAATCTAAAATTTCAAGTGTTTAGACACAACATTGGCGGAGGATTTTGGTAGAGTTCTAAAAGGAAAATCGTTGAACTTAAACCCCTTAACAGCAAAATTTCTGGACAGAAACTGATTATAAATATTTTCATTAATTTCAGTACCCTGTATATCAAATTTCGAGTGTGTAGACTTAAAATTGAGAGTGTTATTGCATTAGAAAACTTACACAGGCACGCACACATACACACACAGCCACGTTCAATTTTACATATATATAATAGATATAGATAGATATAACAAATATATATAACTTATAGATTATATATATAATGTGATATATTGTATAACATAATACACATAACAATAAAACCATATATAAATGTTAATATACAAAACAAATTTATATGACAAATAAATCTATAAATAGTAAGATGGCCAACATGTTGAAATTTGGAAAATATTCTATTGTAATTTATTTGTTATATGTTCTGGAATTACATTGAGTTTCATAAAAGATTTGCATGAATAAAATGTTATTAAAAAGCACGGATTTTTTTTTCTATTTTACTAGTTTCTTTTTTGCCTCCGAATATTTTTTTTTTGCGTTTTTCTCGAAATTGTTTAAGTTGGATCCATAAGTTTCTTAAGCGAGCGCTTTTGAAAGAAATACTTTCATCATGGTTAGGCATAATTGCGTTATAAACATTATGTTTTTAATTATATATATATATATATATATATATATATATATATATATATATATACATATATATATATATATATATATATATTGTCACGGCCACGTGGTGGTGGCTAATAAAGAGTTATATATATATATATATATATATATATATATATATATATATATATATATATATATATATAAATATATATATATATAGATAGATATATAGATAGATTGATAGATAGATACGAGCTAACAGTTAATAAAACATGTTAAAAAACACTTTGAAAAAGAGTTAAAAACATATTTAATCTGAAAAGGAAACACTAAATAAATGGATAGTCCTTAATAATCCGTGGAGTTTCGAAGAAATACTTTCTTTTCATCAGGGGGTAGGAATTAGCAAAATGTGGGATCGGATTTTGCATACAAAAGCATTTGATGAAACAACAAGTAAGTCAAAGATCTTACTTGATAACAAAAAATTCGAGCAGAGAGAATAGGGTGAGGAAAAAGGTGATTACACGTGAATGGATAGTCTGGTGAAAGATAAGTAATCCAATGACGTTAAAATCCAAAATTATAACTTCAAGAAAGTTAATTGTATTTTGGTGAATTTAATTGTAATTTTTATTTTATATATATATATATATATATATATATATATATATATATATATATATATATACTTAAATTAAAGAAAATACGAAATATATAATTCAATGCAACGTAATGTTATTAAAGCCTAATACTATAATCCAAACCCAATAGAGAAATTGATAAGCTATAAAACTATTCACGCAGAATATAGCGTTCGATTCTGATAAAGGAATATACGGAATAATCGGATTTATATAGAATATGAGTGTATGCACGGTAAGAAGTGATGGAACCAGAATCTTCATATCAACAATAAAAGAACTGTCGGCAAGAAATTGAGGAATCGGCAACAATATAAGAAATAGCAGTAAACAAATATATGAATGCAGAATTGATAAGAAATAAATCATTTATGGGAAGCGGCTAGAGGGATGCTTAAGTCTTTTTATTTTATATCTATTAGATGGAAATGAAAGATGTTTAAGCAACTTTTTCACAATAGCATCAATTTTGCACCTACGCCAATATTTCGCGAAATTGCCCAAAACGTATTTGTGAAAGTTTACATTTGTCAGTTTCCTCTTTTATTACTGGACACCCTCTGGCTATTTTGAGTCGTGAAGCAGTCGTGTACGGCACAATCACGTTGACACACCGGTTCTCGCCAGATCACCGAAGTTAAGCAACGTTGAGCCTGACCAATACAAGATGGGTGATCATTTGGGAAGGCTAGACGCTGTATGTACTTTCTGGGAAGGTTGGGCTTGGGGCCAGCCCCCTTATCCCGTAAAAAGAACTCAGTCGCTACAAAAGCATTAACAAAGTTGTGGATGGCGTATACCCCTCCAGGGACTCAAGGCTATGGATGAGATGGAAGCAGTCTTGTTCATAGTATTTTAATCTTACTTTTACTGGAGTGACTGTGTAAATGATTATCATGTTCTTGTTCCGTCAGCCACGGTTAGGTAGAAATCAAAGGATTCCTAGAATCGGCCGTAAAATTTCACATTACTGAAGCCTTCTACTTGTATGGTAATACACGTTTGCCGGCAGGGTGTTACCTGATCCTCAATGCTCCACCGGTGTTATAAACTATTGTTTTCCTGAAAGACTTACTTGCTTCCAAAATCAATAAAACATACCACAGTGCTTAGTTCCTCCACTGCTTGTTGAGGTCCAGTTAAGCTCACTGTTTTTGGGGTCAATTTGATCTTGATTTCTGGCTGTGATATCTACTTGGATTGAAACAAATGACTCGCAGCACAGGTGTGTAGAAAAATAAAACACTTAATTTAATTTACATTTATATACACTAATACACATTATAAATAATTAAAATAATTACAAAATTCTTCTTTTTCCCTAGATACGCTACCTTATGAAATTCTTTGTGCGGGAGAAAGGGGTGCCCGCCCTTCTTCGTCTACCCACGGAGATACCAAAATATGTGTGTTCGAAGCGTGCTAGTCAAGCGATAAAAAGAAAGAGGGCTGAAAATGGAATAATGGGAAAACATTGCCCAATTCTTACGTGACAAGCCTCGTCACTCAGCAAGCATATCTATATTACTACGCTAAAAATGACAACTAAACAAATAGAGCCACGTTTGGTCATGACTAGGGCTATGACAACAGCATATTCTTTTCCTTGTTTTGTTTTCCAAGTATATATCCATTGATATCCGATATGCTTTTTATGTAGAGTGTTGTTGTTCTCTATTGATTAATTGTGTCTAGCTGTGTCGGATATATATTCGAGAGTCAAAACAATGAAAAGAATATGCTGTTGTCATAGACTTAGTTATGACTACAGAACTGAGAGCATTCTACTAATTAAGAACTTCGTTCGAAATTCCGTACGGATTCCCAATTTCGACAAAATATTACCGAGTTCAGCAAAAAAAGTCAGAGGTTACATCGGTTGAAACGTTGTTAGAATAATACTCAAGATGAAACAGTTGTCCGAATAACCTAAATAATGCAGATGAAAGAGTTAATCAATGATTTCCTCAAGGAGTTTACTAAAGAGTTCTTTAATGTTTAGCTTAACTAGAAACGGGTATTATTTATGAGTGTCTATGGAAAACTTGAGAAAGATGATAGAAATACTATGCCTCAATCTAGCCAGAAACTAAAGCCGATCAGGACTAGTTTCTATACAAGCACAATATAGTTTTGCAACACAGCAGACAATTCTCTATTGCCTTAGAAATATACGTCTCTCTGAAACATCACCTGAAGTTAGACACTGGATCTAATTAGATACTCCAAAATCTGGATTGGAACAAGCATACAAAAGGATACTTTCTGCTACAAAGGCAGGTTTGGGATCGTGCACCAACCACCACTTTCTCCTAAAACTAAACAAAACTTTAATGAAATAGATCTCGCATTCTATACAAAGCTCCAGCGCGTCTCTTTTTTTTTTTATTTTTTTACACAGTGATCACCACTTATCAAGGCCTGGAAGCCACTCGGGGATAAGGGTTATTGCAAGTACATTACGTTAGTGTGGAGATTTGATGAAGTGTTTAATTAAGGGGGCGGTTCATTAGGAATTTGTTAACATTGGACTTGAAGTTGTAGTCCGGAGGGAAGCAGGAAGACGGAATAGAGTTCCACAGGCGTGCAGTTCTAAGAAAGAAGCTTTGTTCATGGAATCCGCGTTTTGATTTAGGCACAGGTATAGAGTGGGGGAAATTTTTGCAGTTGATTCAGCTAGACGGGTCTTTTTCGTGAAAGATTGGCGAGGGGGACCAGAGATTGGAGTTCAGACGAGCACCTGCCATGGAAATAATGATAAAACAAGGATAGGCTCGCAACGTCTCTTCTGTGGGAGAGAGATTGCAGGGTATAGAAAAGGGCATCCCTCACTAAGCCACGAAGTCTATTTTGTACTCTGTCAAGGCAGGATAGGCTGTTTTTAGCAGCTCCTGCCCAGATATGGCAGCAGTATTCCATCCTTATCCTCTTATCGCCTCAAAACTGCAACCCAGTGCTTGTTTTAAACTACTTCAACGTAATGTGCTTGGACGAACTTGCTGACTTTCGCTGCAGGTGCCAGACGTGTTTTCTTTTTCTAATAGCTTTTTTCTCGAGTTGCTTGCTATTGACATTTTCCCTTACACCCTGTTATCCCGACCATACCAACATGTATGCATTTAAATGTAATGTGAACAAATATCTTGTTGCACAACTCATTACTTATGAATCTCTACAATTATATAAATGCAACTATGTCTGTCTATGTGAATTCCTGATAGACTCCGAAACGACTTAATAGATTTCCTTTAAAATTTACAGAATTTAATGTATAAGTCTGGGAGTGATCTTAGTTAAGTTTTGTCTCAGAATAATTACCGGTAATGATATAATCGAAGCCGTTATTTTAATTTATCTATCATCGGTAAAGTTATTTTTTCGCTTAGCAACAATGGTAGAATAACGGGCTGTGAAAATTCTACTGTAAGTTGATAGTGTGTTTTTTTTTTCTTGTATGAAGTCGTCTGTAGGTTCAAACCCCGCATGTACATTTTTCATATTTTTTTCGTTAACTGGAAAGGAGTTTATATAAAATAATTTTATAAAAGAAACAGTAGGTTCTGACAGTGCAATGTAGAATAACACATATTTTGGACTAAGTTAATGCATAGAGACATGTAAAGATTTCTTTAGGGCTATTTCACGGATTTCGATGACAATAAAAATATAGGAATGTGAAATATTCGTTGATCATCATTCAATCCCGGGCAACGTCGGTTAGTATTATATAGATATGTTTCCCAACCCACCGTAGCCCTCTATTCCTCAGTGACAATGTTTTTTGTTTGTAGTAAATAGAAGTAAAAAAGGTTATTTTTTTAGAAAGTGATAAAAAAAGTTACTGCAATGTTTATTGCCAAATTTTCCAGGGATTTTTTTTTTTTATCACAGACAGAATCTAATGATATCCACGTAAAAAAAATCAAATGTTATGTTAAAACCTTGTCGACATCTTTTCCCATTCGAGATTCTATTTTTAGTAGCGGTCATCCATCGTTCTAGAGGTTTGCCAACACGAAGATCTGAAATATGCGCATCATGTGGATAGCCTAATGGGCGTCATAGCGAAATAGCGATGAAGAATCGGTTTGCAAAACGAAATCGAAGAAGATATTAACCAAGAAAAAATATATCAAATACAGCAAAAAAGTGATAAAAATTGATTGAATGAACTGTTTTTATTACACGAAGAGCATACATAATAAATAAATATTGCTGAAAAATAATATAAACAAATGTATATATTACATTAAATATCACAAATGACGGCGTCTGCATATTTTTCCTTGTTAATTTATACATGTCTGATGAATTTAGACAGGGCCAATAGAAATATGTGAGCGCAAATAATTTTCAACAAAATTCTACTTCCCTATGCTACCTAGATATACATACAACATCTATCTGTAAATCACTTTCTATTTATATATATATATTGGTTTAAAAACCTTATGTAGAGAACTATCATTTTGCTACATATTTGCAGGCATGTTTCCTTTCAAGTTGCAAACCCTCTGAATTTTATAAGCGACTTGCTTTTCATGAAAAGTCCATGTATCAATGGATCAGGATTAAATTAACTTCATTTAGTCCTGTAAAGGATACCAGAGTTTCTTCCAAATTATCAATCCGTTTTGGATTTTTTTAAAATTTCGCCACGCAAATCATCCTTAATCTTATTTAGACAAAAGAATTAATTGATTCAAAATCACTTTTAAAAATATTTACAAATAGCGGTAAAAGGTTTTTATTTTTTGGAGGGGGGATTTAAAATTCTATTAAAAATAGTTGCAAAAGTTTTATATTACTCTGTTTTTCATATGACAAACTTCAGACTTTTAGCTTCTGGAAAAAGTTGCTCAAGTATAATGGATTTTAATAGATTTTAATAGATTTTAATAGATTTTAAATCGCTAAAAAAAAACAACCAGATTTTTTTTCTATTTTTTTTTTTACTTGCCTAGATTTTAAGGATAAAAAGTTAAGAAAATGCTGTTTCACATGAAATATGTTGTTTGGAATGGCAATAAATTGTTTACTACGGTTTCTGATATTTTTTAGAACGGTTGGAAATGGTTTTTGCACAGTATTCTAGTAGTTTCAGCTTACAAAACTATGGTGTAGCTTAAAATTTGTTTTTGAAGTCGTAGCTCTCGTTTTTTGCTGCTTCAGATACATCAAATACACCGGCATTGAAAAGGGCTGATTGTACCTATTTACTATGCCTCCCCACGGGACAGAGTTAGACACCAGGGTCGTTTTTTTAACCTGGAGAAAAGGTACAAAAATAAAAATTGTCTCAGTCGTGAAGGATTTCTCCTCCACCGAAAGAGAACAAGAAAATGAAGTGCAGCATCTGAAGAACAGATACTACACTTTGATCTTGACCAAAAGAAAAGGGCTGATTGTAAGGAGAGAGTATGCAACATTCGTCAGCGAAATAACTATTCATTCGAGCAACAACATATTTCAAATGCTCGTCTATCAAGCAATCTAATTCATCGATATTAATTTCGTCTGTCACTTTTTCATGTTCATTTTATTTATTTATTTATTTATTTATTCATTTTATTTATTTATTTATTGTTAATTTTGTGATCTAACGTTCTAATGCCAGTTTCAAAGACGACATTCGTTCAAACAAAATATTATCTTACTTTTCTTCTGTCACCTTGTACTAATATTATTAATAAGACTATGACAACAGCATATTCTTTTCATTGTTTCTACTCTCGAACATATATACGACACAATTAATCAACCGAGGATCGCATCACTATACATTAAAACATAAGATGTCAATGGATATATAACTGAGAATCAAAAGAAGGAAAGGAATATGCTGTTGTCATAGCCCTAATTATTAAATATCTCAAAGATGTCGACCGGATATGCCAATTTGCAAAACGTAAATTAATCCGTAAATAATGATTAATATTCGTTTGAAATGTTTTTACTCTTCTCTGAATTAAAAAAAAAAAATTCTCTTTAACATTTTCCTTTCGAAGGCCACTTTATCTCTCTCTTAAACAGTAGTGATTCGTGCGTTGATCCCAAATATTTATATACAACTTTAAAGTACCGTGTCGCACGTGGTCTTTATTTAACTACATTTACCGCTTTAATCATTCAGTTAAGCGCTTCCTTGAATGGTTCAGGCCACGTATTGGTATTCAATATTTGTCAATGAATCATGCAATGCATCCTAATTATTCCTGGAATAACGCGCTCCCTTCAGTATAAACTCCGCAGAACTTCCTCCATTCGATCGAATGATTTTTTTACTAAACTATCTATTGCATAAAAAATATCAGCAGCAGTAATGTTTTTTGACTGAATTATTCAAGTGCAAAAACAAACAAATCAGCAGCAATAGTTCAAGTTTGTTTACAAAACAAAAAATCCTTTTTTTTTTCTTAGTTTTATAATAACAGACATGCACAAAGAATTTATTTATTATTTATCTATTATTTATTATTTATTTATTATTTATTTATTTATTTATTTATCCTAATATTCTAGTTGTTGTTTTACAACGTTTCGGCTAACTATTCCTCCGGCCTTCGTCAGGTGGTAAACCGTGACGGGACAGCAAAGATGAGTCTCTTAACGGTATCCTTAATAATGTCTGCATTCCATAGGTGTTGTCTTCTCACCAGGTTTTTATCAACTAAGCCTCTTACCTGCTTCAGGTCGGATTGAAACCACTACCTTCAGACAATATTCATCTGCAACTGAAGAGATTCAACGTTTTATCACTGTGCCACGGGCCCCGAAGGGGCAGTGAATGCTTGAATTTTTGGTCTTATCCAATTTTTTCGTTCTTATTTGGCAACGAAGGTCTAAGGAATAGTAAGTCGAATTTTATGAAAAAACTAGCAGATGAGGATAACAGTGTGAATATATATATATATATATATATATATATATATATATAAAATGACTGTGTGTGTTTGTGTGTCTGTGTGTACATTTCCCTACTAAACAACGCTGTCAATGTTCAGTCTAGAGACTCGGGATTTTATATAAGTAGTATTCAGATTCGGGTAAAATCTTTATACTCTATTTTCGGCCAGAAATTTAACTGTCAAGAGGTAAAATTAATTAAAAAAACGATTTGACCTTTGAAAACTCCACCAAACCCACCGGCCAATTTTGGGTCGAAACACTTGAAATTTAAAATATAGGTTACTTGGACATGGATCGAATTTTTTAAATTTGATTTGAGCCCCTCAAAAAATGTTTAGGGGTCAGAATTGGGGTCACAGTTAACAAAAATTTGACCCCTGCGGTTTCTATCAAATTACCCTGCTACTTTCTGGACATTTGAAATTTTACATAACGGGTATTTAGATATGGGGAAAGCGAATTAATCCGTTTTGGGGCGTAAATTTGGCTACTAAAAGTTGAAAGAGTTGAATGTTTGCAGACGCTACCAAATTCCACCGCCACTTGAAAGTTTAGATGTAGGTAACTTGGACATGGATAAAGCTGTTTTTATTTTGATTTGAGATCAAAATAAACATGTTAAAAGGATCAAAATTTGGATCAAAGTTTTAAAAATGGCCTCTGCGGGCTCTACGAAATTAATCAGACAGTTTTGGGCGTAAACGTTGTAAATCTTACATAAATCTTCATGGCAAGTTATAACCAGTACATAGGGCCCGAGAAAAGCTGACTGAACTGCAAAATAAATAAATAAATAAATAAATTATTCATCTTAAAAGGATTCCAATAATAAAAATAAGTATACACAAAGTAATTTTGGAAAATTTGTAACATCAATAATTTCGTTAAGTTCTAGTGTGAACAACATAGTTCGAATTTCTCTTTAATTCTTGAGGAATTTGACACAAAATATCCTCCTTATATTTTGCTTTATCGTATTGCTTGACGCAGATAGAGACTATGAAATAATTATTGCTTCAGAACCTATCAGCAAACGTACAGTAGCTTTGGTGATTGGAAAAATTATTTACTCAGCTATTTTGTGTGCTATATTACCATGTGTTATTTTATAATTAGCTATTTAAAAATGTGCTATTTTAAAATGAGCTATTTTAACATGTGTTATTTTATAATGAGCTATTTAAAATGTGCTATTTTAAAATGAGCTATTTTAATATGTGCTATTTTATAATGAGCTATTTAAAAATGTGCTATTTTAAAATGAGCTATTTTAACATGTGCTATTTTATAATGAGCTATTTAAAATGTGCTATTTTAAAATGAGCTATTTTAATATGTGTTATTTTATAATGAGCTATTTAAAATGTGCTATTTTAAAATGAGCTATTTTAACATGTGCTATTTTATAATGAGCTATTTAAAATGTGCTATTTTAAAATGAGCTATTTTAACATGTGCTATTTTATAATGAGCTATTTAAAATGTGCTATTTTAAAATGAGCTATTTTAACATGTGTTATTTTATAATGAGCTATTTAAAATGTGCTATTTTAAAATGAGCTATTTTAGCATGTGCTATTTTATAATGAGCTATTAAAAAATGTGCTATTTTAAAATGAGCTATTTTAACATGTGCTATTTTAATACGAGTTATTTAAACATGTGCTATATTAATATGTGCTATATAAAGGTGTGCTATATTAATATTTGCTATTTTAATATTTATTATTTCAACATGTGCTATTATAAGATGTGATATTTTAACATGTGCTAATTTTACATGTGTTATTTTAATATATGCTATTTTTAAATTGCCAAATGTGCTATTTAATATTTGCTATTTTAATATGTGCTTTTTTAAGATAAGACGTTTTAACTTGTGCTATTTTTACATTTGCTATTTAAAGATGTGATATTTAAACATTTGCTAATTAAACAGGTCATATTTTAAGATGTAATATTTTACAATGTGTTATTTAGTATTTGCTATTGCAATATGTGATATTTAAACACGTGCTATCTTAAGATGTGATATTTTAAGATGTGATATTTTAATATGTGATATTTAAATATCTGATATTTTAACATGTGATCTTTTAACATGTGACATTTGAACATGTGCTATTTTAACATGTGATATTTTAACGTGTGATATTTTAACATGTGATATTTTACATGTGATATTTTACATGTGATATTTTAACATGTGAGATTTTAACGTGTGATATTTTAACATGTGATATTTTACATGTGATATTTTACATGTGGTATTTTAACATGTGCTATTTAAATATGTGCTTTTTCAACATGTGCTATTTTTACATGTGATAATTTAACATATGATATTTTGACGTGTGATATTTTAGCATATGATATTTTAACATGTGATATTTTAACAAGTACAATTTTAACATGCCCTATTTAATTATATGTTATTTTTACATGTGATATCTTAATATGCGATATTTTAACATGTTCTATCTTAATATGTGATATGTTAACATGTAATATTTTTATGTGCTATTTGATTAAGTGATATTTTCACGTGATATTTTAACATGTGATACTTTAACATGTGATATTTTAATATTTGCTATTTTAATATATGCTATTTTTACATGTGATATATTACATGTAATATTTTAACATTTGATACTTTAACATGTGATATTTTAATATGTCCTATATTAGTATATGCTATTTTGACGTGATATTTTAAAATGTGATATTTTAACATGTGATATTTTAACATGTGATATTTTTACATTTGCTATTTTAAGATGTGCTATTTTAAGATGTAATACTTTAACATGTGCTATTTTACCATGTGATATCTTAACGTGTGTTATTTTAACATATTCTACTCGACACTCGATACTTGCTTTAAAAATTAAATACTCATAATTTCTGTTAGGCTGCTTAGCGTAATGAAGCATTTGAAGTTTGACTGATTTTGTAGTTTTAGTTTCGATAATATAATGTCGTAATCAGAAATAGAATTAGTTTTTTTTTTCTTTTTCTTTTGACTAGAAATATAAAGTCTATGTTATCATGTTATCATCTTCAACGGTGATTTTTTTTTTCAAATTTTCAAGGTAGAACTCGTAACTTGGGCTTAAACTGCTTTAGTGAATATTTCTCATTCGCGATGTAAGTGTTGTTCAAATTGAAATTTATATTGCTTGGTAGAAAAATCGAATATTGTTGTTTTTGAATATGAACAAACGACCAAAGTTTTTTTTGTTCCAAATCACATCCTCGTCAAATATAACGGCTTCGTCATTTTAATTTAAAGATTTTTTTTTAATTATTACGAAAGCTTCATATTAAAAATTGAGTGGTATTGCTTTAGTATATCCGCAAACGTTGATCAAGTATCTAAACTGTACTAAATTTTATACTTTGGTAACAAAAATCGTAATTTATGTATATATGCTATTATGTAATTTATTTATTAGCATACAAAACAGATGAAAAACCTTGGGAAAAAACGTACATTTTCTCAATACCATACAGTTAATAAAACATGTTAAAAAACACTGTGAAATGAGTTAAAAACATATTTAATCTGAAAAGGAAACACTTGATAAGTGAATGGTCCTTAATCCGGGGAATTTCAAAGAAATATTTTCCTTCTCATCAGAGGTTAGGAATTAGCAAAATGCGAGATCGGATTTTGCATGCAAAATATTTTATGAAACAACAAGTAAGTCAAAGATCTTACTTGATAACAAAAAAGTGAAGCAGATAGAATATGGTGAAGAAAATGGTGATTACACGTGAATGGAGAGTCTGGTGGAAGATAAATAATCCAGTGACAGTAAAATCCAAATATATAGTTTCAAGAAAGTTAATTGAATTTCCATTTGCACAAGTAAAATCCATTTTATTTTATTTATATATATATATATATATATATATATAAATATATATATATATATATATATATATATATATATGATTGTTAACATGGATGAAATCCGACGATATGAAATATAGATTGGAGGTGGAAGGACCTGAACGCTCAACATTTCGTCGGATTTATGCGGGCTTTTTCAAGAGGGATGGATCAAATGTAAAAAAAAATCCAGTCTTTTTCAAGTGGTTGGAAATTTTCGTACGCATTACGTATAATTCAGAAGTTCTCGAACAGTTGTGCGTTCATTTGCTTCGACCAAGGTTCTTAATCGTGGTCAACATTCGATGGCTGGCCCCTACGCTCATCATTGTGCTGTGCGTTCGGGTTATGGTTTCCTAGGCCAAACGCATCGTTGATATCGCGAGCTGTTTCGGCAGTTTTTCGGCCTAGCTTGAATTGAAATACAAAAAAATTTTGCAAATTTGTTTCTCCTTTTTATATCTTGTATTAAACGTTCTCAAAAGAAAACGTTGTTCTAAAACGATTAGACAGAGCGAAAACATTTTTAAATGTGATATATAAAATACACTTATTTTAAATTACATCATTTGAAATCAAAATTATACATTTTTTAATGGATTTTTCTCATCCTAATAAGTGTGTGTAGGTGTGAGTGAGTGTGTGTGTGTGTGTGTAAAATTCTTTCTATAGATTTTAGATGGAAGGCTGTATTCTTAAAAGAAATTTTCTCTTTGCTGTTCCAGAAAGAATGGGCATGTTTTTTGACGCCATTAAGTATCTCAGTTTTCGTACAGGTAATTCGACAGAACGAAGAAAAAAACATTAACACTGAAAGTAAACACGAAGTGTTTGTTTCCGATATGGCGACGCATGTTCATCATTGATAAGCGTGAAAAATCGGATTGTGTTTATTATCTGTGTCCTCGTAATGTACGTAGTCTGCCAGTCTGTCGATCCGTCACGATTAAATATAATACTTCATTGTCATCGTAAAACGAACAAGAACACGTTTTCTCTAAGCAATCGAATGGAAACGCATAAAACCCATTAATGTATTTGAATACAAAACTATATGTACAATTATTTGAATACATATTATATACCCGTGTATGTGTATATATATATATGTGTGTATATATATGCATATATATGTATATATATATGTGTGTGTATATATATATGTAGTATAAAACAAAGTCGCATTAAAAAGAAAAAAAGTTTTAATACAACTATATATATATATGTATATATATATGTGTGTGTATATATATGTGTGTGTATGCATGTATGTATATATATATATATATATATATATATATATATATATATAGAATTTCCGTAGATTTTACTTGTGCAAATGGAAATTCAATTAACTTCCTTGAAGCTACATATTTGGATGTTACAGTCATTGGATTATTTATCTTCCACCAGACTCTCCATTCACGTGTAATTTTCTTCACCATATTCTCTCTGCTTCACTTTTTTGTTATCAAGTAAGATCTTTGACTTACTTGTTGTTTCATCAAATACTTTTGCATGCAAAATCCGATCCTGCATTTTGCTAATTCCTACCCTCTGATGAGAAGGAAAGTATTTCTTTGAAACTCTGCGGATTAAGGACTATCCACTTATCTAGTGTTTCCTTTTCAGATTAAATATGTTTTTAACTCTTTTTAAAAGTGTTTTTAACATGTTTTATTAACTGCTTGCTAGTATATATATAGGCGTATTAAACCCCTTTTTTGCTTTTTATTTACAAAGAAAATAAAATTGTGTTATGTATGAGACGTGGAGTTGCATTCATCTGCAAAAAAAGCTAATTTTCATATTCTTAAATATTCGTTTTAATTGATTGATTTAATTGATTAATTCCCTATTAGTTTTTTTCGGTTTTTCTCATGTAATGATCATCTTTAGTGAACTATTACGCTAATTTTATTAATGCAGATATTCTACACAATTTATTCTTGCGTAATATTTGGGTAAAAGTTATATTAAACACAATCCTCTTTCTCTCTCTATATATATATATATGTATGCGTATATTTATATTTGTTGACAAAATTTTGCCCACCAAATTTCTCTTAGTTTTAGGTCTACATACATGAAACTTAATACATAGGGCATTCGAACCCATGCGAAACTATATATTTTGGGTTTAGCCGGGGAAAATCTGTGCAAAAGTGTGAACCCATAAAAATGGAATTTGCCAGTTGAAAGTCGAACGACTTCATTACGAATATGTATGCTCAATGTAGTATATATATATATATATATATATATATATATATATATATATATATATATATATATATATATTTACACAGGTGTCACCACTTATCAAGTCCACTCAGGGATAAGGGTTATTGCAAGTACATTACGTTAGTGTGGAGATTTGCTGAAGTGTTTAATCAAGGGGACGGTTCATTAGGAATTTGTTAACATTGGACTTGAAGACATCCAAGTTGTAGTCAGGAGGGAAGCAGGCAGACGGAACAGAGTTCCACAGGCGTCCAGTTCTAAGAAAGAAACTTTGTTCATGGAATCCGCGTTTTGATTTAGGCACAGATATTGGTTCATGTAAAAAAATGTAATATTGCAGCAAACATGTATTTATAACTCAGGCATTAACGTCAAAGGAAAATATAAATCGTAATCTGAACCTTTTGGTTTCTATGTTCGCGTCTTTTTTTTTATTTTAAAATCATTTTTATATATTGGGTCCAATATAATTTGTAATATAAATCTCAGTTGTCTGTTTAAATGTATGTATGTATGGATGTATGTATGCTTGTTTGTCTGCCTAAAACTATCGACAGAGGCGGCGGATTATCACGAGATCGATGTGGCTTTTAAGCTCGACTCATTCGGACGACAAATATTGAAAAATTGGCAAAATGGATTCCTTCAGCCTCAACTGGACATTTTTCTACAGGGAGGGGTCGGTTTTCGCAGATATATTTGAACGTCATCTCTTCTTTTCGATTAACTAGACTTAATTTAAACCCAAGTCACTTCCGGTTTGGCGATTAACACAACAGTAAAGACTTACGTTTTTTTTCATGTTCTTTTCATTCTGCACGATGTGGGTTCGAGCTCGCTTGCCTATTACCACTTGTTTTTTTGTTTTTTTTTTGTTTTTTGTTTTTTGCACAACACACACATCTAAAGAAACAGGCTTGTATAATAATAAAGACGAAATCTGCATTAATCAAAATATCATATTTAAGTGTCTTTTACGATCCAACAATGCCGGGCGGCCTTCTAATACAAGAATATATATATATATATATATATATATATATATATATATATATATATATATATATATATATATATATATATATATATATATATATAAGAAATACTTGATTCTTCCGGCGTTGGATTGGAAGTTTTTAATTCGACCGTGTTTGTATTTTACCATTCTTGGTTTTTTTTTACCCTTCACCGGACTATCCATTCATGTGAAATCTTTTTATCATGTTTTCTCTTACCTCCTATTCCCCTTACCTCACCCTTTTTTTTAACCAAGTAAGATCTGTGACTTACTTGTGGTTTCATTAAATACTTTTACATGCAAAATCCGATCCCGCATTTTGCTAATTCCTGCCCTCTGATGAGAAGGAGAGTATTTCTTCGAATCTCCGCGGATTACGGACTATCCACTTATCTTGTGCTTCCTTTTTAAAATTAAATATGTTTTTAACTCTTTTTCAATATGTTTTTAATATGTTTTATTAATCATTTGTTGATATATATATATATATATATATATCACGAGAGAGAAAGAGACACACACACGCACACATACAGAGAAATAAAGAGAGAGAGATAAGAGAGATAAGTAATAGAAATCATTCCAACGACGATAGATAATATTCAAATACAAAGAGACGTTTCTTCAATTATCAAGACAACCCATGTCTTCCCAGTCGGCCTTTTTGCAATACCTCGTTGTTTTTAGTAGTGCGTCTTCAATTTAAGGGCGAAAATTTAGGGTGATTCTACCATTATCACAGCGTGATCAGCATTCCTGAATGGGCTGTGGACACTTGTACAATCATCGGGAACTGTTGTCAGAAATAGATCTAGAAGTGAGGCATGTTGATCTTGCTGGTCTGGGAAACGTGTCGGAAATGTAACCGTCTGAGATAGGGAATGGGATATATGCGAAGCTATGTGTTGTGCTACCAGCTACGTCTGTGTAATTAGAGCATCCAAGCCAGTGACTGTGGTGGACATTGAAGTCATCATATACATGTACTTGTGCGCTAGAATCGAGGGAGAATGCTATATCTATGCTGTCAGAGACTTTGTTAATTAGGGTACAGTCCTGGGTTAAGGGAGAGCGGTAGAGAAAATACAAGTACCTAATATTATGTTGCATATTTAGTCTGAAGCACATAAAGGTCTGGTCGTCTGTTTGTAGATTTATTTCTCTAGTCAGAGGGAGAGTGTTAGACTCCAAGCCCATGCATATGTCTGCTTGAGTCCTTACGGTAGAGTGGGAGATAAACAGGCATGTTAAAGTGGTTAGAGGGAATGGAGGAGTGAAGATTAGTTTCACTTAATGCTAAGATATCCGGGGTGTTTACATAGAGATATGATTCAACATCAGCTAAGTTAGTTCTAAGTCCGCGGATATTCGTAAATGTAAGCCTCAAGGGAGGAGGCAGGTTGGTTTTCTTTGAGTTTAGTCCTGGCTTAAACGTATCTTTTGCTTGTGGTGTCATTTCATTTTGTTCAATTTAAAAGTTTCAGTTAGAGTGAGGGAGTGAGTGGTTCTGGACAAGTGGTTGTGCAGAATATCAGACATGCAACACAAGTAGACCATCAGCTGTCCTCACCCACAGAATTGTGGCCTCAGGAAAGCCCACCGGGGATGATTGCAGGGTCCCTTTCCATGCGCGACATGGCTCTACAAACATCCCGATATTATGCAACTGTTGATGGAGCAGCCGCTTTAAGCTACCAAAGAGTTAGGGTTCCTTTACTATCAGTCGAAAACAGCACCCAGGAAACTGTCAATCCGGTACCCTCAATCCATTAGGCAAAGTCATCCCATTCCACTATACCGACATATATGGTACTGAAGCACCCCCACAGTGTCCAGTTTGGGTGGATGGGATGTGGCGGGAGCGGGTAAAAAACGGCGTTCATTGCCCTAGTCAGGAAACAAGGTCAACCACTGGGCGATTCTGACGAGTCCCTGTGATAGTACCTCTACGCCTGGCTAATAGGCAAAGAAGGATTATGAGAGCCGGGCGATAGACAGAGCCTATCTCATCCTTAAGCAGTTTAGGTTTGCCAACCGGTGATTTGTTTGAGTCACCAGCTCTAGGAAGGTTGTCGTCCAGGACTGAAGAGGCCTCCCTCCCCTAGGTTTGGCTTCAGAGTGGTCCTTCTCCTAGACGGATGACCTGGGAAGATCTACGGGTCCATCAGCACCGAGAGGGTTCGCCCCGCGCCTGGATCCTAATGCAGGTATTTCTGCGACCCTGCATTGGTAGTTAATATTAATCGGTTTATTAGGTTAATATCTACTGAAAAAGGGGGTTATTTAGGTTAACATCTACTGTAAGACTTTACTCCTCAAAGTGATTAAAAGGAGATTACTATGCTTTCCATTGTTAATGGGAGAGGGGATATGTAAGAATCCATGCAGTGGAAGCACTAAATTTGCAACAGCATTGGTTTGAGAGACGAGTTTATGCAAGGATAGATATAGTTTTGTAAGTTCAGGAATAGGATAATATGTTAAAGTATGATCTACTTAATATCAGAAATTTTAATTTGGTTCCAGACTGGGTATTTAATACGACTGAAAGATTAGATATATGCTCAATTAAGTATTTACTTAGAAGTTTAGTTTTGGGATAAGAGTACAATCAGAAGCATGTCTAAGAAATCTTTAGGTGTTAATGTGTATTGATTTACGCGGATCGAGTCTAATAAGGCTTAGAAGGGTACTAACTCTCAACCCTAAGTTACGTGCAATGGATTAGACTTAATGGTAGCTTAGGAAATAAGGCAGTTAATTTGTGATCAGGAGAGAGGATTTAAGTAACAGTGCAGTATACTTACACGTTAGGGTATAGAGTTTTAGGGGTGGTAGAGTTAAAAAGTGGGGTTTTCATGCAATACATACAAGGCAGTCATCTTGGAGGCAAAGTATCTATAGGATACACGTAGTATACTAGCAGCGGTATTTTTTGCGGTTTGGAGAGGAATTATCGGTACATAGTGTCGTGGTTTAATTGTTCGAGTCCATAGACTAGGTCAGACACCAAGCACTTCAAAGGAGTCTCTGATATTGCAATTGTGTCTACCTAATTTTTTAGAAGTTGATTAGAGTATTAGACGGTGTTGATCTTTGCTTAGGGATAGAAATGGGGATTTACGGTAAAATTCAAGTGATATAAGGAATTTAATGAGCATTAGATATACGATCACTTGATGTTGAACTGCTCGGGAGAAATTTTTAATCTATTCAGAGGAGTGTCTTAGTGATATAATATTTGAGAAATTAACAGTCCGATGATACTGAAAGGAAGTTGTGAGCTGATGAGGGTCCAGTATAGGCGATTAGTTGTAGGTAGCAAGGTGGTTTTAGTTTAGCGTGTACGACTTGTATATATTAAGTTTACTGCTTAAGTTCTATCCTCTATTGTAAAGGGAAATCCACTTGTAATGCGATTGGCTAATTTGACAAGAAAAGAAGCGTGTAAGGTTGTTTCAATAGAAAGAGCTTATCTACTTTTTGATGATATCAGCTTACAGACAATTGTACAGATTGATGGCTTGCTGAGTAATAGGAGTGTTTATTCCTGATGTTTCGATGAGGAACGGATCAAAACTTATAACTGGAAAATACACACCCGGAACAGGTGTCCTGAAACAAGATTACAGTGTGCGAGGGGAAGGGCCACTTTCTATTTCTTTAATAAATTTTCTAATTTTTTATTAATATTGATTTATTTAATTTTTGCTCCTTACCATGGCTGATTATACAGGGTGACCCAAAACACAAAAAACAAAAGCTAAATGGAGGCCATCTAAAACATATATACTGTAGAACGGAGAAAAAAGGCCAAAGACCGTAGTGTTTTGATGCGATGTTTTGAATACAATAAACTAGTTATGACCAAAGTTTCATTTCATTCGGACAAAACGCTAAGAAACGGGGCCTTATGAGAGTTGGGGTCCGTTTTGGGGGTCACATTGTATTAAGTATCATACTTAAAAATAGTTTTTTTTCTGCCATCTAAATAAGCTAATCTGTAGGGATTTCCCCACCCACACTACCTCGATGCGTCATTGTTAAAGGAAAAATTTAGGAAATTGTTTTAAAATAAGTAAGAATGGTTTAAATGTGTCTGAGAAATAATTATAAAAACTAAACAGAATTATATGTACACACGAAGAGAGAGGGTTTGATTTGTTTGACTTTTTAAGAAAGTGGGGAAAAACAATGTACTTAGCTTAAAGTTACATCTTCGAGGCATACTTTCCATCGGTCAGCGTCAAAAAGATTGTTATTTTTGCCATTTGTAATCTTTACCCCCTCTGTCTGTCTGTCTGTATGTCTGTCTCTGTTTCTCTTACTCTCTCTCTCTCTCTCTCTATGTATATATATATATATATATATATATATATATATATATATATATATATATATATATATAAAATTGATGAATCGCACAGGTAAGAAATTCATTTTTATACTATGAAAAGGTTAGTAATTGCAATTAAGAATAGGAAATTGGATCAAATTTTTGTAACAGGTCTTCTTCCTAAGATTAAGGCTGGTGGTGTTTGATCAACACTGCTGGGGAGCCATGATGTAATATACTGTTTTGTTTTTAAATCCCCGAAACAGTGTTTCATGGTAAACAACTGATGATCTCTTGAAAAATAAAAAAAAATAAAAAATTGGTATTATAGTAAATTCGAGAGAGTTGATGCAGTGACTGCAGGTGATTAAATGGCTTACTGACTAGATGTGTGTGTTTTTTTTAACGAATGATAAAAAGTAATGTTAAAAACTTCAAAGACTATATATATATATATATATATATATATATATATATATATATATATATATTAGCAGGACCTGTTAACCAGAACTGCCCGTTTTAAATCTGCCCCCTCACAAAAAGGTAAACTACGGTTGTTGTTGGCAGCCACTGTCGTCCCTGAACAATTGCGGACACTGGCCTCCGTGGCTGAAATGAAATAATCTGATTTTCACTGTCGGTTTGTAATGGTTTTGAGCGATTACATACAAGTACTGTTTAGATTTAACAAAAGATACAATAAGTAAATGCGTAAATCAGTATGAATTAATAAAATTACAAAGAAGATTATATTAGAATAATAATGGACAGTAAAAACAAAACTTTATAAGTTAGGGATTCTCACTATATATGAACTGTATATGAAATAAGTCGGGGCAATCCTAGGTGGTTTTGTTTGTTGTTCCAGTCTTTCTTTTCTTTTAAACCTTTGCACCATAAGTATTAATTGAATTTAAGTTTTAGGTCGGGTCGTCTATTTTAACATATAAAACAAAACAATTACGCCTTTTTTCACTTTACTTTTTGAGTATTGTTATGTTAGGAAAAACGGCATTTGGAATAGACATCCAAAAATTATCATGTTTAGAATGGCTTTAGGAATAGATACGCCTTACAACCCCTATGTAAAGAACAGCTTTTGGCGTAGACAACCTCCTTGGGGGAAAATCATTCCCTCAAAATTTAATCGTGATAAATCTTTGTCAGCATACCCAACTCCAAATCCTAAAAAAACAAATTCGGATTGGCAGTGTCGTTGTGGGAAATGCGTGTGTACTAACCTGGCAGTGAATTTCAGCGCATAGGTGTTTATATCTCTATAAGTCCTTGTCTCCGCAAAATTTGAATGAAATTTTCTTAATCAGCATAGCCATGTTCACACACCGGTTCTTAATAGTTTACCCAGATACATAAGTCCGCAGGTTTGAAGAATAGCAGGATAATTATATCCATTCCGTGCTTCCATACCTCAATTGACGGATCTGCCGGCGTGTTTAAAAGTTAGGGTCTAGTTTTATGCACAATTATCCAATTTTTATTTCGTCTCTCTCTCACTCTTTTCCTCTCTCTCTTTCTCTCTCTCTCTCTCTGCCTATATTCTTCCCCACTCTCTCTCTCTCTCTCGCTCGCTCTGTCTTCCTCTTATAGTCGAAAACATATGCGGACAAGATAAGTAACATAATTTCAATTTAGTCGTAGGAAAATATGTACGTAATTTAAATCGCTCACGTCAAAGTAAATTAGAAAAAGTATTAAAAAAGATTTTTAAAAATCGCGCCGCATAAAAAAAGTAAAAGAAAACAAAATATGGAAACGTATAAGGTTCCCTGAGTCGCTCCGAAATCGAAAAATAAACAATTCTACCCGTACATGTTTTTTACGTTTTTTATTTGGGGGGGATGTTTATCAGTTTTACCTATCTTTTTATGAACAGTTATTATGTTTGTATTTGTTTAACCTTTTTTAACAGTTGCCTCTTGTAAGTCGTGTCGTCATATTTGAAAAGTTCTGAAGCGTTTGTTTATATATTAAGAGGTAGATTCTGGAATAATCGGATTGTCAGTTCTTAGCCAATAAGAATGGGCGAAATGTGAGTAGTAAGAATTTCTTATTTTGGGATCAGAAATAGAAAGATTATGTTATGACTATTTGTTTATGATCCAGTTATGAATGGTGCAAGCACAATATCCGCCGAATGTGTATATTTTCTCCCGATCTTTACTGAGGGCAGTAGGATTACTTAATATTTAGGGAGGAAAATGGGAACTACTTCCTCTAAAGAAGTTGCGATTGTTACCGTGTTGCTCCTAGGATAAAATACAAAGTTTTATTATAACGATTATATTTGTATAAAATGTCGTTCTAAAGTTGCATAAGATAGTGGGTAATAGTTTAGACATAATAAATGTGTATGTGGCATCTAGATTGATTATATAATGTTATAAATTGAATTCTAAAAAAATTCTTAATGCTGCAATATTTTAAGTCATAAATTCATTATATTTGTTACTAGAATATTTTGTCCTTTTCTTTTCCAGTTTTCACAACTAGTCCTTTACTTTTCTCTGTTTAAGCTTAACCATACTACTTTTCATGCTCGAATGTTTCTATTGTAATCCATGATTTGTCCAGGTTTCCAATAAATTCATTTGTTCTTTGTTTAATTTCAGTCGTACGTTTTGTCGCACGAACACACATTTAGTAATAATGGACGGCACTCGTCTGCTTTCAATAAAATCCCCTCAATTATTTCCATTTCATGCTTTTATTCTCTCTGTTTCACTTGTTACTTCTTTTTCCGTGAAAACAGTGAATTAGTAGCAACACTAGTCGCTGAAGCGACGTGGTTGCTATGGAAACCAGTCATAAAAAGCGTCGCTCACCTTACATATTTTTCGATTTTTAACACCAGAGAATTCATCATAACTTTTGTTTTACTGAACGAAAATTGAACTTTTTTATAGAATATAGCTGAGAAGGTGATCTATAAACTGTAATAATTGTTTGAAATTTGGTCGAAAAATGAGTGAACGGTGAAGCTTTAAAGCGGTTCTAAATGTCTAAAACTGCAACTTAACCGTATATTCAAACACTACTGTGTTTGAATATATTGGGTCCAATATAATATAATAATAAATAGGTAAATATGTATTAATCAAAATATCATATTGAAGCGTATTTTACGACCGGGCAATGCCGGGCGGCCTCTTTTTTTAATCAGACTTTTTTTCCATCATTCAGCAAAAATAACTAGATTCTTTTTTTTTTTTTTTTGCCATTATTTTTCTATTTTGGTCTACCGTAATTGATCGAGTCAGCGGTGAGGCGAAATGAAGGCTGGTCGCTGAGTACTCATTCGCCTCTGACTTCCAGGATTTAATCAACGAATCAGAAAATTATGCTGATCACACGTTCCGCTTCTCACGCTCACTTTCTCCTCTATTCTCTTGTTTAGTGCCCCTCCCTCTTTTTACGTCTCTAAGTTTTTAGAGTAGCGTCGTCCGTCGGCCAGAGGGCGGATAATAATTACAAAATTTCATTTCAATTATTGAATGTGTAGAATGGATGGATGGAGTTCAGATACGGCCAATGAGTTCGATTAAATATTTTTTGTTCATCAATTAGCTCGTCACGCAGAGGATTAATATTACATCATTCACTATTTGTTACATAAAACGTTGAAATAACATCTTGATTAATTGTCAGGTTTAGGTTTAATCAAATACTAGCAGATCGCCCGGCGTTGCCTAGTCGTAAGGTACGCTAGGTTAAGCATTTGGAAAGTGATATACAAATTTCCATTAGCATATGAAGCCATGCTCTTTGTGTAAACAAATTGAGCTTAGGTGCTTTGGACAATGTCAAAAAATTGTTAATTCACTGCCCGAATAACAGCAGCCGTATAGCGCAACAGTTAGAAATTCCGACTGCTATTTGCGCGATCGGGTTTCGATCCTTGCTTGGGGTAGTTGCTTGTCTAGCCGTATGGATGAGCTGTAAAGCACTGAAAGAGTACCGTATGTGGATACTATATATATATATATATATATATATATATATATATATATATATATTTCTGTGGAAATATTTTTATTCACTTATATTCCCTATTTATATATACCAATCCTTATTTAAGAAGCTTAGTGTAATTACAGAGCATATAAAGCATATTCCAGAAAAAGTCTACAATCCAAATTTCCTGATGTTGACCATCTTACACTTTATTCCTTTAATTCAGTTGACAAATAAAAATTCAAAATGGCGTAATGTAAGCAAACTATAAGGTATTTGCAGCTTCTCTTCAAATCACCGGATTTTAATCATGTCCGAATGCATTTTTTTCCTTTTGGTGGATTGATTGTTGCCATTACTTTTTATGAGTTAAGGACAAAGCAGATTCACTAATTGATATAATAATTAAGTTATTGATTTTGTGCTACGAAACAGATACTGTCAATATTTGTAAGTGTCAACTGAATAAAAGGAATAAATTGTAAGATGGTCAGCATCATGACATCTAGAATATAGGCTTTTGTCATGTATTCATATATATATATATATATATATATATATATATATTTGTAGTCATCGACCTACAGTCATGTTTCGTTGTATCACAACTCATCAGTGCCGCCATGTGGACCGTTCAGCCGTTCTTGCTTGCTTGAAAGTTGTATTCAAGAGTCGAGCTATTCTATCTTTTAAAAACGGGATGACAGGTGAATTTATATATATTCATGTTTTTAAAAGATCGAATAGCTCGACTATTGTATAGAACTTTCAAGCAAGCAAGAACTGCTGAACGGTCCACATGGTTTTATAAATCTATAGATCTACATCGCTCGATTATACTTAGATATTGAATAGAATTTCTGCTTTTTTTCTCTTACACATCAGTTTAACATAATATTTTTGTTGTTGAGTCGGACATACGTTTAACTTTTTCGTAAGTTTCAAAAAATGAGTTCATCACTGAGCGCGCATGTGTTGATACAAGCAATTTCTATTTTATCAATCCATCACATTCTTTCTTTTTGGCTCTGTCTCTATTCTTACGTTACACTTCAATTTCTTGTTCTCTGTCAGTGGAGAAGAAATCCTTTACGACTGAGACAATTTTTATTTTTGTTCCTTTTCTCCACATTAAAAAACGACCCTGGTGTCTATCTCTGTCCCGTGGGGAGGCATTGTAAATAGGAACTATTACTTGGCCTTTTAGCCAAGATCAAAGTGTAGTATCTGTTCCGGCAGATGCTGCACTTAAGATAATTTGTACCAGTCAATGGAGGGGAAACCCTCTATACTGGGACAATTATTATTTTTGGTAACCAGAGTGCCCCCTTTTTTGCCTAATTTAGGGGAGCTGGTTTTTACCTCACATTAAAAACGGCCTTGTGCCTAATTTGCTCAGTGGGGGAGCAAATAAATACCATCTGTTCCGGCAGATACTGCAAGCTATGACTAGCTATGACTAGCAAAGACCAGATGTGGGGGCAACCCCACATGCCTGACCTTTAACCAGCTCCCATTTCCCACCTCTCGGGAGCTGGTCCCCTTTTCCCCTTCCCCCTCCTTTCACTCCTCACATTAAAAATCGGCCTTGTGCCTAATTTGCTCGGTGGGGGAGCAAATAAATACCATCTGTTCCGGCAGATGCTGCACTTAAGATAATTTGTACCAGTCAATGGAGGGGAAACCCTCTATACTGGGACAATTATTATTTTTGGTAACCAGAGTGACCCCTTTTAGGGGAGCTGGTTTTTACCTCACATTAAAAACGGCCTTGTGCCTAATTTGCTCAGTGGGGGAGCAAATAAATACCATCTGTCCGGCAGATGCTGCACTTAAGATGATTTGTACCAGTCAATGGAGGGGAAACCCTCTATACTGGGACAATTATTATTTTTTGTAACCAGAGTGCCCCCTTTTTGCCTACTTTTAGGGGAGCTGGTTTTTACCTCACATTAAAAACGGCCTTGTGCCTAATTTGCTCAGTGGGGTAGCAAATAAATACCATCTGTTCCGGCAGATACTGCACTTAAGATGATTTGTACCAGTCAATGGAGGGGAAACCCTCTATACTGGGACAATTATTATTTTTGGTAACCAGAGTGCCCCCTTTTTGCCTACTTTTAGGGGAGCTGGTTTTTACCTCACATTAAAAACGGCCTTGTGCCTAATTTGCTCTGTGGGGGAGCAAATAAATACCATCTGTTCCGGCAGATGCTGCAAGCTATGACTAGCTATGACTAGCAAAGACCAGATGTGGGGGCAACCCCACATGCCTGACCATTAACCAGCTCCCATTTCCCACCTCTCGGGAGCTGGTCCCCTTTTTCCCTTCCCCCTCCCTTCACTCCTCACATTAAAAATCGGCCTTGTGCCTAATTTGCTCGGTGGGGGAGCAAATAAACACCATCTGTTCCGGCAGATACTGCAGGCTATGACTAGCAAAGACCAGATGTGGGGGCAACCCCACATGCCTGACCTTTAACCAGCTCCCATTTCCCACCTCTCGGGAGCTGGTCCCCTTTTTCCCTTCCCCCTCCCTTCACTCCTCACATTAAAAATCGGCCTTGTGCCTAATTTGCTCGGTGGGGGAGCAAATAAATACCATCTGTTCCGGCAGATACTGCAAGCTATGACTATCTATGACTAGCAAAGACCAGATGTGGGGGCAACCCCACATGCCTGACCTTTAACCAGCTCCCATTTCCCACCTCTCAGGAGCTGGTCCCCTTTTTCCCTTCCCCCTCCCTTCACTCCTCACATTAAAAACGGCCTTGTGCCTAATTTGCTCAGTGGGGGAGCAAATAAATACCATCTGTTCCGGCAGATACTGCAGGCTATGACTAGCTATGACTAGCTATGACTAGCAAAGACCAGATGTGGGGGCAACCCCACATGCCTGACCTTTAACCAGCTCCCATTTCCCACCTCTCGGGAGCTGGTCCCCTTTTTCCCTTCCCCCTCCTTTCACTCCTCACATTAAAAATCGGCCTTGTGCCTAATTTGCTCGGTGGGGGAGCAAATAAATACCATCTGTTCCGGCAGATACTGCAGGCTATGACTAGCTATGACTAGCTATGACTAGCAAAGACCAGATGTGGGGGCAACCTTACATGCCTGACCTTTAACCAGCTTCCATTTCCCACCTCTCGGGAGCTGGTCCCCTTTTTCCCTTTCCCCCTCCCTTCACTCCTCACATTAAAAATCGGCCTTGTGCCTAATTTGCTCGGTGGGGGAGCAAATAAATACCATCTGTTCCGGCAGATACTGCAGGCTATGACTAGCTATGACTAGCTATGACTAGCAAAGACCAGATGTGGGGGCAACCCCACATGCCTGACCTTTAACCAGCTTCCATTTCCCACCTCTCGGGAGCTGGTCCCCTTTTTCCCTTCCCCCTCCCTTCACTCCTCACATTAAAAATTGGCCTTGTGCCTAATTTGCTCGGTGGGGGAGCAAATAAATACCATCTGTTCCGGCAGATACTGCAAGCAAAAACCATATGTGGGGGCAACCCCACATGTAAGACCTTGGTCAATGTAGGGGCAACCCTTCAGACCAACAGTTTCTAATCCAGCTCCCATTTCCCACCTCTCGGGAGCTGGTACCCCTTTCCCTCCTCCCTTCCCTCCATCTCCACATTAAAAAACGGCCTTGTGCCTAATTTTCTACGTGGGGAAGCAAATAAATATCATCTGTTCTTCAGATGCTGCACTTCCATTTCTTGGTCTGTTTCGGTGGAGGAGCAATTCTTCACGACTGAGATAATTTTAAAAAAATATTTTTATACCTTTTCTCCGCGTTAAAAAACGACCCTGGTGTCTAACTCTGTCCCGTGGGGAGGCATTGTTAATAGGTATTCTTACGTTATTTCTTTCCATTCTCAATATTTTCACTTTTCGTGCGTCACTTCTTTTCCCCCCTCAGCCTCTCTTTCTGCTTCATATTATCAATCAAAATCGATTTAGTCTCATCTGAAGTGTTCAACCGACTAAAATCCCAGTAACAACCTGTTTTGTATTTTGTTTCTGACATTCTCAAATCAGGATTAATAATACGTACAATAATAAACGAAATTGTCGAGATACATTCAAAAAAACTGTTGTGGGGTTTAATCGGTCAAAACGTTCAGAGTACAAAAGCCAAGATAAGAAAAGAAGCTGAAACAATCAGAATAATACTCGTGTCTTTTGTCTTTAAGCTGATTTCGTTGCAATGAGAAACTGCAAATACATGACAAGTTGATTAGTTAATTGGATTCTTTAGCGATGAAACATAAGCTGACAAACCACAAGCTACAGAATGGGAGGGTATAGTACATAAATCCAGTTAGATAGGAATTCAAGCATATATATATATATATATATATATAATAAAATAAATACGTATTAGATACGCTTGAAGCCAAAACAACGCATTATTACAAAATAAACAGATATTTATTTTGTTTGAAATTTATATTGAAATTTTTAAATATATTTTGAAGATATACTCCAGCATCAGTATGTCTTTCTTTCTTTCTTTCTTTTTTTGCCATGTTGTTGTTCGAGCCTAGCATCAGTAGAAGTCCGTTTGTCGTTTTTACGGTAGTCTTTTCAAATGTCGGACGTATTTTTTTATTCAAACACAACAGCGCTTCTATCAAGGAACACAAACCCTAACCTGAATTCCGCGTGGCCAGCGCACCGTTCTGACATTTGAAAAAACTACCGTAAAAACAATATATATATATATATATATATATATATATATATATATATATATATATATATATATATATATATATATATATTTAAAAGAGTGTAGCCATCAACAATTGTGGGTTTTTTTTAAAGGTTTTCATCATATTTTTATTTTAAAATATTTTTATAACGCGTTTCGAGCTTTGGGTGTGCTCTCTTCAGATATTTTCGTAAAAAGTTTTTCTTTAAAATGGGAGTTTGTAGAATTGCCTCCGCTGATATTAAATATGTTTTTCAGAGTGGTGTTCAGACATTCTGTTGTTGTTGTTGTTGGTGTTTAGACATTCTGTCTCCAACTGTAAGTGTTCAGTGTCCGGTCAAAGTTATTTTCAAAGAGTGTTTTTTAGTCCATATGGTGAAGGTTTTTATGGTTTTTTTAGGGTTCTTTTTAAAGACTTTCTTCCCCCATGTATAACATACACTCACACACAATCATACATATACATTCATGTACATGTACACATGCACACGCACGCAGGCACACACACATACACACACGTACATACATAGAAATATATGAAGGAGCATACATATATACATATATACATACCCACCCACACACGTACTCGCATACATCCACCGCTAACAATTATTTTTATGTTTTTATTTTATATATACATACATATACATATATATACATATACATATATATATATATATATATATATTACACATACATACATACACATACACATATACATATATATATATATTTTTCCCCTTCCAAAACACGCATGTATACATGCGCTTAATCATTCAGATATACGTACACGCACCCACACACACACACACAAGTTAGATGGAGAATAGGTAGAAGACATATATACACACATACACACATATATGTACACACATATATGTATGTGCACATACACTCACAAACATCCACATACTATGTGGACACATACACATGCACACACACAGACATATGCAGGGGCTCACACATACGCGTATATCCATATCCACACGAACACATTTACCCATTCATACACGTGCATACATATGTATATATATATACATATACACACACATACATACGGATGTGTATACACTCATCCACCCATATATATATATATGGGCACATGCACTCACAATCACACACACACATACATATTCATACATCCCACCTTATGTATATATTGGTTGAAGTTTCCTTTCCAATCCAAGCACATATGCATACATGGATTCGGTCACCCAAACATAAGTGCACGCACACATACAAACAAGATGTAGCATAGATAACAGATGATATATACATATACACGCACGCATACACAATCATATGTGCACACC
The DNA here is from genome assembly GCF_053919585.1 of Euprymna scolopes. NCBI lineage: Eukaryota > Metazoa > Mollusca > Cephalopoda > Sepiida > Sepiolidae > Euprymna > Euprymna scolopes. The sequence continues at coordinate 142,377,275 of NC_136500.1, read as the reverse complement.
CACGCACACACATATATACACACGCACACACGCGCGCACATACCCATACATACGTTTAATTTCTAGTTGTTTGTTTAGTTAAGAGAAATGGTACTGTACTGGGTACAACACACAACAAAATATTAAAAAAGAAAGAAAAGGACTTCCTCACAAATTTCTTTACAAAGACCAACAACTTCTACGGACTGCCTAAAATACACAAATCTGGCACAATAAAACTTGCCATCGATACACAAAACTCAGAATATATTAGCGCTCCAAACCCTAGTGACCTTACATTTAGACCCATTGTAGCAGGAACAGCCTGTCCGACAAGCAGACTTAGCAACTTAATAGACATCTTATTACAACCTTTCACAGATCAAGTTAAGAGCTACATAAGGGACGACATCCATTTTCTTACTACCTTACCACATACAGTAGAAAACGGGACACAATTAGTTACATTTTACGTTAGCAGTTTATATAGTAATATACCCCATGAATTAGGAAAAGAAGCAATACTATTTTGGATCAACAGACACGCACAAACACTGCATCCCAGATTCACAAAGCAATTCATTATCGATAGTATAGACATAATTCTAAATAACAATTCCTTCGAATTCAACAATACCAACTACATCCAAACACTAGGTACAGCAATGGGAACGAAAATGGCACCGACTTACGCAACCCTTACATTAGCCTACCTAGAAGAAACCTTATATAAAAAAAAATAGAACAAAAATTTGGCCACAGCACTAAAATACTGTTTGTAGAATCATGGAAAAGGTACTTAGATGACTGCTTCATCCTATGGAAACCCACATGGGGGGACATCACAGACTTACACACCATACTCCAGAACCTACACCCAAAAATTAAATTCACCATAGAACAAAGCTCTACAGAATTACCTTTCCTAGACATACTGATAAAGATTAAAGACAATAACATTATCACAGACATTTACCGCAAACCTACAGACACCCAACAATACCTACACTTTAAAAGTCACCACCCTAAAAGCTGCATAAAATCAATTCCCTACACCCTAGCACGTAGAATCTGCACCATAATCACGGACAATAACCTTCGAAAAATCCGACTCAAGGAACTACGAATAAATTTAAGAAAAAGAAAATACCCATCACAACTTATAGACAAAGGGATCCAACTTGCGACAAATATACCAGTAGAAGATTTGAGAACCCCTAAAGAACGAAACAAAGAAAAAATCCTAACATACGTCTCCACACATAACACAAACAACCCAGAGCTTTTCACAGAGATAACGAAAAACCTCGTCCTACTTAACCAAAACAGCAAACTAAACAACTTCCTTAAAACAACAAAAATAATAAAAAGCAAACGCCAACCCAAAAACCTAAAACGCATTCTTACCTCATCCAAACTCAATCAAGACGCAACAAAAGGAGTCACAAAATGCAACAAACAACGATGTGGAGTCTGCAACATAATATTAGAGGGAAACACATACACATTTACGAACCCCATACAAACATTCAAAATTAAAAAAAAAACCTGGATTGCACCTCAAAAAACGTGATCTATGTAATAAAATGTCCAGCATGCGATAAATCCTACATAGGCGCTACAAAAAACCTTAGTAATAGAGTAGCCCTACACCGATCCAACATCAAAATCGCGGAAAATAGACACCTACATGTATCACAACATATACACACATGCAGTGGAGGCAGATTCGAGATAATGCCCATCTTCCAAACTGACAACTACTTCTACTTGCTAACACAAGAAAAAAAATTCATAGAAAAGTTTAACCCTGCCTTGAACATCTCTCCATAATTATACACATAAATAGGCAAAACACAAAATACACTTGCACGCATGCATGCTTGGGTAGGTGTGCACCCTCACACACGAAACAACAAAAAAAGCACAATAAGGCACACGCAAACTTTCGCGGGTGCACGCGCCCATACCCAGTACAGTACCATTTCTCTTAACTAAACAAACAACTAGAAATTAAACGTATGTATGGGTATGTGCGCGCGTGTGTGCGTGTGTATATGTGTGTGTGCGTGGGTGTGCACATATGATTGTGTATGCGTGCGTGTATATGTATATATCATCTGTTATCTATGCTACATCTTGTTTGTATGTGTGCGTGCACTTATGTTTGGGTGACCGAATCCATGTATGCATATGTGCTTGGATTGGAAAGGAAACTTCAACCAATATATACATAAGGTGGGATGTATGAATATGTATGTGTGTGTGTGATTGTGAGTGCATGTGCCCATATATATATATATGGGTGGATGAGTGTATACACATCCGTATGTATGTGTGTATATGTATATATATACATATGTATGCACGTGTATGAATGGGTAAATGTGTTCGTGTGGATATGGATATACGCGTATGTGTGAGCCCCTGCATATGTCTGTGTGTGTGCATGTGTATGTGTCCACATAGTATGTGGATGTTTGTGAGTGTATGTGCACATACATATATGTGTGTACATATATGCGTGTATGTGTGTATATATGTCTTCTACCTATTCTCCATCTAACTTGTGTGTGTGTGTGTGGGTGCGTGTACGTATATCTGAATGATTAAGCGCATGTATACATGCGTGTTTTGGAAGGGGGAAAATATATATATATATGTATATGTGTATGTGTATGTATGTATGTGTAATATATATATATATATATATGTATATGTATATGTATATATATGTATATGTATGTATATATATATATATATAGAATAAAAAAATAAAAATAATTGTTAGCGGTGGATGTATGCGAGTACGTGTGTGGGTGGGTATGTATATATGTATATATGTATGCTCCTTCATATATTTCTATGTATGTACGTGTGTGTATGTGTGTGTGCCTGCGTGCGTGTGCATGTGTACATGTACATGAATGTATATGTATGATTGTGTGTGAGTGTATGCTATACATGGGGGAAGAAAGTCTTTAAAAAGAACCCTAAAAAAACATAAAAACCTTCACCATATGGACTAAAAAACACTCTTTGAAAATAACTTTGACCGGACACTGAACACTTACAGTTGGAGACAGAATGTCTAAACACCAACAACAACAACAGAATGTCTGAACACCACTCTGAAAAACATATTTAATATCAGCGGAGGCAATTCTACAAACTCCCATTTTAAAGTAAAAACTTTTTACGAAAATATCTGAAGAGAGCACACCCAAAGCTCGAAACGCGTTATAAAAATATTTTTAAATAAAAATATGATGAAAACCTTTAAAAAAACCCACAATTGTTGATGGCTACACTCTTTTAAATATACATTTTTTCTCTCGTTGGAACTACACAACCATCACTTTAAATATATATATATATATATATATATATATATATATATATATATATATATATATATATATATATATATATATATATAAAATCCAAAATGGCATAACGTAAAAACATTATAAGTTATTTACAGCTTCTCTTCCAATTTTCGGATGTAATCATGTCTAACGCACTTTATTTCCTTGTGATGGGTTGATTGTTGCTATTCCTACTGATGAGAATAGGCATAATAGACTCACTAATTGATATAATAATTAAGTGATTGATTTTGTGCTACGAAACAGATACTGTCAATAATTGTAAACGTCAACTGAAGGAATAAATTATTAGGTGGTGAATATCATAAACTTTGGAATCTACTATTGCGTCATTTATTTACTATATTGCTCTGTAATTACATTGAGCTTCTTAAATAATGATCCGTATATGTTATAAGAAAATTTATTTCCACAGACTATGTATATGTATATTTAAAGTATTAATGTTAAGTTCCAGACTAGTCGCCTTTTGATCTCAAGCACAAAACAAAATCAGTATTGCTATTTAACTAATACCGATCGTTTTTATGGAAATAAGTTTGCAGTCGCCATTTTCCGCCATATTTTTTTTTTTCGAAGTGGTTTACTAACTGCTTCCATTGTCTGACGATCTGGCATTTGAAGGGAACAACTAATAAGTAATTGTCTTCTCCTTACTGAAAATAATCCTATCTCTTCACGTGAACTGCCTATTACATGCGACACGTGCACGAGTTTGGGCTATAGATTATTCGCGTCTGGTTCGATTGGGACTAAAATGTTATATGAATCTTCAACACGACATTAACAAATAACGTTTCATTGCTGTCGCTTTTAGAAAGAGTTTGTCTCAAATTCGAAAGAATTCGTATTCGTATAACTTGTTATTTACAGCGACGTGCTTAAGCAATAAAATACGTTTAGGGAAGAAAATACGATTACAAAATTTAAGCTTGATATACCGACTGACGATTTGAAACTGTATTAAGATGCATGAGGTGCTTTAAATAACATTGCAGATTTTTTTTTTTTTCATGCGGGCATTTTTGTTGATATTACACACATAAAACTCTAGTCCCTTTCGAAGTAATACCCTCGTTTTACCGTTCCAACAACTTCTGGAAGGCTCTATGGAAATCCTTTTTAGTGAGCGTGCCAACGACCCTCGCGACAGCCTCTTACATTTTTTCAATTTTCCCATAACGACATAACCAAGAGGAGATAACCAAAAGTCCCAAGTGAGCAAGGTCTGGGCTATAAAAATCTTAATTGAACACCTCGCCCATCTCCCTACTGTCATGTCTTTCTTTCTGATCTTCTCTGAGCAAATCTTCCGCATCTTCAGTTGTTCGCGAATATTTATGTGTACAGTTTCCATACTGTGCACTTTTTGTCTCGATAAATATACGACGTTCCTTATCCATGAAATTCTTTATTTGGACAATCAACTCTGGTGCTCTAACTGCCGTACTCCTTCCACACTTCTCATCATTCATTCAAAGACTCCCTGCATTTTTAAAATCTATATTCCACTCAGACACTAATGTTCGAATTATGCAAGATGGTCCAAACGCAGTCTGAAGCATTCCATACGTTTCGGTGACATTTTTACATGTTTAAAGCAGAATTGTTATTGGATATTCTTCTTCTAAATATTACATTTCTGAAATACACCAGCTGTAAAAATCAGGCTTTAGTAAGGTGTATTCCAATTACTGCTGTACCTGTTCATTTGAACCTAAAATCATAAAAAAACATCGTCAGTCATCTCATAAGATGTATCGCAAAAACATATTGAATTTTCAAGAGTCTACGACAATTTTAAATGACTGCCCAAAATTGTTTGGAAACTTCCTGAAGGCACCCTGCAGCTGTGTTATAATTATATTAAAAACGATATTACTTTTTTTTATTTTATTGTTGTACTAGGAAATTCAGAATTATCAAGTTCAAATTCCACTCAAAGATAAGGATTAATTATGGTCAAAAAGCCGGTGAGATAAAATCGTGGTTTTCGTTACTCGGTGAACCTGATTAGTGTTTGTATTTTTAAAACGACAGCTCACCGGTAACTTATTCATATTAAACTTTGAAAACACCCTAGTTATGTAAGTCCAGGGGAAGAAACCGGTGTTAGTTCGAATTCTTTTTTTTATTTCATTTATCATCAGAAGGTACATTGAGGTGAATGGGTCTCGTCTTGGGGACGCCTCATATTTTGACAAGCTTCTGGGCTTGACCTTTACTCCTGATCTTAAACGAAACATATACATTAATTCCATTGCCAAGGCCGCTGCAAAAATAGTGGGATCCTTCTATCGATCCAGTAGATAGCTCACTGCTGATGCAATTCTCTATCTATATAAGAGCCAGGTACGTCCAAGAATGGAGTACTGTTGCCACATCTGGGCAGGAGCTGCTAGAAAGGACTTATCCGGCCTTGATAGAGTTAAAAATAGACTTCGTAGCCTCGTGGGGGATGTCCTTTTCCCTTCCCTGCAACCTCTTTCTCATAGAAGAGATGTTGCGAGTTTGTTTTTGCTTTATCGTTATTTTCATGGCAGGTGCTCGGCTGAGCACCATTTTATGGTCCCTCCTCGCCAAACTTTCACAAGAAACACCCCTCTAGCTGAAAACACAATCACTAATTTCCCCCACTCTTTATCTGTGGCTTAACCTAAACGTAAATTCCATGAACAAAGCTTCTTTCTTAGAACTGCATGTCTATGAAATTATCTTCTGTTTTTTCTGCTTTCCAGCTGACTACAATCTGGTTGCCTTCAAGTTTAACGTAAACAAGTTTTTGATGAACCGTTCCATATGTTAACAAATTTACCGAGTTTCCATTACTAACGATTACTATATTTTCCAATTTCTATTGTACACTCTTTAACCCTTATCCTCAAGTGGCCTATTGGCCTTGATAAGTTGTGATGCCTATGTAAAACTGTAGTATTCAGAGCTGGTGACGTTACCTCTGTACTAACCTGATACTCATATGAAGTGTTAAAAAATAAACTAAGATGAAAATGTAACATGTATAACGATTTTTTTTTAATTTGACCCCTTCTTTACCCCTTAAAAACTATTTTAACTGGCTAAATACGTATAAAAGAACGACTCATAAAAAATCAATCATTTGAGACCCTTAGCATCGTTCTGCGACATTTAACCCTTATCCTCAAGTAGTCTCTTGGCCTTGATAAGTGGTGATGCCTATGTAAGAAGAAAGAAAATAATTCGAACTAACACCCGTTCCTTCCTCCAGACTTGTGCGATAATTGTGATTCTCATAGAATAGGGTCGATTGATTCGCAGTTAATTGTACTGATTCCTCATACATTTTTTTATTAAATTTCCCTAGGTATCTTCTTATTTTAAGCAATCTCTTTCTGTACTTTTATTCGTGCTGAAGCAGTTTCTCACGTGGTTGCGACGCTGAAAAGAACTGTAATAACCATATTAATGGATTGATTAATAGTATTCATTTCATAATAGAGAACTCACTGTTGGTTTTATAAAATTATAAGCGGGAGAGGGGGTGGCGGCTTTTCCCGGTGGTAAAATACGCTTAAATATGATGTTAAGATTTGTCCAGATATCCTACATTATTACCGCAATTTCAAAAAAGAAAAAATATATATTTTGATGCCGTCATCTTGAATCGAAACCAAAAGCAACTGTAGTATTCAAAGCTGGTGACGTTACCACTGTACCAACAAAGCTTCTTTCTTAGAACTGCACGGCTGTGGAACAGTGAAAACAGCCTATCCTGCCTTGAGTACAAAATAGACTTCGTGGCTTAGTGGGGGATGCCCTTTTCTCTACCCAGCAACCTCTCTCCCACAGAAGAGACGTTGCGAGCCTATCCTAGTTTTATCGTTATTTCCATGGTAAGTGCTCGTCTGAACTCTAATCTCTGGTCCCCCCTCACCAATCTTTCACGAAAAACACCCGTCTAGCTGAATCCACTGTGAAAAATTTCCCCTACTCTTTATCTGTGCCTAAATCAAAACGCGGATTCCATGAACAAAGCTTCTTTCTTAGAACTACACGCCTGTGGAACTCTGTTCCGTCTGCCTGCTTCCCACCTGACTACAACTTGGATATCTTCAAGTCCAATGTTAACAAATTCCTAATGAACGCTCCCTTAACTAAACACTTCATCAAATCTCCACACTAACGTAATGTACTTGCAATAACCCTTATCCCTGAGTGGCTTCCGGGCCTTGATAAAAAAAACGTGATACGCATATGAGTGTTAAAAAATAAACTAAGATGAAAGTGAACATGTATAACGATTTTTTTTTTAATTTGACCCCTTCATGACCCCTTAAAAACTATTTTAACTGGCTAAAGACGCATAAAAGAATTGCTCATAAAAAATCAATCATTTGAGACCCTTAGCGTCGTTCTGCGACATTTAGTTCCGGTAGGGATAGAGTTTTAAAATATGGAGACAGACAGACAGACGGACGGACAGAGTTCCTTTTATATATTTGTTTTTCTTTTTCACGGGTACAGAAGAATTACGTTGAAACACCGGCTCTAGTCAGATCACTGGATGTAAGCGTCATTGAAGCAGGCAAATACTAAAATAGGTGACGATTTGGTAATGCTAGTTTCTGTATGTGCACGGAGTCTGAAGAGAGATGGGCGCCGCCAGACTCTTATTGTACAAGACAGACTGCATGAAATAATGCAGCGCCACCACAACCCTGGGGGGGGGGGTTAAAGGACCCGCCCGGTTTTCACTGACAGTTCTTGCTTGTGAAAGCGATTTCAGATTGTAAGAATACACTCTTCCGTTAAGAAAACGAGGGAAATAGGGAAAAGGAGAGATGGGGAACGACAGAAAACACAGGACGATGTAATTCTTTTTTTATAGTTGTCCGTTGATCCATATTTCAAGACGTGTTCTATATTACTCCCTCTGGATTTATTTAGCTTTTCTACTCTTGTTCATCCCAAATAAGGAATTTTGTCACTTGGACGTAAAGGTCTGCTATTTACGACCATGCATACAAAGGACGATGTAACAAGATTAGCAAGTTATTTGTTCACATTACATTTAAACTCCTACTTATTAGTATACTCAACGAAGCAGGAAACAGTGAGGGAATTCCAGAGTAGAGGTCTTAGATTGGTTTAATTTGTTTGTTTTGTTTTACGGCATATCAACCCTTTTCGGGTTATTAAATGCCTAATCTAGTCATTTTGGAAACAGTATTCATGTTGCATCCAGTTATTTTATAGAATGTTTTTTTATCTTAAAACTCTTTGTATCTTCAATTGCTAGTTTGTAGTGTTTTGGTTTGATTGTTTTATAGAGGATGTTATCGTTTTTGTTCCCTGTTCTGCAGAATATAGATGAGTTTTGCAATGGGAAATAAAAAAGGGTTACAGTATTAATGTATTAATGTTTGGTATATTTTAAGTTAGGAAACCAGTCAGGAAGTGGTGGAGATAGAGAGAGAAATGGGAAATCGCAAGTAGGAAAATGGAGGAAAAGGTTGGTTGTTGTTTTGGTGTTGGTTTTGCAGAACGTAAATAAGTTTTTTAAAAGCAAGTAGAAAAACAAAATAAAAGCATCATGGTTAGGTAAATTTCGTCTCAGGAGGGCAATATATTCAGACAACCTGATCGGATAGCACTGGAAAAGTCTTAGAGAAGAGACTTTAGAGTAGAAAACCTTCTGGCATCCAAAGAGCTTTACGGTAGATAGAATTTTGCTGCTATACGGAGTTTCTGGATTATGTACGTCGGGAAGAACACAAATACAAACAATGAGTTCATCGGCATACATTTCGTTAAATTATTTGTAAAACAAGGAGAGAGATGCAATGTTCCGGTGATTGGATAAGCGTTGGAACTTGATTTTAGTGAAAAACATATGAGATTTGAGAATCTTTTTATACACTAAGAGCGGGAGACGAGTAGTAGATGCACTATCTCAAATGTGGCAACAATACTCTGTACATGAAAAAAATTGTGGCTTTTTTGACATACCGAATATCGTTAGATGTGAGTAATTCTCTAGCAGAATAGAGGGTATCCACTTTCTTTCAAACGGGCTTCGCAATGTCCTCACTTTCATTTCATGTCTTTTCATAATGTTTGTTTTTTATTCTTGCCATGACGTCACCTCCTTTATCCATTATGTTCCCTTCCGTTCTCACGTTTTATGATTATTTAAAATATTTACACTCTTGGTATTACTGAAAGATTTTTTTGCCGCTAAACCTGTTTACTACTAGCAAACAATAACACAATAATCAAAGCAAGCTCAGATATCCATCCGTTTTGATTACAGCTGAGGAAGAAATGTGGTTATTTGAGGTTGAGGTCCTAGTGAAAACCCGTTGAAGCTGCCTTTGTTTATTTTCTATAAGAGGAAATTAATGCAAAACCATTCATGCCTCAAGCAAGAAATTGATCTCAGTTCTTTTGAAAAGATCATTTCATTTTTCAGAATCCATTTTGAAATCAATTTCGTAAATGGATGAACATTGATTGTCTACGAAAAGCCAACAGATGAATGCGGATCAACGAAGAGTAGAGCTTTTATCGAAACCCGCATTAAATTAGTAAAAAAAAAAAAGAAATGTACCCCCCCCCCAAAAAAAATATCGAACTTATTTTTGAAAGATCGCAGTAAATCGATTCATACAGAACTTTTTTTCTTATTTTTTTTTCGTCAATGACAAGAGTTTTATTTCGCAAATGGAAAAGCCTCCCCACATTCTAACACCCCCCCCCAAAAAAAATAAACCAAGGTTTCTTCGATAGGTTTTAGTTCTTATATTCCCTCTCTCGATTTCCTACGATCAAACCTCTTCATCTTATTTTTCTACCGGCTTTGTTTGTATCAAGACCATCTCTTTTTATCCGACTTTTCTTTATTACATCAGACTCGCATTTATCTCCCCTGACACTCTTCTGTTCTCCCTGTTTTCTATCTTGCAATATTTATTTCTTCTGATCTTTTTTTCTCTTTATCTTCTTCTTCATCAGTTCAGTCTCCTTCTCCATCGTTACTTAATATAAATTTAAAACTTTTCAATCATTAAATCTTTTCATTTTGTTAGTTAGATAATTTCTCTGTTCTAATTAGTTGATAAATTAAGAATAGAGAACTCTCGTCTGCTGATAATTGTCAATACGAGCATTTAGATTCAGTTAATTGTTGTGCTGATTTCGTATTTTTTTTTTTTTTTTTGCTTTTTTTTTTGCATTTTCACTCCAAACAAGGCACAGTTCCACTTTTATGTAGGGGGCTATTATCTGAGATCTAATTCGCATATATACTATGTAGGGAGTTTAGCAGCAAGATGTATGTTTACATTACACGTGAACATCTGTATGCCACTACAGTCAGGAAATCAGGAATCCACAGGGAATTCAAAAGTTTAGCCGTCCTGGGGAAGAAACTATTAGATTAGAAGGTTTTCTTGCTTCTTGAGATCTCTTTTGTGTTGGGGTGGGATTTTGCTGCTCCTTTGGTTTGTTGGAGGTATTTAAGAAGAGGGAGTACAAAGACTTGTAGTTCGTCGGAGCACCTTAAAATTAAAATACTTGTGAAACGGGCAGAGGGTGCAACATTTCCTCGATGGGACAGAAGTTGTAGCCTAGCTGACTGTGCGGGACTTCGTAGGTAAGGGACACTCTTTTGAGTCCTGTCTAAGAGTAAGAGACTACGACAAGCCCATCTCCTAACTGTGTTAACATTATCTGTGTTAACATTAACTGTGTTAACATTAACTGTGTTAACATTAACTGTGTCAACTTTGTAAACGTTCAACAGGTGACGGTCAATTTTAATCGATTTACTTTTTTATACATGGAGAAATTACGCATTTCTGCTTCTGACGTGTGTCCATGACGTCCCAGATAAGAGGTTGCTTGTTATACGCATTAAAACAGTCTATGGGTGAACACCCATACACCCACAAATCGTTTAAAGGGTTAAACACTTTGGTATTTGAGATTCCTCGTTGTTATTAGAGATAATGCAAAATATTTGCTATAAGAATTGAGCTCTCCTGCCACTGAAAATATTCAAGATAAGCATTGATGTTTAACTTATTCTATAATGTTACGTATTTTATTCTACCCGAATGGATTAGAAGAGATCGCAAATGGCATTATTACAACAATTGATCTCAAGCATGCATTACCAGAAAGTTTCATCTCTTTGTTGCAGATATTTCCGGTGTGACAAGCTACAAAAGATACTCATATCGTGGGCATGCGTCAGAAGCCAAAAAAAATCCGTCATTCCTCCATGTTTAGAAAACTAAACCGGTTAAAATTCACCAGCACCTTCTGAGCTTTTACAAAGCCCACGATGGTAATGCCAGCACTGTTAGGAGATGGGTTCGTCGATTTATGAGTGGGGACAGGGATATGAGTGACAAAGCTTGCTCTGGACTTTTACGACCGAGGCATCAAAAGAGGCTGGAAAATGTCTATTCAGAAAGGCGGGGACTATATAATAAAGTAGTTTCAGGATCACTAAGGTCGCTCGTTTTTATTGTACTAGTCCCGTCTTCAAAACTCTTCAACGTTTTAGCTTATGAGTTTGTAACGACATTGGTAGTAGATTTCGGCCAAGTGTAGAAAAAAGCCGTGTTTCTATCTCAGCCCTTTTTTTTTTACAAGGTGGTCACCACTTATCAAGACCCGGAAGCCACTCAGGGATAAGGGTTATTGTAAGTACAGAACGTTAGTGTGGATATTTAGAGTGTCTAATTAAGGGGGCGGTTCATCAGGAATTTGTTTACGTTGGGCTTGAAGACAGCCAAGTTGTAGTCAGGGGGGAAGTAGGAAGACGGAACAGAGTTCCACAGGCGTGCAGTTCTAAGAAAGAAGCTTTGTTCATGGAATCTACGTTTTGATTTAGGCATAGATAAAGAGTGGGGAAAGTTTTTGACAGTAGATTCGGCTAGACGGGTGTTGTTTGTAAAAGATTGGCGAGGGGGGACCAGAGATTGGAGTTCAGACGAGCACCTGCCATGGAAATAACGGTAAAACATAGACAGGCTCGCAACATCTCTTCTGTGGGAGAGAGGTTGCAGGGAAGAGAAAATAACATCACCCACTAAGCCACGAAGTCTATTTTGTACTCTGTCAAGGCAGGATAGGCTGTTTTTAGCAGTTCCTGCCCAGATATGGCAGCAGTATTCCATCCTTGGGTGTACTTGGCTTTTATATAGATAGAGAATTGCATCAGTAGTGAGATATCTTCTGGAGCGGTAGAAAGATCCCACCATCTTTCCACCGATCTTGGCAACAGACTTGATGTACGTGTTCCATTTCAGATCAGGAGTGAAGGTCAAACTCAGAAGCTTGTCAAAACATGGGGCTTCTCCTAGACGAGAGCCATTCATTTCAATTGATGCCCGATGGGGATCAGAGCGTTGAAGATGTAAAGATAGGAGTTTGCTTTTAGATGCATTAAAGGTAACCAGCCACGTCTTCACCCACTGAACCACTCGTTCGAGATCAGAGGAGAGAGAATCAGAGAGAGCTTTGTCATTTACAGCCTTTGTGTGTTGCTGCAGATGGTCGTGTCATCAGCATAGATGTCAACGAATGGTTTAAGTATGTGTTTAGGGAGATCATTGATGTAGATCAGGAAGAGAGTTGGACCCAGGATGGACCCCTGAGGGACTCCAGCATTAATACTGCAGGCCTCTGATTTTTGTCCATCAACCACTACTCTTATGAGCCTATCAGAGAGAAATGATTTAATGATAGAGAGAATATTTCCAGTTATACCGTAGCTGGAGATCTTGTGAAGTATGCCTTTATGCCATACCTTGTCGAAGGCCTTTGATATGTCAAGAGCAATTGCCCTAGAAAGGAAGCCTCTGTCAAGATATTCACTAATCCTATGAGATATAACCGTTAGCACATCTCCGGTAGATCTTGCAGAACGAAAACCATATTGCGTGTCACTAAGAAAGTTATTTCTGCTGGGGTGGTTGAATATTTCTTTATTTGATATTGATTCCAGCAACTTACTCATGACACACAGGAGACTTATTGGTCTGTACTGAGAGGGAGATGACTTATCACCTGAGTTCTTAAATACAGGGCATACTGATGTGGTTTTCCAGGGTGTTGGAAATCACTTCTCTTTAAGACAACGTTTAAACAGGTTCGTAAGTATGGGAGACAGTTCTGGTTGAAGCTTTTTTAACACTATAATTGGGAGCCCGTCAGGGCCAGTAGGTTTACTGGAATCAAGGTCCTTGATTAGCTTGGCGACCTCATGCACTGATATTTGTATGTTACCTAGTGTGTTCTGTGTTATAGGAGGGAATATGGGGAGTTGATGGCCTTCGTCGCATAGGGTATAATTAGCTGCAAAGTTCTTTGCAAATATTTTGGCCTCATCTTAGGCTGAGGAGATGACTTCTGGTCCGTTGATAATGGTTGGGATAGAACGCACACTTCTGTTCAGGATCCTATTTGTTATTTGCCAAAACTGGTGGGAACCAAGCCGCTGATCAGCTACCTTGGATTTAACAGACTGGACATATAGCTCTCTTGCATTTTTTATTACTCTTTTACAGTGGTTGCTAGCGTTCCTGAAAGCAGCTTTAGTCTCAGTGCATCGATTACGTTGGTAGCTATGGAAAAAGTGATTTTTTGCGCAATGGCAGCAGCACATTCTGGGGAGAACCATGGCTGGCTGGTAGGATTTTGTTGGAATTTTGTAGATAGTATGAATCGGTCTATGCCTACAATTAACCATTATGTAAGGTCTGATGCTATAGAGGACACATTATTTTTAAACATGGAATGCAGAGGTAGATCAGATATAAATGTACGGAAGCTATCCCAGTCAGCCATGGAGTATCGGTATACAGTACGGTGGAGGGGTACGTCTGGGAACTTATTACAGCTTTAATTACATTCCTTTCTAGCCATAGTGAAAAGCTAGGATGCAGATAAACATGCTACGTGTATTCGACTATTCTTCCCTCTATAATAAATGCCAACGTGTATTCATTTGTAAAGCTTTATATAAATACATAGATCATATATTTGTCTCGTCACGAAAAATTTACGAAATGAAATCGGGCCTATTTCTAGCCTCTGGGAGAAACCATTTCATGTGGAGTAGATCAAAAGGCAAATATATGTCAAATGGGCCATTTGATTGACTGAAATGAGTTCACAAAGAAATCGAAACGATTTTTTTTATTATCAATATTTACACACACACATATATATATATATATATGTATATATATATATAAAGAAATTTGTTGGTCTCTCTTTCTCTCTCTCTCTCTCTCTCTCTCTCTCTCTCTCTCCGTAAGTTTATGTGTGTGAGTTCGTATCCTATAGACCTATAAACATCTGTGTTGATTTTTTGCTAAATTTCACACAAATGTAATTTATGCGTCTGGAAGTGTTCTTGGAAAGGTTTCGTATCGAAAATCGATGATCGAAAAAATCGATTAAGGAATAAACTACATTGACATTATACAGCCTTACATCAAAAGAACATATGAGAAATGTTATCGCCGAACAAGCAGAAGAAAATCGCGAATAAAAGCAACAATAACTGTTTTAATAATAGAGGATCACATTTGAAAGGAATGTTTCTGTTTAGAGCACGATTGAACCAGAATATTCGGGTTCACTTGTTAAGCTTTAATCCAAGCAATTATATGAAATGTTTTTTATAAAATCTACAGCGGGTTCTCTATTAAGAAACGAAGACTACAGTGTTATGAGTAATAAATCATTGCATCGAGGGGGGAGGACATGAGCAGCTCCTCCCAGTGCATAGCGATGGGGGACCGAGTAGAGTAGGTGCTCCATTGATTTTATTGAAAAAATGGGCGATTTTACCAATTTCGATAGGAATAAAAGTACTGGAAGCATGAACATTCGTCTGTATTTTTTTTTTTTTTTAGATGAGGTGTTTTCATTGATTGAGATTGTCGGACTGACTTCCTCATCTTGGTTGTTTTAGTCACAACGTTTCGGCCGTTTTGCCTTCCGGCCTTCATCAGGTATTTTCTATCGAACTTGGGAACCGTTTGTTAGGAGTCTCGAAACCAACCCTTTATTATTATTACGGGGGTATCGTGTTCGGACTCCACCTAGGCTTTGGGACATAGTTGCTGATTCTCTGTTTTGAATGTTACTTTTCACTGCCTTCGTTCAGGATTGAACTCAGCAGCTTTGGGTAACTGTAAACTTTGATACAACGTCTAGGACCACTCGGCCATATGTTACTAGGTTCGATACAAAACACCTGATGAGGGCCGGAGGGCAAAACGGCCGAAACGTTGTGACTCAAACAACCAAGATGAGGAAGTCAGTCCGACAATCTCAATCAAAGCGTCGGATGTGTGGTTCCAAAACGTGACCAACTCACGTGGCTAAGCACATGTTTGTCCAAAACACACTTCTGCAAACAAAGAATTCTCAACTAACCTATTTTTACAATATATTTTTAATTCGTATTGTTCATTCTTTTTAGCCGACCTTTTTAATTCAGTTTCCATAAAAGAATGAACAATTAATTCTTTTTACAATACAAACAATATCTAATTATTTTATATGGAATTTAACAATTGCGAACTTCTAACATTCCAAGTCTAAATCTATTTCTTGCTGACAGGTTTCGAGTCTAAGCTTATCCCAATCTCATTTTCCACTTATCTAATGTTCTTCTTATTTACAGGAAAAGGGGGCAAAAATGACCTCAACTACCGAGCACAAAACTAAGCAACATGTAACTACTAAAGCAAACGCGACTAGGTTTTTCTTATAACGTATAATTCACGTGACGATGTCTATGGAATCACGCAAAACATAAGAAATAAATGTTAACCTTTTCCTGTGACACACAAATAAGTTAAGAAAAAATAAGGAAAAAAGAAAAATAATTATAATTACCGTATATTTCGGCATATAAGACGACCTTTAAAGTTAACAAAAAAATCATCATTAAAAACCAATCTCTCATGAGATACCAGGTGTTGAAATCTAAATGTAAACTAAACAAACATGGTTTCGTAATTTAGCAGTCGACTAATACAACCGATATATGATAACTTTATTAAAATTTGCTCCAATTTTGTACCCCGTCTTATCTGACGATCGCTTATACGCTGAAATGTACATTACAACGGTTTCTGTTACTTTTAACAACATCAAAAATGCAGTCAAAAGTCGCGTCAAGTGTGGCTGCTGAGGCTTCCCGAATCTTCCTCCTGCAGCGCTTCTGCCGCAGATTCTCGGTGCGGGAGATCTCAATGGAGTTGACAACCTGGTGGACAGTACGTCGCCAGGTATCATGATCAGCAGCGAGACATCTGGAGGTGGTCAATGTGGCAGTAACCGAGGGATTTCTTTAGAGAGTCTTTATATCTTTTCCAATGCCCCTCTGTCACGACGGCCAGTAGAGAGTTTGCCATATAAGACTATCTTGGGCCGGCGATGATCGTCCATTCTGGAGATGTGCCCGATCCAGCATGGCCTCGATGCTGGTGATTTCCGGATATATATATATATATATATATATATATATATATATATATATATATATATGTGTGTGTGTGTGTGTGTGTGTGTGTGTGTGTGTGTGTGTGTGTGTGTGGTCGTCGTCGACGTTTTGTTGATCTTTCTTTGTTGGTGTTCTTTTTTGAGTCTTTTTCTTTTCCTTCTTCTTTTTATTATTATTCACGAGTTCCTATAAAAGTCACCATCAGAGAGTGCTACTGACAACAACTAGTTATATGTCTTGAAGTCTAGATAACAACAAGCTTGTTCAAATTTCCAGTACTTTTATATTCAATAACTATTCCTAATGAATTTGCGTCATCGCAACAGCAACTTGCCATTGACTGGTAGCAACCATTGACCTTAACTGGACACTGGATGGCAACAGGCTTTCCCAAAATCCGATATCTCCTTCCACTTATCCAGTAAGGGCTTGCTGAGTTTTCTCTCCTCTTCCCATCCTCCTAAGCTCTTTGCACCTCTTTGATGTAGCACTAGTCAATTCCAACTCCATCGTTTTATTTTCAGGATGCAAGAGGAATTATTATACTTATTTCACTCACTAGTAGTTGTCACACAGGTCATCATCGGAGATTGCTACTTGATAAAAACCGATGGTGTTCCCTAGGTTCTGGGTGACAACAATTCTTCCCAGTTTTATATGTAATCCTCACCTCTTTCGACAAACTTTTGCAAATAAATTTGCGTTCTCGAAGGAGTCGCTTGACGTTGCTTTCTCGGTGACAATGACTATTAGTATCGACTCGAATTTGGGTAGCAATAAGTCTCCACAACGTTCCGGTCTCCTTCACACTAATCCAGTGGGAGTCTGGTAAGTGCTTTCACTCCTCGGGCTTTCATTCCTCCTTGACCCTTCGACTATTTTGTATAGTGTCAGCCAATACTGGACTCTAACCTTTTCCTATGTTTTTAGAACGTTTAGGGGGATGAGAGCATATGGGTAAGGGGGAGGGAAATGAGATGGGAAGGGAAATGAGACAGGCGAGGGAGAGATATGGGAAGAGGGGGTGGATGGGAAGTCAGTCTATAATTTGCAGCTTCCTTTTTCTTGATTTTATTTTTATTTTACTTCTCTTGCAATTTCAATATGGCCAGTTGCCGATTGTCATTCATTCATTGTTGTTATTATTATTAGTAGTAGTATTAGTAGTGGTAGTAGTAGTAGTAGTAGTAGTATCATTGTTAATATTATTATTATTATTATTGACTCACAAGGAGCTTAAACACAGGTCATCGAAGATCTCTCCTTGAAAACAACCAGTTGTGTTCCTGGAAGCTGAGTGACAACAAGTCTCCGCACTTTTGCAGTACTCTCCACCTCTTTTGATAACATTTGCAAATGAATTTACATTATTGCAGCAGCTGCTTACCGTTCATTTCTCGCTCGCGGCGGCCATTGGTCTCCATTGGAATTTCAATAGCAATAACCCCCCCCCCGAGATTCTAGATTAGTGCTCTCTCCTCGATCTTTCCATCCTCCTTTACCCTTCTTGGATATTTGGTATCACACTTGGGGGGGGGGAGATTATTGGAATAGATGAGAGAGGTGATAGAGACCTTATAGGTATGCAGCTTCAGTGTTCTTGGTTCCATGTAACGCTTTTCATGTTTTGCTTCTGCTGCAGTTTGTTTGGCGCGCGCATGTGGCTCATGTTTATTGGTTTCTGCATTCAAGGGTTTTTCTTAATATTTTAGCTTATTATTATTATTATTATTATTATTATTATTATTATTATTATTATTGGCTCACAAGGAGCTTTCACAGATCATCAAAAAAATTTTCTTTGAAAATAATCTGATGTTCCCTGGAAGCTGAGTGACAACAAGTCTCCCAAGATTTTCAATACTCTCCCCCTCTTTCGATAACATTTGCAAATAGATTTGCGCTATCGTAACAGCCGCTTACCATTGATTTCTCCATTGCAACGGCCATTAGTCTCCACTGGAATTTCAATTGCAATAAGCCTTCCCAAGGTCCCAGTGTTCTTCGCACTTGTCCAGTGGGTATTTATTTGCTCCCCCACCGAGCAAATTAGGCACAAGGCCAATTTTTAATGTTAGGAGTGAAGGGAGGAGGAAGGGAAAAAGGGGACCAGCTCCCGAGAGGTGGGAAATGGGAGCTGGTTAGAGGTCAGGTATGTGGGGTTGCCCCCACATCTGGTCCTTGCTTGCAGCATCTGTCGGAACAGATGGTATTTATTTGCTCCCCCACCGAGCAAATTAGGCACAAGGCCAATTTTTAATGTGAGGAGTGAAGGGAGGGGGAAGGGAAAAAGGGGACCAGCTCCCGAGAGGTG
Source organism: Euprymna scolopes (assembly GCF_053919585.1). Lineage (NCBI taxonomy): Eukaryota > Metazoa > Mollusca > Cephalopoda > Sepiida > Sepiolidae > Euprymna > Euprymna scolopes. The sequence goes on along the minus strand of NC_136500.1, from coordinate 142,358,077 downwards.
GGAAATGGGAGCTGGTTAAAGGTCAGGCATGTGGGGTTGCCCCCACATCTGGTCTTTGCTAGTCATAGCTAGTCCTAGCTAGTCATAGCTTGCAGCATCTGCCGGAACAGATACTACACTTTGATCTTGTCACCCGGGCCCTGGAGGGAGCGCAGGCCAGTGGATGTCTTGTCAAGGATCTTTCCTCGGCATTCACATCCTCCTTCCCCATCTTTTGCTTTTCTTTGGGAGGGAGAGTGATGGGGTAATCGGAAGAGGTGAGAGAGGGCATACAGAACGTATACGTATGCAGCTTCAGTGTTCTTGGTTCCATGTAACGCTTATTCATGTTTTGCCTCTGCAGCAGTTTGTCTGGCCCGCTCATGTGGTTCATGTTTATGAGTTTCCGCATTCAAGGCTTTTTATTATATTTCACCTTAATATTATTATTATTATTATTATTATTATTATTATTATTATTATTATTATTATTATTATTATTAATGGCCAACAAAGAGCTTTCACGCGGGTCATCAATGATCTCTCATTTAAAACAATCTGTGGTGTTCCCTGGAAACTGAGTGACAAAACGTCTCCTCAGATTTCCAGTACTCTCCACCTCTTTCGATAACATTTGCAAATGAATTTGCGTTATCGTAACAGCCGCTTACTATTGACTTCTCGCTGGCAGCGGCCATTGGTCTCCACTGGAATTTCAGTGGCAATAAGCCTTCCCAAGGCGCCAGTTCTCTTGGCACTTGTCCAGCGGTGGTCTGGTCAGCGGTCTCTCCTCCGTCTTTCCATCGTCTTTGACCCTTCTTGAATATTTGTTTTTATTATTGGCTCACATGGAGCTTTCACACAAGTCAACACACGATCTGATTGGAAACCTGGAAGCTGAGTGACAACAAGTATCCCCAGGCGTCCAGCTCTCTCCACCTCCTTCGAGAGCATTTGCAAATGAATTTTCATCATCGCAACAGCCGCTTACCATTGATTTCTGACTGGTAGTGGCCATTGGTTTATACTGGAATTTGAGTGGCACTCAGTCTCCCCAAGGTCCCAGTTCTCTTTGCGCTTGTCCAGTCGAGGTCTGGCCAGCGCTCTCTCCTCGGTCTTTCAGTCCTTAATGACCCTTCTCGGCTCTTTGGTATCATTTTTTTTGGGGGGGGATTATGAAACAATGGAGGGGATGCCTGATGGGGGGGTGTAGAACTTGTAGATATGCAGTTTAGGTGTTCTTCATTCCCTGTAACGCTTATTCGTTATATTGTCTTGTATTATTCTCCGCATTCAAGGGTTTTCCTTATTATTTCAGTCGTTTTTATATATTATTATTAGTATTATTATTATTATTATTATTATTATTATTATTATTATTATTATTATTAATTACAGGAATAAACGTAAACATTATTTCGCAGAAGATGATGGAACTTGTCAGCTGTTCACAACAAGAAGTCGAATCTGACATTTGTTTATTGTCCAAGTTTCCTAAACGCTGCACAATTGTCATCGCATCATCACTTTTCTTCATTGATAAACAGAAGCTGCGGATTTCTACGTCCACCACTTCCCTCTACTCGTTATTCAGGTCTTGTGTTCCTTGATTCCAATTTTGAATCTAGCCTCCCTCTCCTCTACCTCCTACTATCCCATTCTCTTCTTCTTCGTCTTCTTTGGTCGTTATTTTCCCTTTCTTTTTTGTTTTCTCTTTAATTTCTTTCTTCTTTTTTTTCTTTTTTCGTTTGCACAACCTTTTTCTTTTGCTTTTATTTTTCTTCGACGTCTCATTTCTTTTCCTTCTTCCTCTTTCTCTTGATATAATTATATTTCATCACCTACTGATTTTTCTACTACTACTACTAATAATAATAATATTTTTATTCTTGTGTTTTCGTCATCGTCCTCCTCATCCTTTTCAGCTTCGTCTTCTTATTCTACGTTTGTCCGCCCCATCCTTTTGCCCCTTTTCTTCTTTTCTACTGTCTTGTAAATTGTCTGTCACTCACTCTTTTTTTCCGCTTGTTTCTTCCTTCTCTCTTTTTTATTATTTATTTTTTTTTACTCACGTTCACCCCTTACAAGAGTTATCACAACTTGGACGTAAGAGGCTACTATTTGGGACCATGCCTAGAAAAGATTAACAAGATATTTGTTTACATTACATTTAAACTTCTGAACATCAGTGCAGTCAGGCAAGCATGGTTGCAGGAAGGAGATTCGAAAGTTCGAGGGAAGACACAATTTGAGTAGCAAGTTTTATCGCATTTAGCTACCTTAACAGTGAAGGGTGTGATTTTGTTGTTAAGCGTGTTTGTCGATGTTATGTACGTCAAAAGGATCTCATTCTATTAAAATACATGGAAAACTGGTAAAGTAATGCAACATTGTGGCGATGGAGCAGGAGTTGAAGCTTAGTTGACAATGCGGGACCTATTAGATTGAAGACTCTTATTTGGATTTATCCAAAATAAAGAGACTACCGTTAGATGAACCAGCCTAGATGTGGCATCAATACTCTATATATGAGTGAATGGTACTCTTGTAGGGGTACAGGATAGTCTCGGGTGTGAAAATTCTTATAGCACGATTAAGGAAAGCCACTTTCTTTGCAGCGGCCTTCGCAATGTCCTCAATATATTTGTTCCAGTTCATATTGCCCATAAATTTTAAGGTGAGAGTTTAAAGGACAGATTCTCAAGCAGGGAGTTATTTGTCATATACATCGGTGCTTGAGGAGACTACTTGTAATTGTAAAAAGAAGAGCAGCCTAGTCTTTCTAGCATTAAACGTTACCATACATTTACGACCCCCTTCCACTACAGTTTGGAGGTCATTTTCTAACGATTCTGCCATTGTCTTATTTTAGAGTACATCCGTTCTCCCTTCACACAAATAACAGAGCGTTGTATCATCAGCAAATATATCAATCTCGGACACAGTGTTATCAGGGAGATCGCTAATAAATATCAAGAATAATAGTGACCCAAGCATTAACCCTCGAGGCACTCCTGAATTAATGTTATTCTGTTTGGCTATGCATCCATAAATGATAATCTAAATGTTCTTATTGCCTAAGAAGGATCTAATTATATTCAGTATACGTCCAGTTATACCATACGGGGTTTTATTCATTGGCAGCTCTTCGTGCCAGGCTTTTTCAAAGGTCTAGAATATATAAAAGGATACAAATCTTATCCAGTGCATGGTATATGCGTTCAGAGATGACTGTAAAAATATCTGCAGAATGGCATTGCCAAAATTGTCAGTGGGAAGATTCTTTTTTTTTTTGCAATCTCTTTACTTTATCTACCTTGATTGACACTGTTTTTTGCAGTTTCTTATGCCGGCTTCGAGTGTCTTGTTCATGAGCATGGCGAGCGTTTATCTTTTCTTAAACGAGAAGATTGATGTCAGCACAGTTTTCATTAAACCAGTCCTGATTTTTCTTTTTCTTTAAACCGACTCTGACTTTGGCTGATTGAAAATCATTCTTCTTCCAGGTCGTAAAAATTTGTTGGGTTTATACAAAGGTGATGTTCGGTGGTGTGTTGGTATTTTGTTTTTACCTTTGTTAGGTGAAGTTTTCAGAGGCAATTTTGTCCGAGGTTTCTGTTTTAATTAACATTTGTGCTTCTTTCTGGTGGTATATTTAGCACGTGTGATGACCAGACGGTTTTCAGTCACACAGCCATCTAGGATTAGTGCTGATGTAGTAATGCAAAGAAAAAAAACAGTCCCACTCAAGATTACAGGAACAAGAAAACAAATGGTGGCAGTTAAAAGCTTTAGAATTGTAGGGGTTTTGCAGAAGTTCACGACCTTAGAAATGTCCATACCGGTGTAAAACAAATTTATGGCCCTATCAGATCTTCAACTCGAACACTCCTTGCAGCAGACAATTCCACCGTCCTCAACGATCCACAATCAATTCTGGATCATTGGAAGGAAAACTTTTGTCACTCTACTCATTAAAGAATCTGCTGCAGATGAGGACTTTCTCAAAATGGTCCCACAATACCCAGCGCAATTATGGATGAATGCACCACCATCATTTACAGAATTTCCAATTGCGATGGAGCAAATGACAGTAAATAAAGTCCCACGGCCTGATAATATCCCTATCAAACTTATCCGCCATGAATGACAACATCTGAAAACAAAACTATTCACTCTCATTCTTAAGATGTGGGAAGAACGTGAAGTACCAAAGGATCTGAAAGACGCAGTAATAGTAACCATCTTAAAAAAGGATGACCATAAATCATATGGCAATTACTGTGGATTTGCCGTTTTGTCCATAATGGAAAAAAATCTTTGCTTAAATACTACTGAATCGTTTGCTGCAAGTCACGGAATCAGTCCTCCCAGAATCCCAGTGCGGCTTTCGTGCCTCTTGGGCGGCAATAGAAATAATTTTTTGTGCTAGACAGCTGCAAAAGAAAAGCAGGTAACAACAGAAACCCCTATTTATTGTATTTTATAACCTACAAAAAGCATTCGATAGCGTTCCAAGTGATGTAATGTGGAAAGTTCTAAAGCAATTTCGTTGACCAATCCATTTTATAGAACGCATCCAGACACTGCATGACGGCATGCCAGGATATGTATCGCACCAGGACAAGGAAACAAAAAAGTTTCCAGTTACCTGTGGACTAAAACAACGTGTGCCCTTGCGCCTATTCTTTTTTCCTTATATTTTGCTGCAATGTTTCACAAATTAGGTACGGTTATCATGGGGGACTTTTCAAACCTGCTAGGCTAAAATCTCAAAGCCTTGTGAAATTCCAACACATCACAGAGCTTCAATATGCGGATGAGAATATGGTCCTTTGCCATTCCAAGGAAGACATCCGGAGGTCCGTAAACAACTTCACAACAGCCTACCACCGCTTCTGTCTCTGCTGATATTGGTATGACAAAAGTGTTAGTACAGCCAGTACCCAACACCGTCTTACATGACGTAAACATTCACATAAATGACACTCCTCTTCAGCAAGTAGATCACTTTCCATATTTCGGTAGCATAATATCGGAAAAGTGCTCAAATGAGAATGAAATAGAAAGCCGAATTAACCTCGCCTATGGAGCTTTCAGTAAACTGACGAAGCGTGTCTTCAAAAATAAACATCTTCCAATAAAAATTAAACTCATGGTGTACAACGCGATTGTTGTCCCAACGCTTTTGTATGGGTGTGAGATATGGACTATGTACCAAAATGATCTCATTAAACTCGAAAAATTCCACCAACAACAACTTTGAGCTATACTATAATGGTATGACTATGTAACCAACACAAGCGTTCTTGAGAGACCAAACAGCTGCAGTATTGAGGCCACCACCATGAGGCATAGACCACGTTGGTTGGGGCACATCCTCAAAATGGATGAAAACAGGCTCCCTCGACAAACTATGTACTCAGAGCTAACCCCAGGAAAAAGATCTATCGGCCGCCCTCTACAGCGATACAAGGACCAACTCAAGTCCACCCTAAAAAACACCGGCTTTGATCGTCACATCTGCGAAACACCATTTTAGGATCGGTGCATGTGGCGCCAATCCATCATACACGGTACCAAGGGATACGAAGCAGAAATAAGAAGACAAATGGGGAGATCAAGAAGAAGACAAGAAAATATCGTGTTGAACAACCCTGCAGCCTGCCAATAATTGCTTGCCTTCTCTGCCCAGGCAAAGTCCATGCTCTGATTGGTCTGAGAAGCCATCTGCTATCCAAACACTGAGGGAAGAGGAAATTTAAATTCTCGGATAAGAGAAATCGGCCAACGACGACACCGACTTTATTTAGTTTCTTCCAGCCTTAAACTCAGTACTATAAAAACCTGTTTTGAATAATTATCAGATCTACGGTTTGAATAATTTCCAAAATGAAAGAAACAGACTTCATCAAATAAGTCTCACATGCCATTCTTTGTTGTTTGATCCGTTTAGCTTTCGACCTGATCCCCCGATACTGATTCAAATGCATTCATTTGATTTATTCTTGCCTTTACGAATTTGTTGATCGCTTATCGATCCGTAAGTAGGTCGGATGAATATCCTCACAGGAATATATCACCTTTAATAATACAAGCAACGCAATCCTAAATTTCGAATTCATACGGGGTGTGTGAAATGTTTTTGACTCCTGATGCGGAGGTGGGTATGAGACCAATGATTTCGACGATCGTTTTTATAACTACCGGCTGTGCTAACCAACCAATGAAAATCTTCCAAAGATACTATAAAAATTTCGAATTTAGGATTCAATCAGTTCGCCGTTAACTACGTCACGGACCGTATTTGATTCTTGGCCGCCATCTTTGTTACTAGCATTTTTTTTCTTCAGGACTACAATGCTTCTCCACCGTCTTCTTTGTTCAACAGGATGTCTCAATACTTAACAGGGTGCTTACCTCAAACTTCTGAGATTGATTGAGATATTTAATAAAATGTAAACGTTTTTCAGTTTTTAATGCTGAAATCTAATATTAATTATGAACAGATAACTAATGGGGGTCATTATTACATTTTGAGGTTGCTAAGTTTACATTTAAACATCAGTGTAGTCAAAGAAGCAGATTGCAGGAAAGAGATTCGAAAGTCTAACTATTCGAAGGAAAAAACAATAAGAGTAGGAAGTGTTCTGGCATTTAGCTATTATTACTTGTTTTTCATAAGCCGGTCTAGACGATATTCTGTCGTTCTTTATTATATTTTTGGTTTTGAGACTCCCCCTGTCCACGTCGCACGTCACTAAATAAACATGTAGCTACTACGTCATACAAAATTAAATAAACATGCAAAATAAACATGTAAATAAACATGTAGCTACTACGTCATACCACATTAAATAAATATGTCAAATAAACATGTAAATAAACATGTAGCGACTACGTCATACCACATTAAGTAAACATGTAAATAAACATGTAAATACACATGTAAATACACATGTAGCTACTACGTCATGCAACATTAAATAAACATGTAAAATAAACATGTAAATAAACATGTAGCGACTACGTCATACCGCATAAAATAAACATGTAAATAAACATGTAAATAAACATGTAAATACACATGTAGCTACTACGTCATGCAGCATTAAATAAACATGTAAAAAAAACATGTAAATAAACATGTGGCTACTACGTCATACCACATTAAATAAACATGTAAAAAACATGTAAATAAACATGTGGCTACTACGTCATACAAAATTAAATAAACATGTAAAATAAACATGTAAATAAACATGCAAATAAACATGTAGCTACTACGTCATACAAAATTAAATAAACATGTAAAAAAAACATGTAAATAAACATGTAGCTACTACGTCATACAACATTAAATAAACATGTCAAATAAACATGTAAATACACATGTAGCTACTACGTCATACCATATTAAAAACATGTAAATAAACATGTAGCTACTACGTCATACCACATTAAATAAATATGTCAAATAAACATGTAAATAAACATGTAGCGACTACGTCATACCACATTAAGTAAACATGTAAATAAACATGTAAATACACATGTAAATACACATGTAGCTACTACGTCATGCAACATTAAATAAACATGTAAAATAAACATGTAAATAAACATGTAGCGACTACGTCATACCGCATAAAATAAACATGTAAATAAACATGTAAATAAACATGTAAATACACATGTAGCTACTACGTCATGCAGCATTAAATAAACATGTAAAAAAAACATGTAAATAAACATGTGGCTACTACGTCATACCACATTAAATAAACATGTAAAAAACATGTAAATAAACATGTGGCTACTACGTCATACAAAATTAAATAAACATGTAAAATAAACATGTAAATAAACATGTAGCTACTACGTCATACAACATTAAATAAACATGTCAAATAAACATGTAAATACACATGTAGCTACTACGTCATACCATATTAAAAACATGTAAATAAACATGTAGCTACTACGTCATACCACATTAAATAAACATGTAAAATAAACAGGTAAATAAACATGTAGCTACTTCGTCATACAGCATTAAATGTAACATGTAAAATAAACATGTAATGTTCCGTCCGCCGTCTTTTTGCCAACTGGTAGCTGGCATGTCGTCCTGTCTTCTGTTTTACGGCATATCAACCAGATTCGGGTTATTTAATGCCGAATCCGAAGATTTAAGAAAACATTTTTAATAGAATATATTTGTTGTTTTCAAGTCGGTTTCTATTTAACCCATAGTTGGAACCCTAACAGGTACTACCACTCCGAGTCAGAGTGGACCTGGGAGCAATGGTAATTAAAGGGTGGCTCCACACTCCCCAAAGCCCATGATATACTGGATATAGTTTAAGGTCAAATCCAGGACCCCCATTGAGGGACTTTTACCCTCTGCAGGGAGGCAGTCGATATATTCTAATGCTCACCGACAGGGCCTCAAGTAATTTGATTTTTCATACATCGTTCTTTAACGGGTCTTTTTATGGGTTAAAAGTGTTAAGGAGTTAAAAATTGTGGCTTATTGAGAGATGCCCTTTTCTCTACCCTGCAGCCTCTCTCCCACAGAAGAGACGTTGCGAGCCTATTCTTGTTTTATCGTTATTTCCATGACAGTTGCTCGTCTGAACTCCAATCTCTCCAATCTCTGGTCCCCCCTCGCCAATATTTCACGAAAAACACCCGTCTAGCTGAATTCACTGTGAAAAATTTTCCCCACTCTTTATCTGTGCCTAAATCAAAACGTAGATTCCACGAACAAAGAACTGCACGCCTGTGGAACTCTGTACCGTCTGTCTGCTTCCCACCTGATTACAACCGGGATGCCTTCCAATACAACGTTAACAAATTCCTAATGAACCGCCCTCTTAAGTAAACACTTCATTAAATCTCCACACTAACGTACTGTACTTGCAATAACCCTTATCCCTGAGTGGCGTCCGGGCCTTGATAAGTGGTGACCACCGTGTAAACAAAATAGATCAACATTGAAAAAAATCGTTATACATACATCGTTATACATTCATCTTAGTTCATTTTTAATTTTTAATCAGTTCATATACGTGTCACGTTGGTACAGTGGTAACGTTCCCAGATTTGACTGCTAACGTGTTGCTTTTGGTTTCGATTCTAGCTGATGGCGCCCAAATATTTTTTTTTTTACTTTTGATATAACAGCTCTATAATTATATATACAAAATCTGGTACAAATTAAAATATCATATTTAAGCGTATTTTACGTTGCGTTAAATTTTTCAGATGATTTAACGATAAAAAAAGTAAGGTCGAATATAACCGGTTGTCAACTCATAGGAGTAAGATATTTCAGTAAATCTTGAAAAATAGCCATCAGCACTTAATAAAACTCATCAACACTTTATCATTCAATGGGAAGTAATAATACATTGTACTTAGCAGTTTACTGCTGTATTCTTGCCATTACAGATTATCAGATAGTACCGTAGTCAAATGTCGAACATCATTATTTAAAATCGATTAGTACACATCTGCGCATCAGTAGAGCCTTCAAACAGCTGTAAAGTTTTAAGGTAAGAAGAATTTATTACCTTATTGATTATTGATTATTGATTATTGACATAATAGTATCTGAAAGAATATTTACTTTTCTTCGCTTCTCGTCCGATTTTGTTCGGTTTATTTTCCTCTCTCTCTCTCTATGTATCTATCTATCGACCTATCTCTCTATCTATCTCTATCTACCTATCTCTCTATCTATCTTTTTCTGTCGTTTTTCTATCACCCCGTATATATATATATATGCATATATATATATATATATATATATATATATATATATATATATATATATATATATATAAATATATATATATATATATATACTGGGAGATAGAAAAAGATGTATATATATATATATATACACTGGGAGATAGAAATATATATATATATATATATATATATATATATATATATATATATATATATATATATATATATATACAAAACACACACTGGGAGATAGAAAAAGATATATTTATATATATATTTTTTTGGGGGGGGAGAAATCCAGCAGAGTGCTCAATTATAAGGGAAAACCTAAAATAAGAGCGCATTTATATTTTGTTTACAGAAAGATTTTAGATAGGACAAGTCATTGGTACTGTCGGTTTCAAAACCGATAATTAGTACCGTTTTAGATACGCATATCAAGCTCTCTTCGGCCAATATTCATCTATTTTATAATCGGAAGTGGAAATATGTACATCACGAGTTCACGTTTAAATCTCGTTTCGCGAACCCCCTTTTTATTTATCGGATACTGATGATTTTAAAATAAAATTATATAAAATTAAAAATCTAATTTCAATTTAAAAAATTTTTGTTAATGCCTCTAACATCAAAACCAAATTAATTAAAAAAATGTTTAAAATAAAAAGATTTTTTTTTAAAATTTAAAAGTTTAAATTCATCTCAATATAGATTACAACGTAAAATTCCATTTAATTATATCGAAATGCGCTTTAAAATTTAAACTCTTTCAACCTTTGTATTTTCCCTATATTTTTTCAAATTAAAATAGATTGTGAATTACATAATGGAGTATGATTTTTAGACATTTATATAATACAATACTTTCAAATCTATAATAAAACAATTTAAAATTACAATTAAAATCCAATTTTACAAACTAAAAAACTGTTGTCTTTTTTACTGATCCAGTGTATAAGGAGTACGTTCCTTCTATGTATGCAATTTTTCAAAGATTCACTCCTCACATTAAAATATCTTATTCCTGGGTCATGAATTGCCCGTAGGATGTGGTACTTTTTCTGCATTACAGAGTGTGCATTGACTTAATTCCGGGGGGGGGGGTGTATGCTGGTTTATACTCGATTTTTCTCCATCTTATTGAAAAAGGTCAACCCTTTCCTTTAAGCTCCCACACCCGGATGTGCATGGTATCTTTGTTTAAATGTGCCTTGTATCGTACCGATATATTTTTCCGGTATGCTTGTAGATTGGTCCGTTATTGTAGCTTCATAAACAAGGGATTCAGCTTTACAGTTGCTCTCCAATGGGCACTTGTTTTTGATCCTGCAATGGCAGCCTTCGTTAACTATCTTTATTGGTTCCTTAGAAATGATAGACTTAATCGATGGTGCTGTCGAATAATTTAGTTTCGCAGTATTCGTATTAAAGATTTTGTGTAGTCTGTGCTTTTCTGGGAAATGCTTAACTAGTTGTCTAAGAATATATATATATATATATATATATATATATATATATAAATATATATATGTATATATATATATATTGTAGATGTATATACAAGAAAAAATTATCATGAAAATACAAACTGAATAAATTACAATATTTTTAGCACTATAAAAAATTAACACAATGAATAATAAATGAATTAGTTTAAAAACTGTTTGAAAATCGAATGATGTTTTTTTTTCAATTTTTTGATCGATTAATAAATATTTTAATTCATTCAATTTTTATTTTCAGCATCAATTATGCTTGTTTTTATTTACTTCCTCGAACATTGTATAATCTTCATTGGTTTTAATTTTAAGGTAATATCCATTCTTATCTTTGTAATATATATATATTGATGGTGATGACGACCGGCAGTAATCGTGACACCCTGCACTGATGATTCCAGAAAGCATGAAACACATATGTCTTTAGGTATATAAAAATTATTTACTAGTGGAACCTGTGCAAATTCCACAGAGGACTCATTTATATGTAATATATTGATGTTGGCATTCTGTAGATGTTCAGTGTAAATAGAGACGCTCTGATATTATTAGCTATTTTGTTAAAACCGCAAAAGTATTTATCCAAGCTAGGAACGAAGCCCGGCGTAGCCCGGTCGCAAAGTACTCTTAAATATGATATTTTAATTCTTGCAGATTTCGTATATATTATTATAGAGTTAATGCTCTATCGAATTTTATATGTCAAAAGTTTGGATTCGGGGGGTGCATCTTCCCAATGAGTTACACGCCCCCTCAGATATCAACCTGGAAATTTCTACAACCTGGTGCCGTACATACCGGCCTAGCTTTCCCAAATGGTCACCATCTGGTATTGGCCAGCCTCATCGTTGCTTAACTGCGGTGATCTGGTGAGAATCTTTGTGTCAACGTGGATGTGCCTTATAAATTATACAGTAACTGTAACAATTCACAACTAGAATCAATAATACACTATTTGAACCTTGATACTTGACTTTTATATGTGTAACTCTAATACGAGTAATTATGTAAAAATAATTTTATAAAACCAGCAGTTCGTTCTTTGATAGGACAGAGGCGCCTTCAACATGGATGTTTCTGTTTAGAGCAAAAATTCGAAGCCTCCGTTCAGTCTCGAATGCCAAAGGATGCCCCCTGTAAGGAACGCTGCGCGTGTAATTGTGTAGCAAGAGTTGCCCAAATCCCAACAACACCGCTCCTGAATCGACACTGTTTGAGTCCAGTTGCAAGGGAAGTCAAGGATGACTGGAAACAATGCAGAGATAAGCGGAGAGAACATACAGCCGTGGAAGTCCTAAATAATCACCTATTTAGTGCTGACCAGATTCAATGTTGCTTAACTTCGGTGATCCAGCAAGAACCAGTGGGTCAACGTTATTATGCCATATCTGTAAGGAAAAATGGGCGCAAGTTTATATAGTACGTCGTTCTGGTAATATAATCAATGACATGGTAGAAAAAATCATTTATTTGGGTGAGATATACCAATCCTAGCGCACAATTGAATTATGATACTTGCCTTTTGCATTTAAAACCTTAGGTGAAGCCATTATCCAATAATACCTTTCAACTGTAGGTTCTCTACAGTGCAATGTAGACTATAATATATTATGAATTATTTCACTGCGGGGGTGACATGTGAAACATCCTCCGCTGTGGATCTCGAACTTGAGCAGGCAATCTATTGATTTGGTTAAAAATGGGCGATTTCTCAGTTTCGATGGCAATAGATATATGAGAGAGTCTAACATTTGTTCATCTTCTTTTTGTTTTTACAAAGGAATCACCAGGAATCAACGCCCAAAGGCCACTCAAGGATAAGGGTTAATGAGTGAACAGTGGTCAAGGGGGGCGTAGTTATCGTTAGGCGTGGTAATTTGGTAAATTTGTTTACTTAAGGGGGCGGTTCATCAAGAATTTGTTTACGTTGGACTTGAAGGCTACCAAATTGTAGTAAGTTGGAAAACAGGCAAACAGATTAGAGTTCCACTGGCGTGCAGTTCTAAGAAAGAAAATTTTTTCATGGAATCTATGTTTAGGTTTAGGCACAAATAAAGAGTGGGGGAAATTATTGATAGTGGTTTCAGCTAGACGAGTGTTTTTCATGAAAGTTTGGCGAAGCGGGACCATAGACTGGAGCTCAGACATGTACTTGCAATCCTGGACAACGACTGGTCTCCCTGCTAATTTTCACTCTTTGTAATATTTACACAATAACTACGATTTGTTTCTGGCTAGATCATTCCCAACTAAGTTACGGTCGCCCCTAACTAATATCTCATATTATTACGCGTGTCCTCTCGAAAATATTTTCAACAGCTACAATCTCGTCATATGAATCTAATGAACCAATGTTACACATATCCATAATATCAACTTATAAACAAGCTCGAGGAAAAAGGCGGCCAGTCATACTTGAGTAACTTCATACTTAAACTCACGAATATATTCTGGACGGGTTATATAAGTCTTGCAGTTGCATTATTACAAACATTAATCATTGGAGCAGAAAAAATTGGAGTGTTTACGATGCTGTAGGGGGAAGGTTTAAATACTGTTAAAATTATAGTCGAATAAATACATACGTTTATTCTATTTATATAAATCTTTAGTCTGCCGGTCTTTTTATTTTTTTTGTCTATCCGTTCCATTTTTGGCCCCCCACCCCCGCAAAAGGTGGGTGGACCTGTAAACTCACCCTTTTCCGTTCGCCCGTTCGTTTGTTCCTTCCTTTGTTTGTCTGTCCGTACTTTTCTCAATAGCTACGCCTTGGAATTTTGTACAATTTTGCACAAACATAAAACATGATATGAGTAAAAAGTAACCGAACGGATTTTCCGGGAAAACTCCGGTTGTCCCCCTAGGGGTGCTTTTCGTGTTAAAATGGCTAAAATTGACACTTTTGGTCTTATTAAAAATGGATGCCTTGGATTTTTATAAAACTTTCTGAAAAATTGTAACTAACTGATTTCTATATAATTTTATTTGTCTATACTTCGCGATAACTCTTCTGTGTGCCCCAAGGGCTCTTTTGGGGCTAATAAAAACATTACATTTTTGGGACTATTTTACCAAAGCTGTCCCAAATTTTCTAAGTATGTCTATTTATCAGTTTTGCATGGTGCTTAACTCACATTTAAATATGTTAAGGCCTTGGGGACATGGGGCTTAATGGGAGTCAAATGATGGACTTAGTCATTTCTTTTTTTTTTCTTTTTTTTTTTTTTTGCATGGTGCAGAACTCAATTTTACATATGCTAAGGCCTAAAACTACATGTTTGTTCGTTTTCACCTGGATTTGACATCCCCTGGGGACTTTGGGGGCAAAATGGAGGGGGCAAATGCTGAACTTAGTCATTTTTTTCATGGCTCGTTCACTGTGCATTCACGGGGGTCATGCATGCTTCACTTGTTTTATTGAAAACTACTAGGCCGATCTGTCTGAAATTGTGTACGGTCCTTTGTTTAAAAGTAAAATAAAACTAAGCAACACGAGTTCAATTCCATTCAAAAAGCATTACTGATTTTTTTTGTTTGTTTGTTTTTTTTTACTCGCGTTCAACCTAAACAAGGCATATTGCTACTTGGACATAAAGAGCTAATATTTGGGATTATGCCTAGGAAAGATTAACAAGATATTCGTTTACGTTACATTTAAATTTCTGCATATCAGTATAGTAAGAGAAGTAGGTAGCAGGAAGGGAATTCTAAAGTCTAGTTGTTCGAGGGGGGGAAAAACTGTTATAGTAAAAAAAAAACCCCTACTGGCAATTAAGGGCCTCAACAGTGAAAGGATATGATTTTGTTTCTAAACGGATTTGTCAAGGATATTTACGTCAGAGGGGTACAAGTGCAACAAATTCATCAGAGCACATTCCATTAAAATATTTATAAAATAACCATAGAGATACAACATTACAGCGATGGGACAGGGGCTGGAGCTTAGTTGACAAAGTGGGACATATTGGATTGAAAACTAGTCTTGAGTAAGAGAGTAGTGGTAGATGCACCAGCCCAGATGAGACAAACATACTTCATGCTTGGGCGAATGGTGGCTTTGTAGAGGTAGGGGATACTATCAGGTGAGAGAAGTCTTCTAGCACAATAGAGGAAGCACACCTTCTTTGTAGGAACCTTCCAATATCCTCAATTTATTTTTTCCAGTTCTTATTGCTCATTATATTAGGCCGAGGAGTTTGAAGGAAGAATTCACAGATAGTGTTAATTGATAATTAATATTTAAGTTACAGTTTTTGCTCGAAAACTACTTCGCGATCTAGCAAAAAGTTTGTATGAACCTTTAAACAACGGGCACCGAACTAAATATATTGTATCCGTTAGATATTTATAGGAATAATAAGGAATACTATTTTATAAAAAATTATGAGCACACATGTAACCATATTTAGCCATCAATGTGGCATAGAGCGTGATTCTAAGTGAACGGGCTATAACTTTGATTTTTACGAGCTAAAAATCTATGTAATAACATTAAACGCATCTTTGTCTGGTCTGCTACAATAACTACGTGTTCAAATGTTATTGCATGATTAAAGACGGGATAGCTAAAATCTTTATAATAACTGATGATAATAAAAACAAAAAGAATAATCACATAGGGAAATGTAAAAACTATTTTCGTTGTAGGAAAGAAGCTAAAATAAATAAATAAATAAAAACAACTCCATTTTTTTACTTAATTTTTTTGTCAGAGAAAAATATTCTGTTTTATTTTATTATTTGGAGATTTTTATTTTTGATTAAATTAATATAATTGTGCATTTTTTTTGTATCAATTAGTCATCGGTAGGTGTATTACTTTTGGAAAAGTAAAAATAACGCATATTTTCTTATTATTATTTCGGGGGCGCATCATTTCCTGTGACAGGGGAGAATCACATAAATCTTACACGTGAGATCATATATAATCTTCCACGTATGTTTTCTCGGATAATTCTTGTTGTTTACAAACAATATTAAAACTAAATGTAGTCTTAGTTAGCTCGGAAGAATTTTCCGACTTCTGTACACAAAACCATATTCAACCACTCAAGCCTCAACCTTTCCACCTACAACCAAATGAAAAAACTGAGCGTTTTGTCGAAACGTTTAATAGAGCCCTATTGAAGTTAAAATGGGGAACAGAAACTACACGAGAGATCATGGATATATTTATAAAAAAAAAAACAACTAATATGCGGTCGCAGCCGAGATTGAACTCACTATACTAGTTTGTAGCGTAATTCAAATCTTGTCCGTAGTTGAATACTTGGTGCTTCGTTAGGGTTATTAAGGGTATTTTTGATCGTGACGCCATCACTAGATGGGTTGCCTACCACGGCTTAAAAGTAGCGCATCTACCCCCGAGAGAAGGATAAACCGCGCCAGTTTCCCAACCTGATATTTTACCTCGCGGTATATATAGGTCGCCTATCTGGTACTGGCCAGGCTCGGCGTTGGTTAACTTCGGTGATCCGGCGAGAAGCGGTATGTCAAGGTGATTGTGTCGTATATATATATATTTTTTTTTTTCGCTACTTAGAAGTATGTCGCGATTATGCCGCATATATATACAGCACAATCGCGACATACTTCTAAGTAGCCAAAGATCTACCCTCAAATGCAAATTGCCTAAATTGAAAGTCCTCTGCTGGAGCGCTGATGAACAGGTAGATACGGTTGCTAATGGATGCTATGATTCAATTATCAAATAATCTTCAAAAATTTTCAACGATGGACAGCCAGTTCAATCGCAATAATAGAGCAAGGTCACGTCACTCCCTACCTGGACAACGAGTATTGGCAAAAGATTACTGCGATGTGTAAGGTAAAATAGGCGCAAGGCCATATAATACGTCGCTCTGGTAATGTAATCTATGACCTGGAAGAAAAAAAATCATTTATTTGCGTGAGATATACCAATGGGCTCCGTCACTCATAGTTTCGAAAGAGACAGTCGAATGGCACAACTCATTCCTTTTAAATGTTTTACCAAACACATTTTAGTTACCTTTTAGTGTTCAAGCAATAAGCTATAAACAAATCAAGTTCTATATATATATATATATATATATATATATATATATATATATTATTCCTTAATTGGAATCCATTTTTTTGAGATGAGCATTATATGTTAATTTTTTATTTTTATTTCGGACTATTAGTCTCATCTTATTTTTATTGGTTGTTGTTTTTGGATCTTTTTTTGGTTCACAACGTTTCGGTCAACTTCCTCTGGCCTTCGTCAGGTGGTAACCGCGACGGATAGGAACTTCGAATCTCCTAACTGCATCCTCAGCAATCACTGTCATCCGTAGTTGTTGTCGTCTCACCAGATTTTTGACCAATTACTTCTGGCACGCTTTGGGTGGGATTGAAACCGCTATCTTCAGACAATGCTCATCTGGAACCGTAGAGATTCAACGTCTCTATCAACTGCGCCACGGGCCCCGAATCAAGTTCTATAAGAAAGTTTCAACCAGAAGGACGCAGCAAACGTGCACATCAACTGAAACTCTCACAAGCAGATCCACATCAATCATTCTACAAGGATCCTATTTACAATGGGGAGGTGTTATACGCGGTAAATAAAGGGAAATAACTCGAAAATAAAAACAAATATGATTGGCTCCCCTTGCTTGACGAGTGACGTCAGAGAGAACAGATTCAAGATGGCTGATCCACATTACGCTCAACATTGTTTTTTGTAATTCTTTTCATTATTCGTATTATCTAATAAATCAGTTTCTAACCATACACGCGAACACAACAAACTCCAACACACGCTGGATACTGTGGTAGAAGTAAGTAAATGTAAAGGACTTGCTTTAAGCATCTCAAAAACGATAAACATTACAGTAAGCAATAACTTCCAAGCTCCGTCATGTAAGTTACAAACTTGCAATGGACCAGTTAAACAAGTTGATAAATTCAAATATCTGGGGAACCGGATGACATCTGATGAAAGATGCATTACTGAAATACAAAGGCAAATAGCCGCAGCCAAAGTCGCTTTCAATAAACTGTCAGCAATAATGACCGAAAGAAACATTAAAATAGACACCAATTTCAGAATGCTATAAACGTATGTGTGGTCTGTTATTTTATTCGATTGTGAATGTTATACAATCACTAACATGAAAAGACTGGAAACAACTGAAATTTTGTTCCTGTGGAGAATTTGGAGGATATTTAGGACAGAAAAGAAGGTAAATCAAGAGGTACTAGAAATGGCTGACACAAAGAAAGTCTCTAATAAGAAGAGTACGAAAAATACAGGTTTGAGGTTCATGGAGCATGTCTTCAGAAA
This sequence comes from Euprymna scolopes, assembly GCF_053919585.1. Lineage (NCBI taxonomy): Eukaryota > Metazoa > Mollusca > Cephalopoda > Sepiida > Sepiolidae > Euprymna > Euprymna scolopes. The sequence continues at coordinate 142,339,528 of NC_136500.1, read as the reverse complement.
AAGCGGAATAAAACAGATTCGTTTGGCTGCAATGATCGGAAGATACGATGACAGAGAGAAACATACGTAAACAGTCGGAACACCTGGGAAACACAAATACTAATGAGCAACAATGAATTCATGAATCCTTGAGAGAGAAATAGAGAGGGGGAAGAGAGACACAGGGAGTTACAGGTGTCAATGCCTGTACCAGACAAAACACCACTGGCATTAATCAATTAACTGTTTGCGAATTTCATGCATAAAAGATTAAACTACTTTTTGAAATATTTCCTCCTCCGCTTACACTTGACATATTCCACATGGATGTAAAAGGCTACTATTTGGGTTCGTGTCTAACAGAGGGTTGTTGGGCTTTAAGCAGAGAAATTTCTGTTCACATTATAAACGTAAAATCATCCATGTCAGTACAGTGAAGAAAACTGTAGCAGGGCGTTAATTCAAAAGTCTAACATTCTGAGGGAAGAAACCATTAAGGTAGAAAGCGTTTAGGTATCTAGTGACCTAAACAGATGAGGGTGGGATTTTGCTGCTTGTGGGTTAGTCGGAATTATGCACATTGAGCGTGCACCTGTGCTAAGACTTTATCAGAGCACATTCCATTAAATTACATGTGAAACAGGCTGACAATATTTCTGCGATGAGACAGAGGGTTCATCCTGGCAGATAGTGCGGCACCTATTAAATTTGAGATTTAAAAAAAAAACTTTAAGAGTTAGAGACTAGTAATATATTAGATTGGTGTAAAAACAATATCATTTTCTCACATATGTTGATCTTAAATTCATTGATATATATATATATATATATATATATATATATATATATATATATATATATATAGTTTGAAAGCGCGTTTTTAGCTCTATCGAACTGTGTTATTTATTGCCGTTGTCAATCTCTTTATTCAATGTTTTGCAGGCTTTTCGACAGCATGGACAAAATTCAAATCTACACGATTTTCTTGTTCAAACTAGGCCGAAAAGCTACTAAGACAATCTTAAAACCAATGAAGTTTCGCAATGGTAACGAGAGCCTCGAAGATGAAGACGGTTGCGGCCGGCCGGCTGCGTTTGATAAGGAATATTTGAAAGCCTTAATTGAAGCCGATCCTCGCGAAACCACACAGGAAGTTGCTGCTGAAATCGAGCTCGTCCACTCAAAAGTCGCTCGCCATTTAAAGCAAATAGGGAAATCACAAAAGTTGGATAAATGGGTGCCGCATGAATTCAAAGATAATTTTTTAAATCGTCGTTTTGAGGTGTTTTCTGCGCTCCTAATGCGCAACAAAAGCGACCTATATCTTGCACCAACCTAATACACCAGGCCACAGGACACAATCACCTTGACACACCGGTTCGCACCAAATCACTGAAATTAAGCAACAATGACCCTGGCCAGTACCAGAGTGGTGACCATTTGGGAAGGCCAGGCCAGGCGCTGTATGTACCGCGCAGAGTGATAAGAAATTACTCGGTTGGTATCTGGCGGTTCATTAATTCACTTGGAGAGATTATCTAGGAGAAGGTAACTCTGATGACGACAGCAGCAGGAGGTTGGATGGCCATGGAGGAGAATGAATCTCTAGCAGATCAACAGTTCTATGCTATTAAGAGTTACGTTATTCGACTGCAGCAATGTGGATGATCTAAGGACAATAGATAGGTACAAACAGGCGAGTCTGATGCCATTGCGTTGAGGAAGGTAATGGCAACCCACCCCATGTATTGTGCCAAGTTTAAGATCATGGGATGTCTTCAGAGGAATTGTACCAACAATGGACCGAAGCCTATGGAGAACACTAACCATGATTTCATTTACGGCATGAACATTCCACGATACAAAAGGAAAAAGTATATACACCAATCAAGATGTGATAAAAATACTCTATGCGTGATCGAATAATGGCTTTGTAGAGAAATAGAATACTCTCAGGTATGAGTAATTTTCTAGTATATTAGAGGGAGTCCAACTTCTTTGCAGCAGCCTTGACAATATCCTCAATGTTTTTAATTCTTATTACTGTTCCTTGTAGATATTAAGCCAAGGTGTTTGAACACTGAGTTCTGAAATAGGGTTTTACTTGTCACGGTAATCGATGGTCAAGAATGTCTTTAGTTGGAACTAAAGGAATAAAGCATAATCGATGTAGTATTCTAATACTATGTTTCCAGCTTTTATAACTATGGCAACTTCCTATTAATTTTTGCACAATCATAGGTGTTGACACTAATAACTTTGCATCATCCTCTGACCGCAACGACGCTCAATCCTATGTCCGATCGCAGTGCATCACCCCCGTGATTCTTTTACAAGTATTTTCGTGAAATTTAATCTATTTTTCTACTTTTCAATCAATCCCGTCGTACAATCCTTCTAGTATTACAAAGTATGTATGTAAGGATGTGTATATTATATACGTGGGTATATAATGTTTTTTTTATTCGTCTAGTCTTTCATAATGTTCCTTGTAGGTGTGTGCATAAGTTTACATATATACATTTTACATATAGATACAGTTTCAACGAGACATATAGCATTTTATAAACAAACAATTCCTTCCAAGAAACGGACGGAAGATCTTTCTGGGGTATTACATCCTGCCAAACAGGAAAACGTTCGTTCATCTGGGTCTTGGTTGACGAATCTATAACAGCCGCAAAGAAGACTCCTTCCAAAGAAATGAACAGGAGTCTTCAGTTATATTTCGAGACAACTTTTATTCCAAATGCTTTCCCATTGGAAGATTGCACACAGTTTTAAGTCTGCTTCTTCCGGCGAACAGCGCCCTATTCCTGTCGCTAGCTGCCCCTGTTTCCAACACTCCAACTCTCTCCAACATTCTCCGTCTCTCTCTCTCTTTCTCTCTCTAGCTCTCTCTCTCTCTCTCTCTAGCTCTCTCTCTAGCTCTCTGTCTCTGATAACTGACTAACTCTGTTTATATTTCTACTATTCGCTTGCTATTACGTCATTTCTCACATCTTTTAACATGTGACTTTTGATCATGTTTTCGCCCTGTTATTTTGAAACTTATTTGTTTGAGTATTTTAGCACTCATTTCGCAAAGGTCGAATTCCTAGTTCTCTTGTTGATTGTTTTGCGAACTCTTTTTACATTCCCGATGTTATAAACATATTTCTAGTTAAACACAAACTAATTCTGCATCCCGACAAAGATTAATGTCTTTTATCTAACATTTTAATTTTTAATAACAATAAACGATTTCCTAAATCGATTATTCGCAAGGTAACCCGGTGTGGCCATTTGGTAGGATGTCTTCTGTAAATCTTACCCATAATAACGGTATCTATTTACATTAAAGTAGACATATGTATTGTTATGAGAGAATAACATTTTTTTTTAAATAAAAATTAAATCGCTGCGTTAAAAGAAGGGTTATATAAAAAAGAAAGAAAATTATGTCACACCTTCGGAAAAAGTGTAAAAACAAATTCTTTTTATTTTAAACGAATGTCGCATTTTCTCAGGATTCGTTTTATTTGTGCGTTTCACAGTGAACATTCAATTTAAATCACTTAAGCGTAATTCTAGACTATTTTCTCTAGTCGAGGGGAGGGTATTATGAACAGAAATGGTAACATAAGAACTACAGCACATTGCCATCAAAATGTAAAAACTCATCATGTGGGTGCAAAAATAATGTCATTTTTATCAGATATAGATATGTAAAAAAAACGACATTATTTTTTCACCAACTTAATAAATATGCCTCTAAATATTTTCTTTTTAATCTATAAGATAATATATAATAATACTGCTTACTGCATAATTATTCTGAAGAAAGGATAAAATTCATATTAGATCTGGGATCCAAGGAGTGTTGCATCTATATTATCAGAGCCATAGACGAGCAGGATACAATGCTAGATCTAATTAGAATGGTAGAGGAAAAATAATATATGTTTTGTAAGGTAAAAGCACATGTAGGCCTGGTCATCTAATACTAGACTATATGTAGAGATTAAAAAAATGTATAAACCGGTATGGTATTCTAGTAATAGGACGATTCAAAAGCATTACCCGATTCCGATACAATTACCGATTCTGTTCTATATTAGCGATTCCGATTCGAGTGTTTTTATTCTCTAAATCTATATATTGCTTCACAGTTGTTGTTTACTTTTGTTGTTTGCATTTTTGAATTACCAATGCAAAATACGTTTGTGCTTGAGGTTCTAAATACGTTTTGCTTTTCTTCGAGTTAAAAATCCAAAACATATTCATTGTGTTTTATTAGTATCAGCAATAGAAAGTTGAGTTTTAAACAAAAATAAACAAACAAAAAAGCAATTGAAAGAATCATTTTTGGCATCGGAACAGTATCGAATTTTTTTTTTAATTAATTTCGATACCGATTCCGATATCGAAAAAATTTTCTGACTGTTTTTTTTTTTTTATAATTCTCTATCCTAATTTCGACGAATAGTTCCAAAATTAATCGATTGTATTCGTTTTATAGGTTGCTCCAGTTCATTGTGGAATCATGTACTACCAGAAGGAACCATATTGAGGTTAATACCATCGAAAGTGAAAAACGATTGTATTATGGAGAAAGTAACATTCGAACCTTACACTTCAGATTGCCAGTTAACGTCAGTAGGAATTCGTTCACCGCTACTTCTAAATGCATCACATATAAAATATATTCATTCAATCTTTGGATTTATCGCTGGAACTACATGAGAATCGCTGCTTATCAATGCCTAAAAGCCACTGGAGGCTAGGGTGTACGGCATAATCACGTTAACACACCGGTTCCCGTCAGATCACCGAAGTTAAGCAACGTTGATCATGGTCATTGCTAAAATTGGTGACCAATTTGGGAAGTCCAGGTGCTGTATGTAGGAGGATGTGACAAAAATTTGGTAGATTGGTTGGTTGTTTTTGTTTTACGGCATATCAACCCTTTTCGGGTTATTTCATGCCGAATCCAAAGATTTTGAAGAATTTTTTTTTTTAAATAGAATATATTTGTTGTTTTCACGCCGGTTTCTATTCAACCCATAGTTGGGACCCTAACAGGTACTACCACTCCGGGTCAGAGTGGACCTGGGAGCAATGGTAATTAAAGGGTGGCTCCACACTCCCCAAAGCCCACAAGCTGGGGCCTCACCACTGGATATAGTTTAAGGTCATATCCAGGACCCCCATTGAGGGACTTTTACCCTCTGCAGGGGGCAGTCGGCATATTCTAATGCCCACCGACAGGACCATTTTTTGTTTAAGTAAAATGCAGGACCGCATATGTTGGTTATAATGATGTTCATTTTTATTTAACTATAGCTTATCTCTATTCCTATATATTTTATTTTATTTTATTTTAATATCAATTTTCTAATTTTTTATTTAATGTATTTTCAGTAAATGTATGTTTGAATTGATTAATTAATTATTCAAGGACCAAAAATTTGGTAGAATTAGAACTTGTTTACATTAGACTTGAAAATGATAATGTCTGCAACATGATGTGGACACATGCGAAATGACTTCCTCGGTAAAAAAAAATCTATATATCTATAAAAGTGAACGTGTCTGTCTATCTGTCTGTGTGTCTATGTGTCTGTCTGTCTGTGTACATTTCCCTACACAATAACTCTGTCAATTATTAGTCTATAGACTCGAAATTTGAAATACCGGGTACTGAGATTTGGGAAAATCGATGTGACGGGTGTCAGCCAGAAATTTGGCTGTTAAGGGGTCAAATTTCAACGATTTGACCTTTAAGAACTCTACCAAACTCCTCCGACAATTTTGGGTCTAGACACTTGAAATTTTAGATATAGGTTCCTTGAACCTGGATCTAACTTAATAAAGTGATTTGAGCCCGGAACTATAAATTTTAAGGGGTCATAATAGGGGTCAAAGTTTTAAAAAATTAACCATTTTTTTGTTTTTTTGCTTTTTTTGCACAGCATACACCTCCGATTAAGAGGTCAAAGTTCTACGATTTGACCTTTGAGAACTCTACCAAACTCCTCCTACAATTTGGAGTCTAAACACGTGAAATTTTATATATAGGTTCCGTGGACATGGATCTAACTTAATAACTGGATTTGAGCCCCAAACAATAAATGTTAAGGGGTCATAATAGGGGACAAAGTTAAAAAAAAAGACTTTTTTTTTTATCAGCATACAACTCCAAACACTCGGGCAACGCCGGGCACCCATGCTAGTAATTAATAAAACTCACTATGTCTGTCTCTCTGACTGTCTGTCTTCATATTTTCAAACTCTATCACTTCTGAAACTAAAACTTGCACAGCGGCGCCAGGGGCCTCAATAATTGGATTTTTTTATGGAACGTTTTTTATGGGTCTAGTCGGTTAAAATAGTTTTTAAGGGGTCGAAATCGGTCGAAATCGAAAAACTCGTTATACATTTTGTATATTTATTTTTAATCGGTTGATGTACGTGTCACGTTGGTACAGTGGTAACGTTACCAGCTTTGAATGCAACAGTTTTACTTAAAATTTAGATTCTAGCAAATCGCACTCAAATACGTTTTTTTTTGTTGTTTTAATTTTTCGAATCACGACTCTATAATAATATATACGAAATTTAGACAAATTAAAATATCATACTTAAGCGTATTTTACGATCGGCCCAGCCCCACTCCCTCCACCTCCGCTAGTGGACTACAAAAATTAGAAAGAGGACAATTCCGAAGAAGGCCTGACGCACAGATAAAGATAACGTTCGAGATATTATTTGAGGGCGAATAACGTTCGAGATTACGTTAGAGGTGTGACTGACGCACTAGAAGACGATCACGTGAAGGACGTCACAGGCTACAACGTGTTGGCTGTTATGGAACCTTACAACTGTACTCGGTTGGAAAGTATCCCTTCACCATAGCGTTTGACAGATAAATAGTTTTATAAGAGAAACTTTGTTCATGGGATGCACGCTCAGTTGCAGGCGCAGATAAAAGTATGAGAATTATTAGTAGTAGTTGTAGCTCGACAAGTATTTGTTGTGAATGTTTTGTATAGGACATGGATTGAATGTCAGTCGAACACTTGTCATGAAAATAACAATGGAGCATAGATAGACTCACTACACACCCCCTCTTTAAGAAAGAGGTTAAAAAAAGAAGGAGAGAGCATTGCTCTAATTGGTTTCGAACCTTGTTAAAGCAGGAACAGTTGCTCTGAGCAGCTCACCTCAGATTTTTTTTTACATGGTAGTCACCACTTATCAAGGCCAGGAAGCCACTCGGGGATAAGGGCTATTGCGTGTGCAGTAATCAATGGGATAGTATTGTAGTAATCGTTAGTATTGGAGTTTGTATAACGTGTCTTACTTAAGGGGGCGGTTAATCAGGAATTTGTTTATGTTGGACTTGAAAACATCCAAGTTGTAATCAGGTGAGAATCAGGCAATTGGAAGAGAGTTCCACAGGCGTGCACTTCTAAGAAAGAAGCTTTGTTCATGGATTCTACGTTTTGATTTAGGCACAGATAAAGAGTGGGGAAAATTGTTGACAGTGGTTTCAGCTAGACGGGTGTTTTTCGTGAAATATTGGCGAGAGCGGCCAGAGATTAGAGTTCAGACGAGCACTTGCCATGGGAATAACGATAAAACAAAGAGAGGCTCGCAACGTCTCTTCTGTGGGAGAGAGATTGCAGGGAAGAGAAAAGGCACCCCCCTACTAAGCCACGAAGTCTATTTTGTAGTCTGTCAAGGCAGGATAGGCTGTTTTTAGCAACTCCTGCCCAGATGTGGCAGCAGTACTGCATCCTTGGACGTACTTGGCTTTTATATAGATAGAGAATTGCATCAGAAGTGAGATATATTTTGGAGCGGTAGAAGGATACTACCATTTTTCCAGCGACCTTGGCAACAGACTTGATGTACGTGTTCCATTTCAGATCAGTAGTAAAGGCCAATCCCAGAAGCTTATCAAAACATGTCAGATGTAGTAACAATACACCATCTGTGATAGTCAGTAATAGTAGAAATTGATTATTTAAGTGAACAGCTCAATAAGACTTTAAAATTGTTGTATTGTTATCAGCTGGGAAGCAGCCTTACAGTATTGTGTTCCACAAAGGAGAAGTTCTGGGAAAGAAACTTTGCTCATAGAGTTTTCGCTTACTTTTAGGCACAGATAATGAGTTAGTGAAATTGTTGATAGTGGTTGTAGCTAGACGAATATTTGTTACAAATAGTTTACAAGACAGGGAGGTAATAGCTTGAAGTTCAGTCGAGCACCTGCTATGAAAATAATGATAGACACTAAATAGACTCGCATAGTCTCTTCTGGGAGAACTCGGAAGCAGGGATAATAAAAAGATACTGCTCACTAGATTTTGAACTTAGTTTTGTATTTAGTCAAGGCAGGAAAACATGCTCTGAGCAGCTCCTCTCCATATGTGGCAATACAGGGTGACACCCAAAAAACAAAAGCTAAATGGAGGCCATCTAGATCATATGGTGTAGAACGGAGAAAAAAATGCCAAAGACCCTAGTGTTTTGATGTGATGTTTTTAATATAATAAACTAGTTATGACCAAAGTGTCATTTCATTCGGACAAAACACTAAGAAACGCGGCCTAATTAGAGTTGGAGCCCGTTTTTTGTGAGTCACCCTGTAGTCCTTCATCTTAGGGTGTATTTGGCTCTTATACAGATAGAATATTGTGTCCCCTGTAAGATATATTCTAGAGCGATAGAATGATCTGCCTGCTTCCACCTGACTATAACTTGGATGTCTTCAAGTCCAACGTTAACAAATTCCTAATGAACCGCCCTCTTAAGTAAACACTTCATTAAATCTCCACACTAACGTACTGTACTTGCAATAACCCTTATCCCTGAGTGGCTTCCGGGCCTTGATAAGTGGTGACCACCGTGTAAAAAAAAAATGATCCAACCATTGGTGTACCACAGTTAGAGTCTATGTTGCCAAAGTTCCCAAAGTTAATGTCTTATCCCCTGACAAACGACGTTACGCTAATAAGTTCGCATGAAGAAATTGTTACCAATGATTGTAGCTACCGACTGTTTGTTGTACATGTTTTGTAGACAGCAGATAAATCTTTGAAGTAGTTGACGTCACACTAAAGTTTCGCACTTTCCGCAACGAGTTCAATAGGTATTAATCCGCCAATAGAATCTTATTGATCTTCGGGCGTTTCGGTTTGGAAAAATAGATTCGAACGTACGAATTGAAAGCTACGGGCGTTTTAAAAGAACACAGATAGAGAGGAGTGGCAGGGAAAAATGATAAAGTGTAATATTTATAATATTTATGAGTACAACGAGCTAGGTGTCGGCGAGTGTTAAAGTTTTTTCAAAGTCAACCACGTGAGAAAGCACCACATGAGACTGACCAAACAACATCGTAAATGATATGCTAGGGACACTTTCTATCCGGGATTTGTTAGAAATTCGTGGTACCCCGATTAAAAATACCACGCGGGACATTACGCGCAGTTAATGTCTCCAAGTGTCACTTATATCCTTAATGGAATGGCGTAACGTGTCCAGCTACTCATGTACGATGTGGAACGATACAATTGTCGTCCTTTCTAGGACGACATGATTCCATTTCCGTTTGATGAAAACTGACTTTCCTTTTTTGCTGTAGACCATCTATTAGGTGGCCAGTTGTATACAAATCCCAAAGTGATAGGAGCCTCTTATTATGTCTGTTTTTATGCTCGCTGTTTTCTATAATATATACATATACATATATATATATATATATATATATATATATATATATATATATATATATATATACACATATATATATATATATGTATATATATATAATATAAAGCTGAATGTCTGTGTGCGTGTGTGTATATATGTGTGTGTCCTGTCAAGAATAGGCTCCTATATGGTTGACTATTTTGAAAAACTGATTACATATAATGATAGAAGATGTATCGAGACACAGGAATGGGTATGTTTCATCTGGGAGAACGGTGGTTCATTAAAATCGTGGGGCCTGCGTTCGCGCCTGGTCCACAAAGTATGGAAATAAAAAATTTAAAAATAAAAAAAAACCGGTTACAAGTGTTTTTGATATAGATGTACATAATAATACTTTGATAAGTATGTTTTAACTTAAATAGGGATGGTATAATAAAATTGTGGGGTCTGCGTTCGCGCCTGGCTTCCATAGAATGAAAATAGGCACAAAATTTAATAAAGACTTTTCATATCTATCTGCATAAGTATACTTTGATAATTATGTTTTAGTTTGAAGAAATATGGTATAATAAAATTATGGGGTCTGCGTTCGCGCCTGGCCTCCATAGAATGGAAATAGGCACAAACTTTAATAAAGATTTTTCGTATCTATCTGCGTAAGTATACTTTGATAATTATTTTTTAGTTTGAAGAAATATGGTATAATAAAATTATGGGGTGTTCGCTCGCGCCTGACCTCCATAGAATGGAAATATGTCACAAAGTTTAACAAGGTTTTTTAATATAGATCTACAGAATATTGTGATAAGTGTTTCAGTGTGAACAGGTATTGTATAATAAATTATGGGGTTTATCTATTTTATTTTTACTTTCATCATATTTTGCTTTGGTTTTGATACCGACGAATTCGAAGCTATCTCTTTACAACCCTTCCTTTTCATAACCTATCATACTTTCATAAATCAGAGTCCATTTTCTGTAGGCTGTTTTTGAACCCAGTCAACGACGGGTACTTTTGCTAGTATATATATATATATATATATATATATATATATATATATATATATATATATATATATATATATATATAAAGAAAAGATTGGATTGTCTTTAGTTTGTGTTTGTTGCACCTATGGATTGTATAAAATTAGCTTTATATCAGTGTAAATATTTGTTAAAAAATAATGGGGGGGGATGGAAGCCCTTCGAATAGGGCTCTGTACAGCACTTTATCCAGTGTATATGTGTGAGTCAGCTAGTACATAATTGATATTGAAGTAAACGTCCATCAATTACATTAAAATCAACGTCTGAAATATATAATTTATGAAATTGCCAACAAAGGCAAAAATTGTGTACATTAATTACAGATTGAGAAAGTCTGTTTAAATCGATTGTCTGATGAATAACTAGAAAGAAGACCCGCGAAATGTGAAGAGACACAGACTTGTGAGGCACGCAATCAATCGAACATGTTCTATTGATTTATTTCATTGTTTGTTGTGACTCTTTATTTAATCAATGCTCCCATATCAACGTTTAACTTTGATGCGCTTTTCCTGTTATTTGTAGACACGCACTGTACAATATTATACGCACACAGATCTCGTAAAGTATATGATTTCGTAATCAATGCAAATAAAGCGGAACGAAAACATCCATCATATTTATTAATGTTGAAGCGAGCTTAAATGACGGACTTCTGATCAATTTCAAATTATCTGACGGTATGTGTTCGAATTTCTAGCGTTTAAATACCTTCGTGCAACGTTTTTCAAGACATTTACGGCCGAACGATTTGGTTGGTTGGTTGTTTTTGTTTTACGGCATATCAACCCTTTCCGGGTTATTCAATGCCGAATCGAACGATTTTGAAGAAAACATTTTTAATAAAATATATTTTTTTTTTGTTTTCAAGTCGGTTTCTATTTAACTCATAGTTGGGATCCTAACAGGTACTACCAATCCGGGTCAGTGTGGACCTGGGAGCAATGGTTGGTAAGGTGTAGCTCCACACTCCCCAAAGCCCGCAAGCTAGGGCCTCACCACTGGATATAGTTTAAGGTCATATCCAGGACCGAACGATTTGGTATATATATATATATATATATATATATATATATATATATATATATATATATATATATATATATATATATATATATATATATGTATGTATAAGGAATGAAAAAATACCAGCGGTGGTTGACGTTATGTTTTGAGAAAAATAGAAAAATAATAATTTCATTCGGTTTTTCTATTTTTCTCCAAACATATATATATATATATATATATATATATATATACATATATATATATATATATACATATATATATATAATTTAAAGGAGATTAGAACAATAGTCTAAAGAGCTAAGTGTATTTTAATGTAACAGTGAAATTACTAGTTAAATTAAAATACAGGAAATAGAAAGTGCTCGTTGTAATTTAGATATATAATAAGCTCGATAGTTAAATGTCCTAGAGCTAATTCAATATTAAGTAATGTGATTTACAATTTAAAAATTAAAAAAAAAATTTTTAATTTAAAAATCAAATTTTAATAAAATTAAAAATCAGTTTCATAAGAAGGAACAACAACAAAATCAATTATCTGTACGATCGTTTCGGAAATCCGTGCTTTTTATTGTGGTATACATGAAGTTATGTAGAACAATTATATATAGTTTTTTTGGTAAGCACGGTCTCCTCATCAGCAAATTTAGG